>NW_006408592.1:7010921-7017271 GCF_000296735.1 Chrysochloris asiatica
GGGACGTACCGCATCAGCAAATGAAGGTCCTGAAAGCTTTACTTCATTCACATTGCTAAGGTTGACCTTACTTTGAGGAGATGGTTCTTCTCTAGTTGTGTATTGAGCGCCTTCCAACCTGAAGAATTCATCTCATGGTTAGGTTTCACTGTTACTCACTAAGTTTTCAGTTATTACATTTTCAAAAGTGTACAGTTTCTTAGTCTATCTTAGTGTAGACATTCTGCTGATACCTGCCATCATGGGTGACCCTACTGGCATTTGAAATGCTGGTACAGACTTCCAGCATCACAGTGACAGGCAGGCCACTATCGTGCAACAAACTGAAAGACAAGTCATGGAAAATAAAGGAGGAGGAAGCTGGAAGTGGAAGTGCAAGCTGGCTTCAAAAAGTTCATGGAAAAAAATGGAATAAAAACATAATGGGATTTCTCCAAGAAATTTTTGAATCCTTATCTCATATTTGTTAGAATTTTTCTATATTTTATATGAAATAGCACAATATTAACCTTTACTGGGCTGTGTAAGAGTAAGAATGCATAGTCTAATTCATAGAACGACCATCAAAATATAATACAAAGTGATATAGCTAAAAGATTAACAATAAGTTAAATTGAAATTCTAAGTAATATTCAAATAATCCAAAAAGGCAGAAACAGAGTGACAAAGGAACACCAGCATCAATAAAAACAGAACAAATAGAAAACTACAAGTAAGTTTAGCTACTTAAAAAAAATTTACATTAAGTTGTAATGTGCTAAGCACTTTAGTAAAATAACTGAGGTTGTGAGAACAGATAAGGGATCAAGGTCTAATTAAGTACTATCTGCAAGAAATGTATTTTAAACATAAAGATATAAATAGGTTGAATATAACTAGAAGGAAAAGAGTATCGTTTGAAAACAGTAAAATAAAGCAGGCTAGATTAATGATAAAGCAGGGTATATTAATGTTTTAAAGTGTTTTGCCAGAGATCAAGAGAGATATAATGATAAGAGAGAAATCATCAGGGAGACATGATGATAAGAGAGAAATCATCAGGAAGACATAAAAATGTATGTGCCTAACAACAGCTTTTAAACATATGAAGCACAATGGGAAAGAATTAAAAGAAAAATTTGGCAATTTCATTATCATTACTGGATTGAATAACACTCTCAGTATTTCATAAAATTATATGAAAAACATAGACCTTAGGATGGATCATAAAACAGTTTCAATACATTTAAAAACAAGCAAAGCAAACCAAAACTAAGCCCACTGCCATTGAGTCATAGTGACTTTACAGGGTTTCTCAGACTGTGACTCTTTCTGGTAGCTGACAGTCTCATCTTTCTCCTGTGGAGCGACTGGTGGGTTTAAACTTCTGACCTTGTGGTTAGCAGCCCAACACCTATCCCACCAGTCTTCTTTCTAACAGTATACCACAAAATCATTAGACTACAATCAATAGCAATAAGATGTTCAGATATTGGCAGATTCAACATAATATTGCAAATAATTCATGGGTTAAAGAAGAGACCATGGTAATTAGAAAATACTTTGAACTGAATGTTAAAAATGCAATTGCTCAATATCTGTGGCATGCAATTAATGTAGACTTCAGAGATAATTTTAAACTTTGAATGTTTGTGTGAGAGAACGTCAAATAGTTAGTGGAAAATATTGTATTTTAATTCAAATTTTTTCACAAACTTTTTGAAGCCCTCTCAAAAATTTGAAATTTTTTTTTATAGTTTTAAATGCTTTATATGGAATCCTGGTATGGTGCTGTGGGATAAAGCACTGGCCCACATGCCAGTTTTAACCACAAGGTCGGTGGTTCAAATTCACCAGCTGCTCCTTGGAAATCCTATAAAGGATCGCTATGAGCTGGAACCAATTCAACGGCACTTACCAACAACAGCAACTTAAAAATAAAAAGATCTAAAATAAATGATGTAAGATAAGAAAGAGCAAAGGAAATTCGAAGAAAGTAGAAAGAAAAAAATAATAAAGATAAGAGCAAAATCAATGATATACAAAATAGATAGCAATATATAATAGTAATAAAACTGCATATTCTGCATTTTGCATTCATGATTAGATTTTAACGAATATTTATAACCTATATAAACCTACTGGCACTGGAATCTGGGAAGAATAGATTTCCAGGCTCTGTGAACAGGAAGAGTTTGTTGTTGTTGTTGTTAGGTGCCATTGAGTCGGCACAGACTCATAACGAACCTATGCACACTGCCCAGTCCTGGGCTAACCTCACAACTGTTGCCACCCTTGAGCCCATTGATACTGCCACTTTGCCAATCCATCTCCCTGGGGATCTTCCTCTTTTTCTCTGACTCTCTACTTTATTAATTGATATTTACAGCTGTTTCTCTTCATTTTGAGTTGTGCCCATCAGCAAATGAAGGTCCCGTGGGGCTTTACTCCCACAGCTTTACCGCATTCACTTCATCATGGTCAACTCTACTTTGAGTAGGCAGCTCTTCCTGAGTCACATTTTGAGTTTAGAAGGACAGAAATTGTGTTAAGTACAAACTATTACATTTGTCCAGAAAGCAGTCATTTGAGGCATAATATGTTACACATTCTTGGAGAGCAGGACTGTTTTTGTCTTGATCTTCACAAATTCTCCAGCTTCTAGCATAGTGATAGGCTTGTAGAAACCACTCATTACATAATGGATGGGTTGTTGATAATAAATAGAGTTGCTTCCCCTAAATTCTCCTATTGAATATGTCATCCCAGGTGAAAGGAACAGAGCAAAGGCTATGGGCCTGGGAAGCAGTTATTGTTAAGTGTGCATGTGTGGAAAACCTTACTTAACCAAGTGTGGTTTCAAACTTTGATCTTTTGTTCTGTTCAAATGTTCTTTGATTTAACAGTGGCTGATCTAATTTAACAGAAGATGTGACAATTCTATTATTACCATGATATTAAATGAAAAGATATTCTGGGAAATAGACTTTCCATAGGCAATTAAAATTACATGAGTATGAGATATCCAAGTCACTAATTATAAACTAAGATTACATTTTGATTAAAATGTATTGCTTTATAATAGAAAAATACAGACTGTAGTGTTTCAGATAGTAAATCTTCCTAATTTTCAAGCTGATGTATAGCCATCCATCATGTATATATCCCTCTATCACCATCATCTATGGTGGTGGTGGTTATGTGCCGTAGAGTCGATTCCGACTCATAGCAACCCTGCTCAGGGTTTCTGAGGCTGTATATCTTTACGGGAGCAGAAAGCCTCTTCTTTGTCCCATGG
Source organism: Chrysochloris asiatica (assembly GCF_000296735.1). NCBI lineage: Eukaryota > Metazoa > Chordata > Mammalia > Afrosoricida > Chrysochloridae > Chrysochloris > Chrysochloris asiatica. The sequence continues at coordinate 7,014,199 of NW_006408592.1, forward strand.
AACAACTGGTAGTGGCACTGTGTATTAATGCACTGAACTGCAAAGTTGCTTTAAACCTCAAGGTCAGTGGTTCAGGCTTACTGGCTGTTCCTAGGAAACCCTATGCAGGGTTGCTATGAGTTGATACCAACTTGATGGCACTCAACAACAACAACAACAACAACAACAACATATCCATCCATGGAGCAGGCATTTAGTACAATCTGTATTATTACTTTTTCTTTTTCTTTTTTTTTCCTTAAAACTGCTCACCACAAGAGAGTAAGTTTTCATCTGCATCATAGAAATACTTAATTGTGTGATAAGACAATCTGTTATGTTGTTTAACTTGGGGAGATCAAGAGATGTGATTTCAGATGTTTTGTTTAAATCAAACTTTTCATTTTGAGATAATTAAAGATTCACATGCAGATATAAGAAATAATACAGGAAATTCTTCTGCACCCTTTCCCCCCACAATGGTAACATCTTGTAGAACTATACTTTAACATCACAATAAAGATATTGACATTGAAACAACTAAGAAACAGAACATTTTCATCTCACAGTGTTCTTTTATAATCACAGCTACAGTAACTGCTTTTTCTATTTCTATCATTTCAAAAATATTATATAAATGGAATCATGCAGCTTGTAACCCTTCAGAAGTGGATTTTTTTCAGTCAGTAATATTCTCTGGACAATCAGAGAGGTTGTTAGTGTATCAATAGTCTGTTTTGTTTATTGCTGAATAGTATTCCATAGTGTCAATATACCATAGTTTGTTTAACCATTTGCCTATTGTAGGACATCTGAATTCCCCCCCCCCCACCAGGTTTTGTATAGTATGAATAAAGCTGCCAAAACATTCATGTACAGGTTTTTGTGTGGTCATTTATTTTAATGTCTTTGGGAGAAATGTCCTGGAGCATAACTTTTGAGTTATATAGGAAGGACATGCTTAATTTTTAAATGAACTTCCAAACTGTTTTCTACAGTGGCTGTAATCATTTTGCATTTTCACCAGCAATGTGTGACTAATCCAGTATCACTACATCCTAGATGCCAGTATTAGATGTCACCACTATATTTTTATGTTAGCCATTCTGATGTGTATGGTGGCATCTCACTGTGGATTTAATTTCTGTTTCCCTAATGGCCAATGATTTTGTACATCTTTTCATTTAGTTATTTCCCAAGTGTGTGTTCTATTTGGTATAAATATCAGTTATTTAATATTTTTTTATCCTATGTTATCATCTGATTTTTTGTTTTGTTTTTACTATTGTGTTTTGAGTGTTCTTTGTATATTCTAGATACTAGATCTTTTTTGTGTATATATGGTTTGCAAATGCTTTCTCCATTTCTATACCTTGGCTTTAATCTTTTTAGAACAAACACTGTTAAATTTGATGGAACTTAATCTATTATCATTTTTTCATTTTGTGGATTGTGCTTTTTGGTGTTAAGTGTAAAAACCCTGTACCTTGCCCTAGGTCTTGAATTTTTTCTTAGAATCTTTTTTTTTTTTTCCTAAAATTTTTATAGCTTTACAATTTATCTTTAGGTCCTGTTTGATCCAGTTTGAGTTAATTTGTGTATAATACTTTAGAATTATACAAAGTTCTACTCAATCCCCACCATAAGTTGAAGTGCAATTAGCAGGTTTTTAAGAATGTATGAAAAGATGGAGGGAGATGAAGGTGCTTACCTTCATAGTACAAATACTTACAGATTACCTAGATGCTGTATTTTGAAGGGTCTTTGTTTAATTATAGAAATTACAGTTTCTAGCTCTTATTTCTTAAATGTAAAATTCATATAAAAACCCTAACTTTACTATAGTTTCAGGGTTATTTTGCGGATAAAATGATATAATGGTGAAAGAGATTTCAAAATTACAAAATTGATGTGAAAACAAATTACTTTTTTATGACTGAGTGTTACATATCCTAAGAGGAAAAACTGGAATGGCATGGAGAGCATAGGTTGGGAAAAGTTATGGTTTATGTTGCATAAATGTCTGTTTCACTATATTGAGGAAAATTCTTTTCATCAGTCCACCTAATACGTGAACCTGTATATCTGAAAGCAAGGCAATAGATGGTTCTTGGAAATACAGCTATATCTAGCCATTTCCAAGATAACATCCTTTGTATGCACAAGTTGAGGAAAACAGATCAGTTGTTAAATGTTCACATTTCCCAATACCTGGAAAGGAGAACTAAAGTATAACCCCTATGTATTGGATGTATGTGTTAGGCCAAATTATATCCCCAACAGATGTCCACATCCTTAAATGTAAAGTAGTAAGTATGTTACCTTATATGGCAAAGGGGAAATTAAAGTTACTTAGCAGATAACTTTAAAATAATATTTTCCTGAATTATATGAGTAGGCTCAGTGAAATTCTAGAGGTTTTTTTAAAGTGGAAAGCAGAGAGACAGGAGAGAAAGTTGAAATCAGGGAAAGATTTATCCTATTGGTTTTGAAAACTAAGAAAGGGATCACTATTTCTCTGTTTTCAAAACCAGCAGGTTAAGCACCAAGAGATACAGGTGGTCTTTGTTGTTTTCTTAGTGCCACTGAGTTGGTTCCAACTCATAATGACCCTACCTACATAGGGCTTCCAAGGAGTTAGTGGTGAGTTTGAACCACTGACCTTGTTGTTCGAACTAGCATTGTATTCCAGTGCTTATCCTACAGCACCACACCAGAAGGTCTTTAGAATCTAGAAAAAGAAAGGGAACACATTCTTCCCTAAAACTATTAGATGGAGTGGAGCCATGTTTCCAAAACCGTGATTTTAGGCCAAGAAGTCAAAATTTTTTTGTACTTCTACATGCAGAATTATGAGATAATAAATGTGTGTTCTCTGAAGCCACTAAATTTGTTATAGTGGCATTAGGAAATAAGCTAAATGCTGAATTTTCATTAAATATCGATAAATTGATATTTAAATAAAGAAATAAATTTTGATGGATTCTTTTTTCCTTTTTTCCCCCACCAGCTTACAGAGTGGTATATCTGTCAATGACCTTTACCTCTTTTATTTACCCCTAGATTCCCAGGCTGTTGTACTGTGCATAGCATA
>NW_006408592.1:7018676-7034328 GCF_000296735.1 Chrysochloris asiatica
AATAGTCTCCTCCAACACCATAACTCAAAGAAGGATAATAGTGACTCACATGTGGAAGGGTCAGTTGGATGGAAGCCAGGGGGCAATTAGGAGGCTTTTATGAGAGTTAGGACTCAATGTGATAAGGGCTGAACAAGGCAGTGTTGAAATGCAGTCAGATTTGCTTGGCCTTCTGACAATATCTAGGATTGTTGAATTGATGTCTGATTGGTTTGAATAATGGAATGAGGGAAATGGAAATCTTAGAAATATTCTGAGCTGGATTGACTAAATGGGAATTACTTCTGTGATGCATATAAAGGACCAATAAATAATAGTTGATGCAGTGCAGACTTAGTCTGCCAGCAGCTAAAAATAGGAAATAGGAAACTGAATTTCAGAAAAGAGATTGAATCTAGGAATATTGATATGGAAGCCTCAGAGGTTATTACAATCTTTTTGTTTTAATGGGTGTTTGTAGATAGTGAATAGCTTTTGCAATCAGGTAAATCTTGATTCCAAATCTTTAATTCATTATTGGGATGAAAATAGATAGACAAGTCATATCTATTTTCTTATCTGTGGAATAATGGTAAAATGACCTATCTGAAAGAATTTGGGAAATTAAAGTATATGATGGAAATAAAACACCTGAAGTACATTACATGTTCATAAGTACTTGTTTCTTTCTGTTATTCAAAATTTTTTTATCATGTCTATTGCTTTCCTTTAATGTTTGCTTCATTTAATGTGGAATTAGAAGTTCTTGATAAGGTAGTTCATATTTTAGTACTCTTTATATAAAACACTTTGTAGGTGTTCAATAAATGCTATTTGATTTCAATTAATTAGCTAAACTATTTTAAGTTGAGAAGCTCATGTTCATGAAAAATATTTAAGAATACTCACTTGTAAAAAGTAAAAAGTTAAGCTTCTTGTTGTCTTTGTCTGTATTACTGTCCCTTGTAGGTTATCACTGTCAACTTTGTGTTGTGACTCTTTCCAGATTTTTTCTCTGCATTTATGAATATAAACATAGATGATAGCTATTTGGTTTTGTGTTACACTGTCATCCAAATATACTGCCCTGCAATGTGTGTTTGTTAATTTTTTGTTGCTGTTGGGTACTGTTGAGTTGGTTCTGACTCATAGAACTCCTATGTAGAACAGAACAAAACACTGTCAGATCCTGTACCATCCTCACAATGCTTGTTACGCTTGAGTCCAGCGCTGCTACCACTGTGTCACTCAGTCTCATTGAGGTCTACGTCTATTTGCTTTTGTTAATCAATAATCAATGCATGGTGGATATTGTGTAAGCATATATCCTTTTTAATGACTGAACAGAAGTGTATAGAATTTGATGGAGGATATGCTCAGAAGAAATAGCTTTACATTTTGATATCTTGGCTTAATAAATGTTTCTATGATTTTGCAGAAGTGTTTTTGACTTCCCATTGCACAGTGTTGCACTGTGTATTCTTAAGCCTATGTATTTATACATCTTTGATAATATGTATGTGAAATACTTGTATATTTATATTTAGTTAGATATGGGGTTACTTGGTCACCCGGAGACATTCATTTTAATAGGCAATAATCTCACACTAATGATATACATGACCAATTCTCAATGATGTAAAATACTATTGTTTTCATTCATGCCAGCACTTAAAAGAACTGGCCAAATGGATAAGCAAAAATTGATTCAATGTAGTTAAAACTTTTAGGTTATTAGTGAGATTGGACTTCTTTTGCTATTTATTGCTAATTTATATATATTTTTTATTTGTGTGTTGCTGGTTCTAATTATTTGACTATTTCATGTGTGGGTATGTTTTCTTGTTTATTATTTTTTAAAAACAATTATATGGCAAAGAAAGATTAAGTGTTTTCCTTAAATGAATAGACTTGAACTGTACAACACAGTACATAGCAGCTTAATTAATGAAACACCTTATCATCAAGTACTAGAGAATCCCTTTAATAGTGACATGTATGGTAGTCATTTGTCATTGTACAGAAAATAACCATATTCCGCAAATTATATGCATATGAGCTCTCATTTTGGTAAAGTATTAAGAAAAAAGGAAGAGGAACAGGTATTATTGAATAATTATTGGTCAAGAAATAATATTTATTATAATTTTATCTCTGAATTTTCTCACTACTCACAGAATTTTACAAATGTATTAATAGAAATGTAGGGAAGTTAATTAACTTTCTCAAATTCATTTTTAGTGCTACTTTTGACCCAAGTTCTAGACAATGCCAAAACCCCTATTCTTTACACCATGACACAACATCTCCTTTTATATAAAATTTGGATAATTCCTTGTACAGATACTATATTATAGACTTTACTTTAAAGAAAATTTGGGTTGGAGTGAAAATAAAACCACATGTCCCAACACAGCAAATGCTTGCCCAGTGAATACTGCATATTAGTCGTGTTGTTAGAGCTTAAAAGAAGAAAATAATTGCAGCAATGATAAATTCCTAGTTGGGTCTTGCAGAATGGACATGATTTGGATTGATGGAAAGGGAAGACAGGGTATTCTAGGTGGGAGAATTGATTTGGAAAAATATGAGAACAGATTTTTAATTGCCATGGTTCCAGACATGGACATTATAGCTGTTTTGCCTGAAAGAAGTCACATATAAAAAGTGTATTACTTGTTGCTGTTGTTAAGGGCCATATAGTCAGTTCTGACCCTTAGAAACCCTGCTTAGGGTTTCCAAGGAGCAGCAGGTGAGCCTGAGCCACCGACCTTGTGGTTCAAACCAACTTTGCAGTCCAACACATTAACCCACAGTGTCACAATGATGCTTTGTGCTTGAGCATATACTACTTGGCTTTACTTACTCCTCAGAAGTAGTTTCCAGATGACAATATTAAATGTTAGCAAGTAGAGGGGACATTACAAATATAGTAACCAACATTTCATTTCATGCAGTAGTTATGAGGATAAACAGATACAACATTTTGCCGTAATGTTTTTAGATGTAATTTGCTTACATGAAGAACAAAATTAAGTTTTAGTAGAAAAACTAATAGAAAAAACTTAATTACATGAAAGCAACTTGAGGACAATACAAGCAAGTTTGCTTCCTGTAGTTGTTCGAGGTGTGTATACAGTAATGCCTGTTTCCACAGAGATAAGGAAGTGGCATTAGCGTTTTCTGATATAGAACCATCAAAATCTATTTCATTCTTATGGCTAGATAAAGTTTCTGACCTTACAAGAGACTTCAAAAACAGATAAATTTGCAGATAAAACACCCTAGAAGAATTTAATTAAAGTTATAATGAACGTCAGTTTGTGTTATCTTGATGAATTTCTAGCCTCTTGCAGTTTATGTAACGCTGGTAGATTTAACTACAGTTAACTTCCTGTATTTGACTCTGAAATATGTGTTTATATCCAAAGAATGAAGGAACCATTCAGTTCCATTTGGAAGTGAAGATTTTAATCATCTTTGAGAACATAGTGGTGGTAAATAAATAAAAGAAATAAGGTTAATAAAGTTTTATAAAGCAGTAATATATATCTTAATAGTAGCTTTAATTTCTTGACTATTTTGAACCAAGCAAATTAATTTGATATCAGGGCAACATCCACAAAAAACAGTTCAGAAGGAGGTATAGAAATAGATATGATGTTGGGGGGCACCTGCACCTGGGGATTACAATTACCAGACAAGGTCTTAGTTAAGTAGCGCTGCTATAACAGAAGTACGACAACTGGGTGACTTTAACAATTAGAAATTAATTTTCTTACCGTTTAGGATAGAAGTCCATGTTCAGAATGCCAGCTCTAGAGAAAGCCTTTCTTTGTTGGCTCTGGAGAAAGGACCCTGTCTCCGTTCAGCATCTGTGGTTTCAGCATTTCTTGGAGATCTTCATGTTGTCTTGGCTTCAGTCTTCCTCTAGATTCAGGAGCTTCACAGTGCAGAGACTCCAGAGCCAACAGATAGATGCCACTCACAGTTCTTTCTTGGTAATAGCAGGCCCCTCTCAATTCTACTTGCCTCTTTAATCTCTTTTATATCTTAAAAGAGATTGACTTCAGATACAACCTAATTCTGTAGATTAAATTAGGCCTCATTAAGATAAAAATGAGGATTTACAACACATAAGATAATTACATCAGACCCATGCTGATCACAACATATCATGAAGGAAGTTTTTACATTATATGAGATCTCATCATAGAGAATTACTATGTCTTAACTACCAAAGTATCTAGAATCCAAGTCCAGCCAGTCATGTTTACATGAAACATTAACTATCACAATAACTGTTAACATTTGATGAATATCTAGAATATGCCCTTTACTCTGCCAACTGTTTTTGTATGAATATTCCAAATCATTCTGTGAAATAAATATAATGTTTTTCTTTTAACTTTATGCTTTCTTTAGAGATGAGGAAACTCAGTCTCTAGGAGAAAAAGTGACTTTTCCAGTCATTGTGGATTAGTATTGTTGTCAGGATTGAACCTAAGATTGGCTGACTCTTTCAGTGTAGTAAAGTAATGGCCCTTCTAGCCATAGTTTGTAACTTCCACCAGATAATACTTTTACCCTACTGGATCACTGTAAGAAAAGGTGGGAGAAGATGCTGATGTTGTTGTTGTTGTGTGCCATCGAGTCAGTTCTGTATAGGATTTCCTAGAGAAATTGATGGGTTTGAATGGCCAATCTTGTTAGCAGTCCAGTGCTATGCTACAGCATCAAACAGGGCTGGAAGATTCAGATAAAATGATATGATTCTGTTGTGATAGTTAACAGAGTTAACTGTGATTGTAAAAACTTGGAACTCTAAAGTGGGTATAAAATGAATCATTCAGAAGCAGGAGGGGGACTTTACTGCCATCCAAAAAGAAAACCCAGGTGTGGAACACACCATTTGGAGCCAGAGATCCCTGTGCATCAAACCTCCTAGAGCTTGGAACAGAAAGCTGTGACACTATGTGAGTGATAGACCAGCAGAACCAAGAACCAGAACACAAGACGGGGATGTAGGTTTCCCAGTCCACAGAGCAAATAAAGCTGAGTAACCTCAGGCAGGAGGCTTGCTTGCAGAGTGGGATGTTGCCAGGCATTTAATTGGGGTGAGGCTAGGTTTGCTGACCCATGGAGCTAGAGCAGAGTGCCTTAAGGTCAAGGCTTATGGTAGAGTGGTGTGTCTTGTGGGTATTTATTAGCAATCATAAAAGAGATGAAAAGATTGAAATTTACAAAGAGTCCATTTTGCTTGGATGCACAATCAACACTCATGGAAGCAGCAGTGGAGAAATCAAAGGACAAATTGCATTAGGCAAATCTTCAAAGTAGGTTTTTAGAGTGCTATAGAGCAGACATTGTTAATTCCATTATTCAACATAAAAAACTGAGAGTTGGTAAAGTAACTTAGCTAAGTAACTTGAATTTCTCATAGTCAAATACAGTTCTTACTGTCTTTCACAAAACAGAACACTTACTTAACTATATCTCATGTCATAATAAATATCTCCACTGAATATACTTTTAAGGAGCTCTGGTAGCGTAGTGGCTATGAATTGGGTTGCTAACCTCAAGGTTGGCAGTTCAAAACTACCAGATGTTCCATGGGAGAAAGATGAGGCTTTCTGCTCCCGTAAAGATTTACAGCCTCAGAAACCCTGTGCAGTGTCACTATGAGTCGGAACCGACTCCACAGTACTTAACAACAACAGTATACTTTTAATATTATAATTATAATACTTCATTATGTAGCTGAATTAATTTCCATGGCTATTATCAGCCCTTGGCATATTGTGCTTTGGCTTAATCTCTTTCTCCTACCCTCCCATTCAAGTGATACTCTCTGCCACCTCCTGTTAATAGAGGTTAAGTTCATAAGAGCAGATACATCCCCACCCCCGACCCCGCTGTTGTATCTTTAGCATCTACAACAGTTTCCAGCACATAGTAGTACTTAAATGAATATTTTTGAATGAATGACACCAAAATCTTTGTTCTTCCAATTCCTCTGTACAGCCTTGGGATGTCTTTCCAAGTCCAAATGCAATACACACGACTTGTCCATACATAACATGTCTGTTCAGTTAAAATCCAGAGTGTATGGCTTATTTCTCCAAAAGTAGCTTCCAAGGAAAATAAAGTACAAATAATAATGTAGCGTCAGTTATAGTCACAAATGTTAGTAACAAATTATACAGTTTATATCTGACTCGGGAGTTAAAAAAGAAGTAAGAATGTTTTGCTTTAACAGCACAATTCTATTTTAGTTATTTAAAAATTTCACTGTACCCTGACCCCTGGGAACAGGTCTTTAAATCAATTATTCTAGATATTTATTGGTACGTAACAACTCACATCCAAAAAAATAACTTATTATCTCTCTCAGTTCTGTGGATTGATTGGGTAGTTATACCTTAGGGTCTCTCATGATAGTGCAGTCACATGGCAGCTGGAGTTATAATTACTTGATGTTTCAAATAGGCCTAATGTCCAATACAGTTCATGCACAGGGGCAGCAGTTAATCCTGGCTGTTGAGTGGAAATTTACCTGTGGTTTTTCTTTAAGGTAAATACAGATGATCCGGTGTGGTTTGCACTTTTCATAGCCATGTAACTGAGTTCTGAGAGGGAGTATCCTAAGGATGAACATTGTAAGAGACGCAGGTGGTAGCTGTAAGTGTCTTTTAGCCTAGATTCAGAAATCCTATAATGTTATTTCTACTGTATTCTAATGATAAATTAAATCACTAGGACTCACACAGAGCTAAGGAGTTTGATTTCATCTCTTGATATGAGGAGGAACATGCATGTAGAGGAGGGAAGGAGTAATGGTGGGCAGGGGCCTATTTACCACAGTTCATTGTCTGATTGCATTATATGACAGCCCTTCTAAGTGAAATTGAAACAAAAATACTCAACTTCCAGGCCAAGTTTTCTAAAATCCCATCTCATTTGGCATGGGTGAGAAATACGGTATCACATCATTTAAATCAGGTCCAGATGTAGATGAGCCTCCTGGGATGAACTCCTATAGGTTCAGCTTCTCAAGTATAGTTTATCTCACACTTACTTGCCCTTCACATAGAAAACATACAATGGTGAGTTTGCCATGAAATAAGCACAGTACAAACCCCTCTTCCTGAAAGGGGAAAACAGAAGACATGGCAGTCCATAGCAAGTCTGAAATACAACCATATGTTGTCATTCCTGTTAACGCCCAGTCTTGCTCCTTGGTAGTGGCTTTAGTGGCTCTTAGCTCTTGTCTCAGTCAGTGTTCTTGGCTCTTCCTCCTTTTCCAGAAGAAATTACCACTGTTTATAGTAGAGTACTGGAGTACTGGTGTTGTACTGTGGGTTAATGCACTGAACTGCAAAGTCAGTTTGAACTGCAAAGTTGGTGGTTCAAGCTCACCAGCCACTCCTTAGAAACCCTATACAAGGTTCCTGTGGGCTGGCAACAATTCAGTGGCACTTAACAACAACAATAGTGTAATACTACTATTATCTGTCAGTTTGTTGTTCTGTAGTAGCTTGCATGATGCTGTGATGTTGAAAGCTTTGCAACCAGTATTACAAATACATTACCCATAGTGGACAGTTTTCAGCAGAGCTTCCAGACTGAGACAAACATAGGGAGCCCTGATGATCTACTTCCCCAAATCAGACCATGAAAATGTATGGATTAGAACAAAATATTTTTTAATTTGTTTGCTTTGGATACATCATTACAAGGGATCAACGTTGGAAGACGGCATCATGTTTGGTAAAGTAGAAGGCAAAGAGGGTGAAGGACATTTTAGGTGAGATGGATCAGCACATTAGTCACCATGATGGATTCAAACATGCCTGTAATCATGTGACTGATGCAGTATTGGACAAGGTTTTGTTCTTTTATATATAAGGTCATCATGAGTCCGATTTGACTCAGTGACAGATATCCAGCTATCTCATCATGGAATCGGTTTTTCAACTTCCTGTGCTAGATGTTGAGGTCCATGGCTGTTGTTTATTTTGAACTGTTGTTGTTAAGTACCATAGAATCGATTCTGACCCATAGCAGCCCTGTAGAGGGTTTCCAAGGAGCAGCTGGTAATCTTGAACCACCGACCTTGCAGATCAAATGACTTTGCAGTCTGATGCATTAGCCCACAGCACCACACCAGAACTCCTCTTATTTTGAACTACTCAGTACAAAATAAAGGGAGCACAGTGGCTCCATACAATAAAGATGAGGCTTTCTGCTTCTGAGAAGATTTAAAGCTTTGAAAACCTTATTCAGGATTGTTATGAGTGGGGACCGACTTGACAGCATTTAACAACAACAAATACAAAATCATGTAATTCCATTGAAGTTTTTATATTTATTATGTATCAAATTATCAATCTCTGTTACATAAAAAACACACCTATGTTTTTTTTTCCTTAGGTCCTTGTACTCTTGGTCACTTGTAAGGATGCTGTAATACAACAAACTTTTTTGTTGTTGTTGTTGTTTAACAACCTTAAAAAAATCATGTTGACTAGCAGAGAGGGCCTAAAAGATATCCTCATAAGTTTATTATAAGTCCTATGTCCTAGTTTATAGCCACACATTTGAGATTTGCAATTTTTTTTCCTTTGTATAAATGAGAGGGTCTTTAAAATCCTAGTGTAAATATATTTTCAAATTGAGATTTTTTTTTAAGTCTTGCATATACACCCTTAATCTAAACTGTAACCTGAATTGGTGTTTAGTTAAAAGTGCCACAGTTCTCTTTTTCTTCAGAATCTTTTAACATTTGGAAAGCCTGTGAATGAAACACTTCCTCACTCTCTGAATCCACAAGTTCTAGTTTCTTGCCACCTCCCACCTTCCCCACCCCCGTAAATTCTGTTTGGACACTGAATAATTCCTCTTTTAGACAAATTTCACTCTATCTTCTTATACAGAGGTATTGGAAAATACTTGGCACTTAGAAAATTCTGTATGAAAATTTCTTTAGCCATATTGACTAGTATATTTCATACATTAAAACATTTTTGGTGTTAACATAGTTGTTAAGTGCCGTTGAGTTGGTTCCGTCTCCTAGTGACCCTGTATGTGGTTTCCGAGGAGTGGCTGGTGAGTTTGAACCACCAATCTTGTGGTCCAGTGCAATATCGTATGGCGCCATTCCAGGACTCAAGTCGGCAGAATTTTTTTTTTTTCTTCTGAGTTTTCTGCTGCTACAATGTATAAGTCACCTTCTTTGTGTTTCCTACTAGTTCCAAATAGCACTTTTCTCAGTGTCTTTTACTGGTGAGTTTGAAGTCCTGACCTTGTGATCCAAACCAACCTCGCTGCTATTGTTGTTGTTAAGTGCTGTGGAGTCGAGTCCAACCCATAGCAACCCATTATAGGGTTTCCAAGGAGAAGCTGGTGAGCTTGAACCAATGACCTTGCAGTTCAAATGACTCTGCAGTCTAACGCATTAACCCAAAGCACCACACCTTGTAGTCGAGTGCTTTTCCTACAGCACCAGGACTCTGTAGCCTGAGCAAATAATTTGAGAAGCTGGATTCTATGAAGAAGAATGTGACATCAGGATTGGAGGAAGATTCACCTGTGATAGTAGATTGTCGGGGTCTGACCTTGACATAGTTGTCACGAGTTTTTGGTTCACGAGGAGGGGAGATCCAGCGGCAATAGGGATAGCGAAAGAATACACAGACAAACAGAAGAAGGGAGACAATGAGGCACCCCAAAGCCAGGGTGAATACATCACTGGTGGGCAGGCTTGGGACTACAGGCATCATGGCCTCTGCAGGCAGCAACTCACTGCCCTGCAATCTTTAATGCATGCCTTCCAACCCGTAATGCACTGCAATCTTTACTCCATGCCTTCCAACCAGTAATGCACACCTGGGGAGGCTCAGGCCTCTGTTTTATTTAGAGGAGGAGTTTCACACCAAGCTGGGAGGGACTAAAACAGGATACAGCTAACATCAGTAATTTTCCAGACATTCAGGTAACTTTACATTGTACTTCACTGGTTCGAATCCCAGGCCAGCAACTTCGATTCTCAGGCCCAATTAACATATCTATAGCCCCTGAGGTCAGTTGCGGGGAGGTGAGAGTTCTGCAGGAGATGCCCAGGTGAATGGGCTGCACCTGGAAAAGGGATTAGGGAGGATGGGTTCTTTGTCTATAGAACAAAGAACCAAGAAGTAGCTAAAATATTTTTAGTTAATCCTTTGGAGAAAGGTTTAACCTTGCAACCTTTAGTCTCGGCTTTAGGAAAATATCACATTTATCTGGATTTTCAAAGGCTCCAGTGTATTAATTTAATATATATACCTGAATATTAAGATGAAAGCAATTTTCCATTAACTGCCAGTGGCCTCATTTGTTACACTCAGCCCTAGAGGGCCTCGAACCTCTGAGTAGTCTTACACGGTCTGCAACAGTAGATGACACAACCTTGCTTGCTGAAAGTGAAGAGGACTTGAAACACTAATGAATGTCAAAGACTACAGTCTTCAGTATGGATTATATCTCACAAAATGAAAACAACTGGACCAATGAAGTTGTCAAGGATTTCATTATATTCAGATCTACAATCAATGCCCATAGAAGCAGCAGTCAAGACATTAAATGGCATATTTCTGCAAAAGACGTTTTTTTAAAGTGTTAAGAAGCAAAGATGTCACCGTAAGGACTAAAGTGAACCTAACCCAAGCCATGGGATTTTCAGTTACCTCATATACATGGAAAAACTTAGCAATGAATAAGAACGACCAATAAATTAGTAGGATACCATGTGCTTTAATAATAATAATAATAATAATAATAATAATAATAATAATAATAATAAAATGCCTTGTAAGAAGTGAGGATGGTGAGACTTAATCTCATGTACTTTGAATCTGTTATCAGGAGGGATAACATATGATAAAGTAGGAAATGAGGAAGACACTCAACAAGACTAATTTTTATAGTTGCTACAACAATTAGTTCAGACACAGCAAAGGTTGTGATGATGGCACGGGTCTGGGAAGTGTTTTGTGAGGTGCTGTGAGTCACAACTGACTCAAAGGCACCTAGCAATAACAATACTTCTTCGCTTGTAGACTTAAATTTCATGTCTTCAAAATGAGGTTCTTATTATCTCTTGGGATTCTGTAATATGACTCATCTCACAGTTACCTTTTGCTTTGTAGTCTGATGTCAATTGGTTCTACTGTACTCTATATTTACTGGACTGCATGTCTAAAATTCTTCTCTGTCAATTTGTTGTACTGTTGTGGCTTGCATGTTCCTATGATGCTGGAAGCTATGCCACTATTATTTTAAATACTAGTAGGGTAACCCATGGTGGAAAGGTTTCAGTAGAGCTTCCAGACTAAAAAAGACTAGGAAGAAGAAGAGGTATACTACTGGATGTTTAGCCACTGAAAACCTTATATTAGATGATGAAAAATTTATGAATAGCAGAAGAACATCATCAGATATGTGCTGGAAGATACAACTGGAGAAAAGAAACCTCCTCAAAATAGGTGATGCACATGAACTTTGGGACTTTCATTTGCTGATGGGGGACAACTCAAAATGAAGAAAAATAGCGACAAACATCCATTAATAATCACAATATGGAATGTAAGAGCTGTGAATCTAGGAAAATTTGAAGTATTTAAACATGAAATGGAATGCATAAAGATCTGTCTCCTAGGCGTTGTTGTTGGTGGTGGTTGTATGCTGTGGAGTCTGTTTAAACTTTTAGAAACTTTATATAGGGTTTCTGAGGCTGTAAATCTTTATGGGAATAGAAAGTAAGTCTCATCAGTCTCCTGCAAAGCAGCTGGTAGATTTGAACTGTTGACCTTGTGGTTAGCAGCCCAATTTGCAAACCACTATGATACCAGGGCTCTTTATCCTAGGCATTCGTAAGCTGAAATGGAAAGTATTGACTGTTTTGAATATAAAAATCATATGGTTTGCTGTTCCTAGAACAACAAATTCAAGAAAAATGGTGTCATAGTCATTGTGAAATGAACATTTCAAGATCTACCTTAAAGTACTTACAGTATGTGGTAGGATAATATTCATACACTTAGATGGAAGATCAATTGATACCATTATTATTCAAATTTACTCATCAGTCATTAAAGCCAGTGATGAACAAATTGAAGAATTCTAACAATGTCTTCAGTTTGAAATTGATCAAATTTATAATGAAAGTATACTGATAGCTATTGATGATTGGAATGCGAAGGTTGGAAACAAAGAGGAAGGATCAGTAGTTGGAAAATAACCTCTTAGTGATAGAGATGATGCTGGAGATGATGTTCACATAATAGGTCAGCAGTTCAAACCCACCAGTTGCATTTGACCTAAGCCATGATATTTTCAATAGCCTCATATGCATGTGAACATTGAACAATGAATAAGGAAGACCATAGATGAATTGATGCATTTGAGTTATGGTGTTGGAAAGGGATATTAAAAGTACCATGGACTGGAAATAAAATAAACAGATCCCTATTAGAAGAAATATAGCCAAAATGCTCCTTAAAAGCCAGGATGGCATGACTTCATCTCTCTTATACTTCGAGTGTGTTATCAGGAGGGACCAGTCCCTGGAGAATGACATCACATTTGGTAAAGTGGAGGGTCAGAGAAAAATAGGAAGACCTCAATGAGATGGATTTGTAAACTGGTAGCACCAATGGGCTCAAGAGTAGTGACAATTGTGAAGATGGCACAGGTTTGGTCAATGTTTTGTTGTACATTGGGTAATTATTAAAGCCAACTTGATGTGTTTATGTTTATGTTGGAGCTCTCCTTCTGTGATCTTGTGGACCTTTAGTTAGGAGTCTACCATAGGACAGTGTGATCATAAATGCAGAAACCAAATTTGTGTATTTTTCTTTTTCCTTTATAGACTAGCACAGTGTCTCCATGATGTTGTTGTTCTTAAGTGCCATTGAGTTGATTTCGTGATAGGTATATAATAAATGCTGATAAGTTAATTCTCTCAGGTCAACCTGTCACTATTTTTTATGATAAATAATTTATTTATATATCAGTTACCCTATTCATCCAAACAAAATAATAGAGTGAAGTCAAAACTAAGTCATAACATCACAAAATTGCCTCATTAAAGCAGAATGAAACTTTAAAACTCTGTATTTTACTTTTTTCTACTTACAGACACATTGACAATAATGCCATTTAGTTGTTTGCATGAACCTGTAAGGACTTAAGAATGATTCCAAATGCACATTATTTTCTTTATCAGAACGATGCACCTGTATGAGTAAGATAAGGTCATTTGGTAGAATTTTCTATTTTCATCATCTAATAGGAGTTGTGATAATTTATATATGCATCTAAACATTTTAGGGGCAATAGTGCTTTTTCTCTTTCCAAAAATATTTTCTTAATATTTATAAAAGTGGATTCACCATTCATTCCATCATTAACTCACTATGAAAACATCTATTGGATATGTACTTATGCAGTTGATTCTGGTGATAGATAATATAACATAAATCAGTTTAGAGAACACGCACTACAATGATAGGAGTGATTAGTGGCTATGTAAACAAACAGTGTAAAACCAGGAGATCAAGGCAATAACGGAGGTAGCTGTAATAATATAAGGCATCAGTACTACAAATAATGCATGATTCTTTTAAACTATCTAGGATTAGTTGTCAGAGAGGATCAAATAATTGAACTGTGTTTTGAAAGAAGTAAGTTACTAGAAAGAAGGAATTTGGAGAGTGACAAGAGCAAAACAGGCAGAATGGATAGAATGGAGAGAGTGTTGAACTCACAGACAACTTCATTGTGATGTCGTATCTTTAATCCCAGAAAACATAGAAAGTTTGAGAGAAGAGGATTGCCATAATCTGAAGGTGATTTAGAAAGACAAATACAGCTAGAACTGTATTTCATGGGGAGATTATTGCCAGGTGGAGAAACCAGAACAAGGGAAACTAATTAGGAAGCTATTGCATTGTCTTAGGCTTATGGGAAAGGGGGATATGATCCCAGCAGGGAGTGTGGCAATGATGAAGTAAGCTAAAGTGACAGAGATATAGGGTAGTGGGATCTACAAGATTTGATATCAGGTTTCATGGTGACATGTGATGGAAAAGAAAAGAGAAGAAAATCTAGGAGGCGGTTCGAAACTACCAGCCGCTCTGCGGAAGAAAGATGAGGCTTTCTACTCCCGTAAGGATTTATACCCTCGGAAACCCTGTACAGGGTCGCTATGGGTCGGAACCGACTCGACGGCACTTAACAACAACAACAAGTTATAAAATATTGCTAGAAAATCATGTTGTTGTAAAGTGCTATTGAGTTGGTTCCACATAGTGACCCTGTATAGGGTTTTCAGGGAGCAGTTGGTGAGTTTGAATTGCTGATCTTGCAGTTCAAAGTGACTTTGCAGTCCAGCACATTAACCCACATTGCCTCGGCAGGACTCCATAGAAAATAATGGAAACTTTTATTAAACAAAATTATCAAAATGTAAAGCTATGGTTTCTCAACATATTTTCCATCCAGGCCTACAGACTTCTTTTTTTAACCTCTTACTGTGAATTGAGTGACAGTTTACCGAACACATGATCAGATTTACATTCAACAAATCATACAGTTTGTTTCGTTACAATGACCGCAATCCCCTTCCTATGCAAACAGTTTACACCATTTACCTCTATTTTCAGTTAACTCTTGACTGCCTCCCTGTGTGTCCTGCTGCTTTCATCTTTCCTCTGCCAAACTCCCTCTTGTTGTATAGTGCCTGCCCATCACACATGTTACCTTCTAGCCAGTGAATAATTTTCCTTCACCTTTTACCCTAGTAATCATATCATGGAATGTTTCTCTTATCAAGAAAACCTTTTCTACCACCAAGGCAAGCAATCAAGTACCTACAGAACAACCCCCCTTCTAAGACTGAAACTCAAAGGGAACACATAAGCAGGCACATAAGCTTGCTGGCAACCACACTGGTCTACTGGTGAGTGGAAGAGGGGGAAAGGAAGCAATAAAGAAATGGGCTGAGTTCAACCATGTTCCACAGACTCCTATTGACCTGGAGATGAGAGAGAGAAGAGGAAGAGCTGGTTGGTCCAAAGTGTAGTTGAGACATGGGGACTTCTGAGCCCATGGATAAGATTATAGCCACAGAGGGCTAGAGCTGAGAGTGAAGCATCCAGCTGATATGAAGTGAGGGAAGATGCACTAGAAAACCCAAACTTACAGATAGTACTGTTTGATGGCTTGGTAATCAGAACTCGAATAGAGGAAGACACACACAAAATAATTTTTTTTCATAAAGGAAACAAGTGTAAAATTTGATGACCTATACTTATGAATGTAGTAGCTCAAAATACCAACAGAGAGGTAAGCACTCTTCACATAAAGTATCAATGCTATCCCCTCAGTACACAGGGTAGATAGGGACGGGCAACTCAGGCACTGGCTACCTAGAATGAGGGTGTGATAAAGGCATGGAGTGACTGGCTTACAAGTTTTCAAGAGGGAGTTTAGTTTAAGAAGGTGCGGAGGAAGACAGAGTCCCCATTAAATAGTTTTCATATAGTCTAGATGGGTCTGATGAAAAGAGATGGGGATAAGATTCTGAAGATTCAATAGTGAGTAATTGTTATCATGACTAATTGTGACTATCACA
>NW_006408592.1:7034753-7040832 GCF_000296735.1 Chrysochloris asiatica
GTATCACACAATATTTATCCTTTTGTGATTGACTAATTTCACTCAGCATGATGTCTTCCAGGTTTATCCACATTGTGAGGTGTTTTACAGATTCATCGTTTTTCTTAAATGTTGTGCAATATTCTATAGTATGTATATACCAAAGTTTGTTAAATCATGCTTCCATTTATGGGCATTTAGGCTGTCTCCATCGTTTTTATATTTCTTTTTTAGACAGCAGATGGAAGGATCCTGTTTTCTTGTCTATTTTGCCATTCTGTCTCTTGAATGGTACAGTTAATCCATTTACATTCAGTATAATTATCTACAGGTATGAATTGATTGCTGTCATTTTGCTGTGTGTTTTTTTGTGGTGCTGCTCGTTTCTTTGTTTCACATAATTTTCTGCACTGGATTTATTTTTTTTGTAGGATTTCTTTTCATTTTCATTTGTTATGCTGATGTTTACTAACCTCATTTTCCTCTCTTTTATTTTGATGTGAAAGTGTATTAATATTCTTGAGGTTACCCTGTAATATATTAATTTTTTTCCCCATTGAAAACAGTCTGGTTTATCTTAAAATCTATTTGAGTTACTTGCCATTTGGAAGTTCAGAAGGGTCTTTCTTACCTTCCTTAAAAAGCTTGATCCGTCTTAAAACTGTCACTTTTTGTATAGAAGCATTCTAGTAAATTCCTTGCAAAGCTTCAGTCATTTGGAAAGATGCCCACTTTAGTTCTGTTAAAAATTTGATAGCAGCCCTCACCTAAAAATATCTGTTTTTCCTTGAAGGCACTAAGACGAAGTGTATTACTGAAAAAACTTCTCTGCAGCTATACGCTGATTGCAGAGACATGTCTAAGCATTTTTTGTTTGGAACAAACCCTTGCCATGTATGAACTTGAACCCTAGTAACAATATATTACTTACTGTTTTATTAAAGGTTCTGATTCTTGGTGAGTAGGAGACAGTAGCAGTATTAATACAGATCCAACAGAAAAAGTAGGGAGGCAGTAAAGATAAGTTCCCTTTATATAATAACATGTGAAAAGATTGCTGTATTATCACTACCAGAGATGTTTCACAGCTTCACTCAGAGGCCAGGATTTCCCTACTTCCTACATCCAAGCAGACATCATCTTTGGAAAGTAGTCTATGAATTTTATGGAAACCCAGATGCTATGTCAGTAGGAGCATATTGTGATAGGAATTCACATTTTATCTTTAACTGACACACAATGGCAGCAACTAACAATTTGTATTCTGGTGGTAAAGCCAAGTCAGTACTGATTTGGAGAGAATAGTTTGGTATCTCTATATGGACACACAAAGAGACTTTGCTCATACAAATGACACAAATGCTGCAGTAATTTTCATTAACTAAGGATGCCTCTTTCAGAATCTGAGCAGAATTTGTTTGTTCATTTTTTCTTATCTGATCTGTGACTTGCTATGTGACATCAGAGCCCCCTTTCAAGATTCAAAGCAAAGTTAATCAAGAAGGTAGTTTACATTCATAACCACAAAATAAGCACAAACTTGAAAACAAATGAATAAATAAATAAAAACAAAACCAGGCCCCAGGAATTGAAGAAAATGCTTTTTCTCTAGGTTGGAATGTACTAGCATTGTCTTCTCTTACACTGCTATATTTTTGGAAAAAAAAGAAGGAAAAATGACAAGGACAAACCAAACTACTATGACACCTTCCAGTGTATTTGATGTGTATATATTATTTGTTGAGACTAATAAGGACCAGTATATAAGAGAGTGTGTGTGTTTGTACCATTCACTTGGCACATTAGGAAAGATTGCATTTTCCTGCAGGAATCAACTTACAGATATTGGAGTCCTGGTGTGGCACTGTGGGTTAATTCACTAGACTGCACAGTCAGTTTGAACTGCAAGGTTGGTGGTTCAATCTCACCAGTCACTCCTTGGAAACCCTCTAGAGGGTCACTATGGGTCGGAACCTAATCGACAGCACTTAACAACAACAACAACTTACAGAGCTTACTCATCTTGCTCTTGAACTGATTTTGACCAGTGAAGTGTTTCATCAGCATCAGGCTCTTCATATGGGATAACAGGCAATTTGTAATATTGTTCAGATTTTTTATATCATGGGTTTTAAGGGATCAGATCAGGGCAATAAAGAAACCTTTAATCTTACTAAGCCTTACCGAGTTCCCTTCTCACACAAGTGAGGAAGACAAAGTCTCTCGAGTCTTTCATCACCTTGAGTCTTACATCAACAGTGAAGTCAGTTTACTGCCTTGGACACTATTTGACTACATTTGTTGAGCCCCTTTCTTTGATTACCAGAAACAAGATGTAACCATAAAGAAGGCTTCCGAGACCGGGTTTGATGGCGGATAGGGTAGAGGTGCAGTGAAGATCTCCATCAGAAATACCAGATGAAGCAGGATCGGGGGAGACCTCCAAAACTCTGAACCACATAGGTAGGAATATATTAAAAGTTTGAAGGCTTATATGTAGTGGAACTTTTAGTAGAAGTAAGAAATCTTGTACTTTAGAATCTGCTGGGCTCAGTGGCCCAGAGCCGACAACTTGGGTGAGACCAAATAGCAAGACCAAGCAGGAAGCAAACAGACCCACCACAGGATAACACCGCAGGATCCTGGGAGGAAAAGTGGACGATATACTTGTTGGTTTTGCTTTGTTCTGTTTTTTTTTTTTGGTCATTGGCCACTCATGGTCTGTACACCTCCACCCCCATCACTGGTGAGTTCTTCTGCCACACATGCACACAGATACCTCAGCATTTAAAGCAGCAGGCAGCTCAAAACGGCCACACACAGCCCAAACTGTTTATTAATAGGGAAAAATCCAGAACAGGGGTATGGAGAGAGAGGGAGTTTAAAAACAAAACAGGCCAAACTTCAAACCTGAGTTATAGCATAATAACCAACAGTGCATCTTGAAATTTATCAGCCTTGAAGGCAAGACGCTGAAAGAGGATGTTAAAGTCATACTCATATTAGGCTTCAGATTTTTTTTCTTCTTCTCTCTCTCCTCTCCTTTTTGCATGATTATAGACTACAGTATCAAATTGGGCTTTTTTTGGTTGTTGTTTTTTTTTTTCCTTACTTTTTTGCTGTTGCTGTTGTTGTTCTGTTATATTTTGTTTTTGTTCCAACTTATATCTATAGGGTGCTTTCTCTCTAACTATACTACCAAAGAAGTGGCAGCAATTGCTGCCATATAGTCAAGATACAGTCACACCCTAGAAAGCTCCACAATCCAGGCAAGAACCAATACCAACTGCCATACACAAGGGAGGCATACAATACCTGCCAAAGTTACTCTGAGTTAAGCAATAAGAAGAGTGCAAAGGGAAGCCCACCTCCTGATTACATCTACTTGGAGGTAATCAGAAAGCATAAAAAATACCAAAATACACACTCAATTAAGTATTAAGGCCACAGCTAAACAGTAAACATGTCCAAGAGACAAAACCAGGAGACCATATAAGCACATATGCAGAAACAAGATAAAATATCAGAAACAAATGACCTAGAAGTCGACCTTGACTCTATTCTGGAAGGAGGGCAGACCTTGGAAATGCCTGAGAAGGAATTCAGAAAAATGATTATAAAATGTTTCAAAACACTTTACAATGAAGTTGAGAAAAATAAAAAAAAAAGAAGTCAGAAAAGCACTACAGGAACAATCAAATAGGTAGATACAGTATTAGAAACAATTCAAAACCTACACAAAGAGGTTCAAATGATTAATAATAGAATAGCAGAAATACACAATACACTGAAAGGGCAAAGGAGTAGAATTGAAGAGATGGAAGGCAGAACTAATGAACTGGAGGAAAAAACTCTCAATACTACTAAGATAGAAGAACAAACAGAAAAAAGGATTAAAAAAATCTGAAGAAGGTCTAAGATTCATGTTGGACAACATGAAGAGAAATAACTTAGGAATTATTGGTGTTCTGGAACATGAAGAATCACACAAGTCCACAGAAGAGAAAGTTGAAGAGCTTCTGGAAGAAAATTTCTGTAACATCCTGAAAAGTGAAAAGATAATCTTTCAAAAAGCTCAGTGAACACCAGGAAGGTTAGAACCCTAAAGATAACCACCAAGACATATCATAATCAAGCTCTCCAAAATCAAAGATAAGGAGAAAATCCTGAAAGCAGCTATAGAAAAGAGAAGCATTACATAAAAATGCAATAAAGTCAGACTAAACTCAGCTCTCTAAGCAGAAACCATGCAAGCAAGAAGGCAATGGGGACGAAGATATAAAACCCTGAAAGAAAGAAAAAAATAACAACCCAAACTGCCAACCAAGAATCCTTTATCCAGTAAAGCTATCAATCAAATACGATGGTATAATCAAAAGAATTCCAGTATAAACAGAAGCTAAGGAACTTTGCCAAAGCCAAACCTGCAGTAAAAAACATCCTAAAGGGAGTTATGTGAACTGAGAACCAACAAGAACAGACAACAATCAGAAATTGACATATGTGGCAGCACCTCCCAGAACTAAATTGACAGATGAAGAGTCAAGAACAGAACAAAACTATAAGAACAAACTCAGAGAATGTGGGAGGTCAGTCTATGATCAAAACAATTACAATGTGAAAGAAGGTAAACCCGTAGGAATAGAGATACAGATGGTGAGAAGGTCAGGTAGATTACAGGATAAAACAGGTTGCACTAAATGGAGAGAAAAGTTAAAGGGATATAAAGTAAACACACACAAAAAATGAGTACTTCACAACATACCAAGAAAATAAAAATCCAAGAAGAACATGAAAACATTAAAACTATGAGGGAATTGACAGGAAAGAACAAAAAAAGCATAAACTCAGCCTAGGAAGACATGGAGAACAAAGAGAGCAGCAACACCACAAAAAAACAAACATAATGGCAGCAATTAATCTATACCTATTGATAATTACACTTAATGTAAATGGATTAAATGCACCAGTTAAGAGACAGAAGGTGGCAGAATGGATAAGAAAACAAGATCCTTCAATATGCTGTCTGCAAGAGACACATCTCACACAGAGACAAAAACAGATTAAAAGTCAAAGGATGGAAAAAAATATACCAAGCTAATTGCAGTAAAAACCAACAGGAGTGACAGTACTAATGTCTGATAAAATAAACATTAAGGAAAAAAACCAGCATAATAGATAAAGATGGACATTATCTCATGATTAAAGGGACAATTGAACAAGATAACAAAACAATAAATAACTATGCTCCCAATGAAAGAGCTCCAAAACATATAAAGCAAACTCTAATAGATTTGAAGAAAAAAAATAGATGAATCTATAATAATAGTGGGTTATTTTAATACACTGCTTTCAAAAATGGATAGAACAACCAGAAAGAAAATTGACAAAGACACAGAGGAACAACAACAAAAAAACCACCATCAACCAACTGGACTTCATAGATGTGTACAGAACATTCAACCCAATAACAGTGCAATAAACATTTTTTTTTTTTCCAGTGCACATGGAACATTCTCCAGAATAGACCATGTGTTAGGTCACAAAACAAACCTCTATAAATTTACAAATATCAAAATACTATAAATCATCTTCTCAGACCACAATGCTATCAAATTAGAAATCAGCAATAGGAAGACCAAGGAACTAAAGTCAAATATCTGGAAACTGAATAACACTCTGCTGTAAAGCAACTGGGTGGCAGAAGAAACAAAACGTGAACTCACAATATTCCTAGAAACAAATGAGAATGAAAACATAATATACCAAAATCTTTGGAATACAGCGAAAGCTGTGCTGAGAGTACAATTTATTGCAATAAATGCACATATCCATAAAGAAGAAAGAACCAAAATTAACATATTGACACAGCATCTACAACAATTAGAAACAGACCAACAGAGGGAACCCACAGCCACCAAAAGAAAAGAAATAATAATGATTAGAGCAGAAATAAATGAGATAGAAAACAGAACTATAGAAAGAATCAACAGGACAAGAAGCTAGTTCTTTGAAAGAATTTACAAAATTGACAGAACATTGGCAAACCACACAAAAGAAAAGAGGGAGAAGATACAAATAACACACATTAGAAACCACA
>NW_006408592.1:7041198-7042597 GCF_000296735.1 Chrysochloris asiatica
GAATGTAGCATCACATATAAGATATAATACATTATGATCAAGAGGGATTCAAATCAGTGATGCAAGGATTGTTCAACATTAGAAATACATACAATCAATGTAATCCACCATATAAATAAGAAAAAGGAAAAGAACCACATGATCATATCGATTGATGCAGAAAAGGCATTGACATAATCCAACATCCATTCCTGATAAAAACACTCAACAAAGTAGAAATTAAAGGGAAATTTATCAACATAATTAAGAGCATATATACAAAACCAACAGCCTACATTACTCTCAGTGGAGAGAAACTGAAAACCTTCCCTCTGCGAACGGGAACCAGACAAGGATGCCCTTTGTCACCACTCCTATTCAGCATTGTGCTGGAAGTTTTAGCAAGAGCTATATGGCAAGACAGAGAAAGTAAAGGCATCCAAATTGGCAAAGAAGAAGTAAAACTCTCTCTATTTGCAGACAATATGATCCTATACATAGAAAAACCCCAAAGACTCAGTAAAGAAGCTACTAGACCTCATTGGAAGATTCAGCAAAGTGGCAGTATACAACATCAACATACAAAAATCAGTTGGATTCCTCTATACCAAAACGACAGCACTGTAAAGGACATTAGGAAAGCAATACCATTTACAATGGCCACCCAAAAGATGAAATATCTAGGAATAAATGTAACCAGAGAGACAAAGGACCTATATAAAGAAAACTACAAAGCTCTACAAGAAACCAAAAGAGACTTAGAAAAATGGAAGAATGTACCATGGTCCTGAATAGGAAGACTTAACATTGTGAAAATATCAATACTGCCCAAAGCAATTATGCATATAATGCAATCCCAATCCATAGTCCAATGATATTATTCAAAGATATGGAAAAAAACAATTACAAACTTTATATGGAAAGGAAAGAGATTCAGGATAAGCAAAGCACTTCTTAAGAAGAAGAATAAAGTTGGAAACCTCTCATATACCGATTTCAAAATTTATCACGTGCCTATAGTGGTCAAAACAGCTTGGTACTGGTACAATTAAAGATACATTGATCAATGGAACAGAATTGAGAATCCAGAAATTAGCCCACCCACATACAGCTAACTGATTTTTGACAAGTGCCTTAATATATTGCATGGGAAGGTGATACTCTCCTTAGACAATAGAGACAAATAGAGACAAATGCGAGGGCTCTAATACAGGGGATACACAGACTACCAAACATTTTGAAAACTACACAAACAAAAGTAGACAAAACAGATGATTGGGACATACTAAAAATTAACAACTTATGTGCATCAAAAGACTTAACCAAAAGAATAAAAAGTGAACCCATAGAATGTGACAAAATCTTTTGCAATGACACATCGGACAAGGGACACAGTTTTAAAACATATAGTAAACTACAA
>NW_006408592.1:7044502-7065865 GCF_000296735.1 Chrysochloris asiatica
TTGATACACAGGATAGACAGGAATGGGCAACTTGGACATTGGCTACCCAAAATGGAGGGGGAACTACAAAGTCAAGAAGTGATAGGCTTACAAGCTTTCAAGAGGGAGCCAGAGGGTGTGGAGGAAGGTAGAATCTCCACTGAGTAGTATCCAATCTTTCTGGGAAGGGTTGATGAAAGGAGATGGGGATAGCACTCATGTGGCAAAATGGTGAATAATTGTTATCAGGACTGATTATGAGGGTTGGAAATGTAAAGGTAGACATTCTGTAGCAAAAGGAGTGGAGTGGTTGACTTTGCACTACAGGGTCAGAGGGCCCTGGTATCATCAAGGGAGAAGAACTGAGTGCGCTACCCAGAGAAGCAGTAATGCCAGAGATGGAAACAGAGATGATGACATAGAGAGATGGAGCGGTTGGGAACTCTAAACTCACAGAGGAAGAGGGGCTGTGTGCTGAAGACCAGGGAGCAGGCTTGCAGGATATACCCTTTGGTTGGTTGATGATGGATGGAGGGGATTGCAACCATGGCAATGAAACAATATATGATAGAATGAATGAATGTAAAGCTAATGATCTCCCATGTAAACTATCACATAATTCAAAGTAACACATTAAAAAAAAAATGCTTCCTCTGAGCCAAGTAGTCTTGGATCCTTAGCTTCTTATTGTGATCTATCTCTCTCAGTACATTTAACCCTGCTGGAAAAACCTTTCCCTTTCCTTCCTTGCTCCAGCCTGTGATAGAATTTCTTATACCTTAGAAGCAAGGTAATATAGTACACTTGGCTTACTTCATCAGTCCTGATAGTCTTTATGTTGTTATTTGTCATCGTGTTGGTTCTGACACATAGCAATCCTGTATAGAATCTTTGAGGAGTAGCTGGTGGGTTTGAGCCACTCATCTTGCAGTTCAAACAGGCCTTTTGTCCAGTGCTTACCTTTAAGTTCTACAGCAGTTTGAAACTACCACCTGTTCCAGGGGAGAAAGATGACACTTTCTGCTCCTGTGAATATTTATAGCCTTGGAAACTCCATGCACGGTTGCTATGAGTCCAAACAGAATCCATGGCAATTTAACAACAACAACAACAACCTTAAAGCTCCACAGATTTCCTTTATATAACCATTTAATTAGGAGGCTTGGTAGAACAGTAGTTATGAGTTGGGCTGCTAACTTCAAGCTAAGTAGTTTGAAACTGCCAGGTGTTCTGTGAGAGAAAGATAAGACTTTCTGCTCCATAAAATTTACAGCCTTGGAAACCCTACAAAGTTGCTATGAGTTGGACTGACTCTATGGCACAGAACCACCAACAACAACCACTTAATTGGTGATGGTAGTGGTGGTTGTATGCCATGAACTCATAGCGACTTTGTATTTGGTTGCTGAGACTGCATATCTTTTCAGGAGCAGAAAGCCTAATCTTCCTTCTGAAGAGCACCTGTAGCTAACCACTTAATTCGATGTTGTGGAAAGAGCTTTGGAGTAAAAAAAAAAATCTGGATTGAAATACTAAAATTCTATTGAATTTTCAATTATGCATAATTTGGGAAAGTTATTTATCTTCTCTTAGTCTCCTATTCCTTATACATTAAATGGAGTGACTATAATTCTAGATTAAGTCAGAAGGCAAATCACTTTTCCTGCATAAGGTGCTTTGCTGAATAAATTGATATTTTATTTGTTTGGTACCATATTGTGTTATTAGGTGCCATTGAGTTGGCCCTCCCACTCATGACAACTGTATGCATAATGGGAGGAAATTCTCCTTGGTCCTGACTGGTCCTGTGTTATCCCTATGATTGGCAGCAATTCAGATAGTTGTGATCATTGTCATCCGTAGTATCCATTGGCACACAGTCTTATTTTTATCATTTTGTATGGATAGTTTCTTCATTCTAAAGTATTAGAATCCTAGAACCTCAGAATTGGAAATACCTTTATACAACATTAAGACCTAAAACCCATTCAATGTGCAAATCCTAACTAACATTTCTCATTTCTATCTGGTATCAGTCAGATGCCATTTAAACACGCCCATCATCAAGGATTCACTGCTTTACAAATTAACCTATTTCATGGTTGGATTAGTTTGATAATTGGGAAAATTTCTCATATTGAGTCTGTTGATTATATGTTTTCTTACTTTTATTTGTTGTTTCTGTTATTGTATCATTGAATCAGATCTGACTCAGAGACTCTGTATAGGGTTTCCAAGAAGTGTCTGGTGGGTTTGAACCTTGGATCTTGTGGTTAGCAGTCCAGTGTTTATCCTACAGCACCACACCAAGACTCCTCTGTTTATATCACATTTATTACCTGATTTTAAAAGCTCTTTTCCGCTTAACCAACTTCTTTTTGTTCATTATGTGTACATTATGCCAATTTAGATTCTTAATACACCTTCCTCCAGAAATCATTCTTGATTGTATGTTAGATTTGTTGTTTTTATTTAACACTTTAATAATTATGTTAATCTTGTTCAGGAGTGTTGGAAAAAGTTGCCATAAACAGTGTTTTAAACATTCAACAACCAAACCCATCATTTTTACTCTGAAAAGGATGTATTCTTAAACAGAACATGGGGCGTTGCTCTTTCTTAAGTGAATCTCCAAAGAGAAGATTTCTGATGAACAAATCAGCTTCTCTACTGATTCCTGATGGGAACTGGCAAGATTTTTTTTTGCTACAATTATGGGAGCAAAGAGATTTGTTAAGTGTTCAGTGAACTTGTCAGTCAAAATCTAGTACAAATGGATGACCTTTATGGAGCTACAAAAGGAATGTGGAAAACTTTAATAGAATTTTAGAACCCTAGAACATTATATTAAGTAGCAATTATTTGGATCCAAGTGTATATACATATATATACCTTAAAAGTAAATATTTGTCTCCGTTAATCCCCTAATATACCCATTTGTTGTTGTTGTTAAGTGCCATCGAGTCAGTACTGACTCATAGCAACCTTATGCACAATAGAATGAAACACTGCCTTGTCCTGGGACAACCTCGCAATTGTTGCCACACTTGAGCCCATTGATGCTGCCATGTTGCCATTCCATCTCACTGTGGGTCTTTCTCTTTTTCTCTGACCTTCCACCTTACCAAACATGATATCCTTCTCCAGTGACTGGTGCCTCCTGACAATATGTCTGACGTATGAGAGACAAAGTTTGGCCATCATGGCAGTCCCATATATGCAGGCAAATTTACTTGTGAATAAATTAGATTATTACAAAATTTTTCTTATGTTGAAATATATTATGCTTTAAAAATGTTTTTCTTTTGTATCTAATTCTCTATAAAAACTAATTTATTCATACATGCCAAAATGCATTTTTATTTGATACATATGTTTATTGAAAGTCTATTGTGTGTCAAACACCATGCCAGGATCCACAGGTATAGTAATAACCAAATAGTACTGGTTTATGCTCTAATGGAACTTAGAAAATAGTGGACAAAATCTACATGGAAAATCATACAGCAAATATGAAGTTTCAGATTATAATATGTGATCTGAAGTAAAACTACAAAGGGTTTTTATAAGATCATATAATATGATAAACTGACTAATTCTGGTGGTGGCAGTGATGATCCTGGTGGTGATGGTGGTGGTGATATTCCCTGGGGAAGGGATCTTTAAACTGAGTTCTGAAGAACAAGTAGTTAACTAAGC
The DNA here is from genome assembly GCF_000296735.1 of Chrysochloris asiatica. Taxonomy (NCBI): domain Eukaryota; kingdom Metazoa; phylum Chordata; class Mammalia; order Afrosoricida; family Chrysochloridae; genus Chrysochloris; species Chrysochloris asiatica. The sequence goes on from NW_006408592.1 coordinate 7,048,181, forward strand.
AAGGAGGCCCAAGTGGTTTAATGACAGACTTTTTGACTTCCATGAGGGATACTCAGATTTGATTCCCAAAATTGCACCTCATGTGTATCCACCACCTATCTCTCAGTGGGATCATGTGTGTTACTATGATGCATAGCATCTTTCAGCAGAGCTCCCTCAATAAGACAGACTAGAAAGAATGGCCTAGTGATCTATTTTATTGGCTCCAAAAAGGAGCCAATAAAAACCCTTTGGATTTGCTGCCAATATGGGATGGCTTAGGACCCAGCCACAGTTAGTTCTGTTATGCATGCGACCACCATAAATGGGGACCAACTTGATTGCAGCTAACAACAACTAAGCCGGATTTGAGAGTATGAACAGTAAAGAGCTCTCCAGCCCAGAAAATGGCTATAAAAGACTTTGAAGTGGATGATACATGAGCAAGGTTAGGACCAGGATACTCACTCTTACCCCTGACAGTTCATTGCTACTGTCTCTTAAGTCAGTTCAGTCTACATCTTTGTGTCCTTCCATTTCTCCGATGACATGGTTACAAATCTCTCATCTCTCTTTTTGATCTCCTTTGAATATTGTTCAGCTTGTCTTTGTCCCATTTACATGTCAACAATATGCATCGTAAAAGTTATATAGATGTGTCAGTAGAAAGATACAATGCTTCTAGGTCTCAAGCTGGGGGTGCGGTAAATTTAAGTTAAAACCTTTTGAAAAAGACCATGTAGCCGTATTTACTGGAGTTACCCCAGAAACTTTGCTGGGCTGTTAAGACAGGGACCCTTCTCTCAGATTCTCTCTATCTCCCAATACCATTAATAATTTAAAAGGCAGAAAAGAAGGAAAGCCAATGGATTTGGAATCAGTCTTCATATAACTTTGGCCAACATAAATAGTATTTTGATGTAGGACAAAGAAAGACAGAATAAAAGAGCACTTTCATCTATTTCTACTCTCTCCACATTATAATAACACCCTTTTTATATTTTGCCTCTTATCTCTCATCCTAAAGTTCTTTGGGGGCCTGTTTCTCTTCATAAATAGTACTCACTCTAGATGGGAAAATGTCACCATTGGCAATGAATTACTCAGGTGGATGAGGTGCCAAGCAGCTTCCTAAGTGCCCTGGAGATATTAGCCTAACAGATAAAAGGAAATATTCAAAGAGAAGAGGGTTGATCTAGTAAATAAATTTGACTGGCATTAAGTATTTAACGTGGTGGTTGGCTCCATGAAGGCAGTATATCAAATGCATAATGGCATAGTATCCATTCAGGCTTTACTGTAAATCTAACAAGCCCTGAGCAGGCTGCATAGCATTAAATGGTAAGTGACAAGTTCTGATAGACCTGTCAGGATGAGAAGGTTTACTTTAAAGCAAACAAAAAATGTTGTAGATTCTTTTATTAATAAGACAGAACTCCTGCTGTGGCACTGTAGACTCAGCAGTGGACTGAGAACAAAAAGGTCAGCAGTTCAAACCTACCAGCTGCTCCTTGGAAACCCTCTACAGGGTTGTTATGGGTCGGACTATACTCGATGGCCCTTAACAACATCTCAGTTGGAGAGGAGAGGGAAGGCATTGTGATATAGTCAGAAGCACATGGCTTTGAAGTCAAACTGGTCTGCTCTTAAATGATTGGCTCGGCTACTTATCAGTGTGTCATCTTGAGTAAATAACTTCACCTCTCTGTTTCTGTTCATTCATGACTAAAATGACAATAACCTATAGTTTAGATTTGAAAAAAATAATATTAATTGGGTGAAGGTTTCAGAGAACTTCAGTTTATATTCAACAAATCATGGACACTTTGCTCCATCTCCTTGATTGCAATCCCCTCCATGTAACAGCTCTTATCCCACTTCCTCCCTGTGGTTCTTGTTTCCATTCCCCCTTCTTTCCAAACCCTTCTGAACTGTGTTCTTGGGTACATGCTGCCCTTTTAATCTCAGATGGTTGACAATTCTATGGTGTGCATACCTCACTAGTGTTATTGTTTCCCCACAAACCTATCTATTGCTTGGCTGAAAATTGAGACATGGGGATGAGTTCAGTTCTAGACCCTAAGGGTCAGAGTCTTAGGTTCCACTATTATCTACTGGATCAGTAGTTATCAGTTTCCAAGACAACTGAGACCAGAAGACTGGATGATGCTTGATTATCTCTATCAAATGCTCTGAAAGAAATCATATTATAAAGTAGAAAATATTGAATAAAATTCAGAACTATACTTCAGATTTGATTTAGCTCAGGCTTTTTGGGAAACAGATTCTGGGATGGAGATTTGCAGTCAGGCCTTTTACTGAGGAGCAGGAGCTCTGGTAGCGTAGTGCTTATGAATCAGGCTGCGAACCACAAGATCAGCAGTTCGAAACTACCAGCTGTTCCATGGGAGAAAGATGAGACTTTCTGCTCCTATAAAGAGTTATAGTCTCAGAAATCCTGTACAGGGTCACTATGAGTCGGAACGGACTCCATGGCACATAACCAACCAACCAACATTCTTGTGAGCAGAAGCTACAGTAAAGTGAGGAAAGTGGATTTGCTGAGGGAGAAGTTAAATATTCTCTTTCTTTTCCTTTAATAATTTGCAGGGATTGTCATTTCGTATTTCTAGCTCGGTGGGTTTCTTCATCTGAAAACTGATTAATAAGCACTGCCATAGTTTGGGTTTCTAAGGTTCTCAGGTACACACCACCTATAAAGGTGTGAAGGAAGCAGGACTGGGTAGAGAAATGAGTTGATCTGCAATGGAGTCCCAGCAGAAGCTGTAGATGATCCCATGGTGAGTTCTGACACAAGGTTCGAATTTCAGAGGTGTTTCACAATGGAACAAGGGAGCTGGGGCTCTACTCAAATGCACCAGCTAGTCATGAGATGTGAGTTTCCTATGAGGGTGAAATTTTGGGAAGGACACCTCCCTAGACAAGTGCAGTTTCCAGGGAGGGACTCGGCTTTAAGTCATAAGCAAACAACACATGTGGCAGCTAGTAGGTGAGTGCCTTGTACTGCTTAATTTATTTGCTCCATATGCTATGTTCACACCACTTGAGAATAGCATTTTCTGGATTCTGTTTGGTCTCTTCTTGGGATAATTAGAAGAAGGTTGGTGGGATGTGGTGCTAAATCACTGAGGATCATGGTCCAGCCAAGCTATCACATATTTTGAGGGGACACAATTCAATCCATGACATTATCATTCTAGATTCAGTTACCTCTCAGCATAACTGCTAATGGGATCTTCAAACTTTTATCTCTCAGGGTCCTGCTTACCATATCTTACTCAGAACCTGGCTTCTAATCTTAACAGTTTACCATCAAGATTAATAATGTCAACTCAGGCCAATGCAGTTCTCTGCTCATGAGGGTTTCTTCTTAGCCATATCACAGACACACCTCTCTGGTTAATGGTCTGTTAGACACATGGTTCCTTGGCCTCTGCTCTGCTTGTGCAAGTTTTAAAAACTCATTTAGCCCTGTGGATAAATGTCCAAAGGGAACCCCATTCTGCAAGCCAGACTCCTACCTAAAGGCATTCAGTGTCATTTGACCTATGTCCAGGAAGCAGTTGACTTTGTCTCTTTGCTGGTGCTTCTTCTGTTGCCTCCTTTGTGCAGAAATCTAAGGGTTGTGGAATGACATCAAGACCGTCATAAAGGAAGAAAGCAAAATGTTGTCAAAAAGACAGAAAAAAAAGAAAAAAGACAGAAATGGATGTCAGAAGAGACTATGTAACTTACTGTCTTGCATAGAGATACTAAAGCAACAGGATGAAATGAAGAAGTAAAAGAGCTTAACAGAAAATTTCAAAATGCAGCTCAAGAAGACAAAGTCAAGTATTATAATGAAATGTGCGAAGACCTGGAGTTAAAAAACCTAAAGGGAAAAATGTGCTCAGCATTTCTCAAATGGAAAGAATGAAGAAATGAGTTTAACCTCAACATGCAATATTGAATGATTCTATAGGCAATGCCAGGGGCAGATTGTGGAAAGACCATCAATTGCTCATATACAAATTCAAACTAAAGCTGAAGAAAATGACAACAAGTCCATGAGAGCCAAAATATGACCTTGAATATATCCCACCTGAATTTAGAGATAATCTGAACAACAGATTTGATACATTAAACACTAAAGACCAAAGATCAGAAGAGTTGTGCAATAACATCAAGAACATCATACAGGAGGAAAGCAAAAAGTCATTAAGAAGACAAGAAAGAAGGAAAAGATCAAAATGGATGTCAGAAGAGATACTGAAACTTGTTCTGCTGCATAGAGTTGCTAAAGCAAATGAAAGAAATGAGAAGGCACAAGAGCTGAACAGAAAATTTCAAAGGTCAGCTCGAGAAGACAAATTCAAATATTACAATGAAATTGGCAAAGATCTGGAATCAGAAAGCCAAAAGGAAGAACACGCCAGCATTTCTCAAGCTGGGGGACTGAAGACAAAATTCAAGCCTTGGCTTTCATTATTGGAGGATTTTTTGGGAAAATTATTTAATAATGCAGAAAGCATCAAAAGACGATGTAAGGAATACATAGAATCACTGTACCAAAAGGAAATGGTTGATGTTCAACCATTTCAAGAGGTAGCACATGATCAAGAGCTAATGATACTGAAGGAAGAAATCCAAGGTGCATTGAAGGAGTTGGCAAAGAACAAGGCACCAGGGTATTGATGGAATCAAAATTGAAATATTTCAAGAAAGTGAGGCAGCACTGGAGGTACTCACTCATCTATGACAAAAAATTTGAAAGAAAGCTATCTGGCCAACTGATTGGAAGAGATCCATATTTGTGCCAATTCCAAAGGGAGGTGACTCAACAGAATGTGGAAATCATCGGATAATATCATTGATATTCCATGAGAGTCAAGTTTTACTAAAAGTAAAACAGAAATGACTGCAAGCATACATTGACAGAGAACTTCCAGAGGTTCAAACTGGATTCAGAAGAGGCCGTGGAATGAGGGCTATCATTGCTGATGTCTGATAGATCTTGGCTAAAAGCAGAGAACATCATAAAGATGTTTACCTGTGCTTTATTGATTATGCAAAGGTTTTAGATTGTGTGGATCATGATAAGCTATGGACAACATTGCAAAATATGAGTATTCTGGAACACTTAATTGTGCTCATGAGGAATCTGTACCGGGACCAAGAGGCAGTTGTTCGAACAGAACATGGAAACACTGAATGGTTTAAAATTAAGAAAGGTGTGCAACAAGGTTGTATTCTTTCACCATACTTATTCAACCTGTATGCTGAGCAAATAATCTTAGAAGGTGGGTTATATGAGGGAAAATGTGTTATCAAGATTGGAGGAAGACTCATTAACAATCTGTGATATGCAGATGATATAATCTTGCTTGCTGAAAGTGAAGAGAACTTAAAATACTTACTGATGATGATCAAAGACCACAGCCTTCAATATAGATTGCTTCTCAATGTAAAGAAAACAAAAATCTTCACTACTGGACCAATAAATAACTTTCTTATCAGTGGAGATCAGATTGAAGTTGTCAAGGACTTCATTCTTTTTGGATCAACTATCAATTCTCATGATAGCAGCAGTCAAGAGATCAAATGACTTATTGCATTAGTCACATCTGCTGCACAAGACCTTTTTAAAGTGTTGAAGAGCAAAGGTGTCAGCTTGGGGACTAAGGTGCGCCTGACCCAAGCCATGGTATTTTCAATAACCTCATATACATATGAAAGCTGGACAGAGAATAAGGAAAACTATAGAATAATTGACGCTTTTGAGTTGTGGTGTTGAAGGAGAATAATAAAAGTGCCATGGGCTTCTAAAAGAACTAACAGATCTGTGTTGGAAGAAGTGCATCCAGAGTGCTCCTTGAAGGCCATGATGGCCAAACTTCGTCTCTCATACTTCGGACATATTGCCAGGACGGAGCAGTTGCTAGAGAAGGATATCATGTTTGGTAAGGTGGAGGGTCAGAGAAAAAGAGGAAGACCCCCCAGAAAGATGGATTGACAAAATGCCAGCATCAGTGGGCTCAAACGTGGCAAAAATTGTGATGTTGGCCCAGGTCTGGGCAGTGTTTTGGTCTGTTGTACATAGGATCGCTATGAGTCAGTACTGACTCAATGGCACCTAACAACAACAACAATGGGCAAAAGGAGCCCTGGTGTGGCACTATGGGTTAAAATGTGCTGGACTGAAAAGTCGGTTTGAATGGCTAGGGCAGTGGTTCAAGCTCACAAGCTGCTCCTCGGAAACCTTACACAGGGTTGCTATGGGTCAGAACTGACTCAATGGCACTTAACAACAATAGGCAAAATATTGACTGATGTAGAAAGCATCAAAATAAGATGGAAGATACACACAGAGTCACTACCAAAAGAAATGGTCACTATTCAGTCACTTCAAGAGATACCATATGATCAAGTACCAGTGATACTGAAGGAAGAAGTCCAAGCTGCATGGAAGCCATTGGCAGAAAACAACGCTCCAGGAATTCATCTGAATGCAAATTGAAATCTTTCAATAAACTGACAAAGTAGTGGAGGTATTCATCTATGCCAAGACATTTGGAAAGCAGTTACCTAGCCAATAGATTGGAAATGAACCATATTTGTGCCCATTCTAAAGAGAAGTGACCCTGTGCAATGTAGAAATCATCAAGCAGTATCATTAATAATACATGCAAGTAAAGTTTTGCACAAGGAACTATCAGAAATTCAAGTCTAATTTGGAAGAGGATGTGAAATGAGGGATATTATTGCTGACATCAGATTGATCTTGGCTGAAAGTAGAGAATATCAGGAAGATGTTTACTTGCACTTTATTGACTATACAAAGGTTTTCAACTGTGTAAGTCCTGACAATCTGTGAATAATATTTTGAAGAATGAGAATTCCAGAACACTTAATTGTGCTCATGAGGAACCTGTACATAGATCATGAGTCAGTTGTTAGAACACAACAAGGATTACTGAATGTTTCAAAATTAGGAAAGGTGTGCATCAGGCTTGTATCCTTTCACCATACTTAAGCAAATGATTTGAGAAATGGGATTCTATGATGAAGAACATGGCATGAGGATTGTAGAAAGACTCATCTGTGATGTGCAGATGATACATCTTTGCTTGCTGAAAGCGAAGAGGACTTTAAAATTCTTACTGACGAAGATCAAAGCCCTTATTATGGATTGCACTTCAATGTAAAGAAAACAAAAATCCTCACAACTGGACCAATAAATAACATCATGATAAATGGATTAAAATTTAAAGTTGTCGAAGACTTCATTTTACTTAGATATACAATCAACACTCATGGAAGCAGCAGTCAGGAAATCAAAGAATCGAATGCATTAGGCAAATCTGCTACATCAATTTGCTTTCAAGTGCTCAAGAGCAAAGATACCATTTGGAAGAGTAAGGTGTTTGCTCAACCCAAGCCATGGTGTTTTCAATAGCCTTATATACATGTGAAAGTTGAATAGTTAATAAGGAAAACTGTAGTAGAAGAAATGATACGTTTGAGTTACGGTATTGGAGAAGAATATTTAAAGTAATTTGGACTGATCTTCCACTTTACCAAGCATGATCTCCTTCTCCAGGGACTGAGCCTTCCTGATAACAAGACTGAAGTATGAGATATGAAGTTTTTGCCATCCTGGCTTCTATGGAGGCTTTTGGTTATACTTATTCCTGTTCTGGCAGTCCATGGTATTTTAATATTCTCCAACACCATATCTCAAATGCTTTGTTTCTTCTGTCATCTTCCTTTTTCAATTTATTGCTCATGGGAATATAAAATTTACAAAGACTTAAGCATGTTTTTGTTTTGTTTGAAGGAAACATATACAGATGATCTCCAACATTCCTCTTCCTTGTTATAGACATCCTGTGAAATTCCTTCCCTTGTATTGTAGTCATATTTTGTGACTATAATGGATAGCCAATCCTGGATCAGATTACATTATGTAGTCCTCCAAACTAGCCGACTAGAGTGAGATTTTCCTGCTTGAATTGAAGAAGAAATAAGTTCCCATGTTGGTAAAGGGCTGCATGTCTAGATTTTTCCTCTAAAAACTGGACAGGCTCTTCGGTCAACAACCGCTAAGAATATGGAGAGTTTAGTTCTAGAACCTCAAGAAGTTAAATTTGTTTGATAACCTGAATGAGCTTGGAAAAGACCCCAAGTTCTAAAAGAAAATGCAGCTTCAACCACACATTGATTTCAAATTAGTGAGACACTAGACAGAGAATCTAGTTGTGTTGTGCCAGACTTCTGATCTCCTGAAGCAATGAGATAGTAAATGTGTGCTGTTGTAAGACTAGATTTGTGGTAATTTTTTATACTGCAGTAGAAAATGAATGCATCCTTGTTATCCGTAATCCCCATTTTACTGAGATTTACACAATAGGGTTTGCCTTGAGATTCTTTAAACTCTTTGTTTCATCTTGATCTGACAATGTGATACTCAAATTAAAAATCCTATTTGATATGTCTGCAGAAAAGGAGATAGTGAAATGTACCTGCATGCAGTGATCAATCCAAATCTTCACAGAGTCTAACTTCACAGTGTCATGGTCCCCAACCACTGTATCCCTCCTATACACATCTGATTCATATCCCACACAAAAATTACAATGAATTCTTTTATGTTCTGACCTCCAACAAAAGTTGCTGTATATTATGCTATTCTGGCTTTCTTAACTCAATTTCTTTTTTTAATGCTGATGTGCATTTTGTTACTAATAGTGCAGTGCTGTGAGTTAATGTGCTGGACTGCAAAATGGGTTTGAACTGCAAAGTCGGAGGTTCAAGCTCAGTAGCCTCTCCTCAGAAACCCTGTACAGGATCTCTATGGATCAGAACCGACTCTAAGGCACTTAACAACAATAATAGCAACAAACACAGGGATTGGCCAGGTAACTCTTTTTCTAAATTTCTTGTACTGGATGAGTGAACACCCACAGTGATTTATCATTTTATTGAAAGGTTTCCATTTGCATTCAGTCAATTCCGGGAGCTCTGTTTTTTGCCAAAACCTTCCATGCAGCTTGGACTTCTTCCTTCAGCATCATCAGTTCTTAAACATATGCTGCTTCCTGAAATGACTGAACATCAAACATTTCTTTTTGGTAGTGACTCTGTGTATACCTTCCATCTTCTTTTGATACTATCTGTATCATTCAATATTGGGGGCCAGGTGTGGCACTGTGGGTTAAAGCACTGGACTGCAAAGTTGGCTTGAACCACAAGGTCAATGGTTCAAGTTCAGCAGATAGCTGCTCCTTGGAAACCCTATACAGGGTTGCTGAGGGTTGGAACTGACTCCATGGCACTATACAACAATAAACATAGGGATAGGATTTTCATCCCTCTAGTCTTTTGCTTCTATTCTTCTCTTCTTAATGATGCATTAAAAAAACAACAACAACAACAAAAACTAGGGTGAATTTAGAAACAGTTCAAAGACTTGCACTCATTAAAATGACCAAGCACTGTGTTCATGAAAACTGAAATAGAGACAAATTGATTTTAAGCAAGGATCCAAAATGCCTTTCTCAAGTATACAGATTAAATTAATATGCTTTTAACTTATTCCTCTGAGTTATCACCGTATAGTTCTTTATTCTGGGCTCAGTGGATATTAAATATAAATTTATGACAAAAACCAAAGGTCATCATTGAAACTCTTTAAAAAAGGCTTTAGAAAAGAGCTATTATCTATACTCCACCTGCAATCAAGACTTTTGCTCAGGCTCGTAGTTAAACAAGAGTTCCTGTTAAGTTAGATTTCAGCAAGATTAATGTGATTCTGTCCATATGACAGCCATTTTGACTAAAAAAAATTTTTTTTTAAACTTTCTATTGGCATTTGAGTGAAGGTTTACAGAGCAGACCATCAATTTTACATTCAACTAACCATACACTATGCTTCATCTCAATTGCAATCCCTTCAATGTACCATCACTTATTCTACTTCCTCCCTGTGTTTCATTTCCATTCTTCCTTTTCCCTCCACCCTCATGAATTTTGTACTTAATTAAAGTTGCCCATTTAATCTCAAATGGTTGACCATTCTATGGTGTGTATACCTCATTGGCATTGCTGTTACCCCTATATACCTATTTATTACTGGGCTGAAAATTGAGCCACAGGAATAAGTAAATTCAATTCCAGACCTGAAGTGTGACCAAGTGTGGTTTCACAGTAGCTGTTTGACCAGTAAGCCTGATCTTTTTATGATTTTGAGTTTGGGTCCACATTTTATCCTACTCTATCCAGGATCTTCTTATGTGATCCCTTTCAGAGCAGTTGATAGTGGTAGCTGGGCACCAACTAACTTTTCTGGTTTTAAAATGATGGGGACTGCTGGTCATGTGGTCCATTAGTAAACTGGACTAACCATTTCTAACCATCTTCAATTTTCATCACTCTTCTTTCCTGTAGACAGGGAGGGAAAGACCAATTGTTGCATCTTAAATGGACACTTGTGTATTTATTTGCTTTTAAGATCCCAGTCACTACTCACCAAAGTAGGATGTAGACATTGTCATTGTAGATTAAGTTAAGCCAGTTGGCAATGATTTCTTCTGAGACTGTAGTCCCAGCAATTCATTCACACAGGTGTTTGGTAAATGTCTAAGAATTTTTCATAAGTTTGCCCTTTGTATGCTCAGCCATATTTGTGGATATTTTTGCTGCCAGAAGAACAAAGAAATATGACTTGGAAGAAGTAAGTCAAGTACACCTTGGAAGCCGGATAGGGAGACTTCATCTCTTATACTTTGGACATGTGGTCAGAAGGGGCCATTGCCTTCGGAAGGACAAATGGAGGGGCTGAGAAAAAGAGTAAGAACTTCAGCACACTAGAATGACACAGTGGCAGCAACAATTGTCTCAGATATGTAGTATTCCATTATATGCACGCACCAAAGTTTGTTTATGCATTCTTCCACTGATTAGCATTTAGATGGAGTCTATCATTTTGCTATTATGAATAGTGCTGTGATAAACAAGGGTGTGTATCTGTACTGAGGTCATTTTGTTTGTAGATTTTATTGTCATTTTCTTCCTTCCTGTTGCTTTAATGTTACTGACTTTGTGATTTTCTTTTCTGCTTTTTAATTTGATGAGGTTAATTTTCTTCAAGGCTGTTGTTTCTGTTAAGTGCTGTCAAACAAGTTCTGAATCATAGCAACTCTATAAGGTTTCCAAGGAGTGGCTGTAGATTTGTACTGCAAACTTCGTTGTTAACAGTTCAATGCTTATTCTACAGTGTCACAGTAGGACTTCATTTTTTTACAGTTACCTTGTAATTTATTAATTTTTCCCAACTCTAAAATAGTTTTATCTTGAAATCTACTTAACTTTCTAACCATTTGGAAGATTTTTAACTGTACTATTCCTTGATTTTCCTTTGTAATTGTTTTTGTTACAAACTGGTATCTCTGGCTCCCTATTTTCAGATTGGTAGATTTGTTTTACTTTGGATACTTATATATTTAGGTTTACTTCTGGGTGATGTTGTTCTGTATATTAATTTCAGGTTATTGTCTGCTGTTGTTACCTCTCTGTCCAAAGAACTCCCTTTAGAAGTTTTTGTAAAGTTGGTCTGGTTTTTACAAATTCCTTTTTATCTGAAAGCTTCCTAATTTTACTATCATATTTGAAGGACAATTATTCTGGATGTATGATTCTTGGTTGGCATCCCCCCCCCCCCCTTTCAGCGTTTAAAATATGTCATCGAATTGCTTTCTTATCTGCATGGTATTTGACTGAAGGCAGTAGACTGAGACATTAGAGCTTACTGGTTCTTACTGGTTCTCCTTTGTAGGTTAACATTTTCTTTTTCATGAGTTGCTCTCAGGATTCATTTTGTCTTTGGTTTGGGAATGTTTGATTATAATATGTCTTTGTGATTTTCTTTTAGAATCTATATTGAGGTTTGTTCAGCTTCTTCTTGAATACTTTATCTTCTCATCTTTTATGATGCTTGGGAAGTTTTCTTCAAACAACTTTTTGACAATTTTCTCTGTTTCTCTCTCTCTCTCTCTCTTTTTCCGTGTGTTCCTGTTTGGGAATTCCAATCACATATAAGTTATTCCTCTTGATGGTGCCCCACATACATCTTAGGCTTTCTTTGGATGTTTATCTTCTTTTTTTCTCATTGTTTTTAAGCAAGCTAGTATTGAGAGATTTGTCTTCAACCTTACTAATTCAGTGTTCCATTGACTCACATCTACTCCTTTTTCCTTTTAATTCATTACCTTGGTATTAGTCTTCTGGATTCCTTTTTGTAGATTTTATTGTTTCTAATTATTTCCTTGGAATCCTATACAGGGTCGCTAAGAGTCTGAACTGACCTGATGGCATATAACAACAATAGCAAATTTTTCATTCATAATGCCCATTTGTTTTTATAGTCTTCTCTTGAATTCCTCTAAAGTTTTATTACGTGTTCTTCTTGCTTTCCTTTGTAGCTTTATTGACTTTTTTTCTTCTTCCCAATCTGTTGAAAATATCTAAATATGATTTTTTTCAAGTGTTTGTCAGGAAGTTCTAATACCTTTTATTTTCCTAAATGATTTTTTTCTATCTCTGAATATTGGTCATATCTTTCAGTCACTTTGTCTTATTTCTTTGTGTGAACTGAAATTGATTGTTGTCTCCAAAACACTAAAGTATCAGTTTTTTAATTTTATTTTTATGTGATGGTGTGCTCTCGGGTACTCACCAACTGCCTCCTAGTGGGATAATTAGAGAATGGAAGCATGTGTGCAGTTCTCTGCAATCATTTACCATTGAATCATATAGTCCATCAGCATCTTCCCCCATGATCTCTTATAGAAGAAGTTATTTGGTAAGAGTTTACAAAGACTCTGACTAGAAGAGGCATTAAATAATTTACTGCACCACAGTACTTGTGTGGAATATTTTCTAATTGTCAGTTGCTACTTCAGGTAAAAACATCAGATACTAGTAATACCAGTTTCAGAACTGACTTATTTTCTTATGTTGGGAAAAGTAGTTGTTACTTCTGTCTTGTCTGTGTTTTTATATCTAAAAACTGAATAGTGGTAGTGGGAGGTTAGATCAAAATCTTGTAATGTCTCTGTCATTTGTTAAACTCTGTATTTTGAAAGTTTGTTCACATAAAATTGAATTAAATATTTAATTCTGTATTATTTACAGCATAAGATTTTATATGTTACCACTCTAAATTGGTATAAATTTAGTCAAAATAATCTTAATTTTCTGTATCTTACAGATTTAAACATTTGTTATTGTTAAATGCTGTCAAATTGGTCCCAAATGTAGGATAAGCACTCAACCACAAGTTGAGGATAAGCACTTCAGTTGAGTGCTTATCCTACAGTGCCATAACAGGACTCATACATTATTTAAAGTAAATATTTGGTTTCCATGAAATATTTTGAAAAACTGAAAGTTGCTTCCAGAATACTAATATTAATTTAAAGATCACTATAAATCTGAGAAACTAGGCTGGAAACCATGGGACTAATTTGTATCTACAATCTTCATATTTTAAGAATTTCTGAATCTTTATTCCTATAACATAAATGATACTTTGCAGGGTACAAGAGTTTTAGTTGAAGAGAGCTCATAGCCTTATATTTCATGTTTACTTTCCATAGTCCCTGTACAAAAGCAACATACAGGTTTTCATATGCATGGCTTGATGATAGCTATATATTTAAACAGACATGGGTACACTTACAAACTTTTAATTTTTTTTATTCTAGGGATGAATACAAATAAAAATTTAAGAATTCAAGAGAATAATTTTGCTGGTAATACACTTTTCAAAGTGAAATCTTCAAATTATACAGACAAATGCAATGTGTTGTTTAGCAAATTAAAAACATGTATAAGAAAGGAGGCAAAAGGAATTGAGAGACTTAGCTGGCCTTCAGCATAGTCAGGGAAAGCCAATATCTGTAAGATTTAATTTTTGTTTAACTAGATTATGTTAAAAATTTGTCATTCAGTCAATTATTTCAGGTAGGTAGATGCAATTTTCAGCTGTCTTACAGGGTCCCTGGTGGCATTTTTATCTAATCTACATTAGAATGAACTTCAGGAACTTGCTGAATAATCAAGCACAATAAATTTTTTTAAATGCTAAAGTACACCAGGTCCATGCCTTGGCATTTCCAATAGCTTTATATGCATATGAAAGCTGGATGATGTATAAGGAATACCTAAGAAGAACTGATGCCTTTGAATTATGTTGTTGGCAAATACAACCAAATATACTCTGGACTGACAGAACAAATCAGTCTGTCTTGGAAGCACAGCCAGAAAGCTCATCAGAAGTACAGATTGCAAGACTTCATCTCCAGTACTTTGGACATATTATCAGGATGACAATCCCTGGAAGAGATCATTATGCTTAGTAAATCAGAGTCAGGGAAAATAAGGAAGACCCTCAAGGAGCTCTGGTAGCGTAGTGGTTACGAATCGGGCTGTGAACCTTAAGGTCAGCAGTTCGAAACTACCAGCCGCTCCGCGGGAGAAAGATGAGGCTTTCTACTCCCGTAAAGATTTACACCCTTGGAAACCCTGTACAGGGTCGCTATGGGTCGGACCCGACTCGATGGCACTTAACAACAACAACAACAACTCAACAATGTTATAGTTTCAGTAGCTATAACATAGTACCAATTGTGAAGATAACACAAGCCTGGGCAGTGTTTTATTCTATTGTAAATAGAGTAGCTATGAGTTGGAACTGATTTGGCAGCGTCTAGCAAAAGCAGCATAGACGAGAGAAAGCAGAAACCATAACGATCTTGGCATTTTTAGCCAAGCATAGTAAGTAAAAATTATTGATATTAAATCATTTATTAAACAAAACAAGTTATGACGCTATTGTTTCAGGATATATCCACTATTAGGTCTACACATTTTTGAAGGTTGAGTTGCCATAGCATTAACATTAGACTGAAAACCACAAGCTTGGCAGTTCAAATTCAACAGCTACTCTTTGGAAGCACTATTGTGGGTCACTATGAATCAAAGTCCACTCGGTTGCACTTAACAACAACAACAATCATTTTCCAAAGAATTCTTCACTATTTGATTGACACCTCCTCAAAACAGCAGTTTTGGCATCTTCAGGGGACTCAAATCATATTCCTTTTCAATGTTCTTTCAGTTGGCAGAATAAAAACAAGTATGAAGCAGCAAGATCAGAGATATAGGCTAGATGGGGTAAGGTTTCCCTACGAAATTCTCATAGGACAGGTTTTATACTCTCAAAGAATGAGCAGGTATATTGTTAAGATGGAAAAAAGAAAATTTCAGAGCAACTTTCCTGGTCTTTTTCTCACCAATGTAGTTTCCATTTTCTCTAAATGTATTCATAATAGGTTCTCATTATCGTGCTGTGTCCTTTGAGAAAATGTCAAAATTGCACTTTGGAATTCCAAAAAACAGTCTCCATAATCTTCTGAACTAACCTCTCTGTCTTGAATTTAACTCTTCCAGCAGATCCCCTTGGAGGGCTCTCTTTGGATCATATTGATAAAATCAAGACTTAACTCTGATTATGATTTATTCCATAAAATCATCTTCATTAGCTTTAGTCTTGTTTAAAAGAGTGATGGAAAATAGCTTTTTTGGGCTAGGTGATCTTCATTAAGCAGTTTTGGCACCATCTGTGCAAAACCTTGCTGAGGCTATGATGTTCACTTATAATTGAGAATGCTGAACCATGTGAAATCCTAACTTCAGTAGCAATAGCATCATTGTAATCCTATGGTCTTCTTACACCAGTTGCTGGAATGCAGGGAAAATTTCTTCATTTGTCTATGTTGATGGCCTTCCCTCTGTTGGCTCATCTTTGATATATTCCTGACGTTCATTAAAATGCTTGTTCCATCTAAAAACTATTGTTTAATGAGGAGCAGAATTCTTATAAACTTGTCATAAAGCTTCAATGATTGAGAAGAAATTCACTTGCTTTTTTTTTTTCAATTTCATATTAGCCCTGACCTCAAAATAGTTTCTGCTACTATGGCAGAAAAAATATTTTCTTTTTGAAGACATCCTATGTTATGAACTTTTCTGCAGCCACCCACTGATTAGAAACATGTCTAAGCATGTTTTGTTTGTAATAAACCTGAGCATGTATGAACTAGGACTCTAATCCAATCTATTTACCAACATGAGACATTGTACTTGAGTTTCTAAGGGCAACTCAAGAAGACAAGTCAAATATTATAATAAAATGTGCAAACACCTGGAGTTGCCAAACAAAAGGAAGAACACTTTCAGCATTTTTCAAGCTGAAAGAACTCCGGAAAAAAAATCAAGCCGTGATTTACAATACTGAAGGATTCTTTGGGGAAAATATTGAATAATGCAGAAAGCATCAAAAGAAGATGGAAAGAATACACTAAGTCATTGTACCAAAAAGAAATGGTCACTTTCACAAACATTTAAAGAGGCAAAATATGATCAAGAGTCAGTGGTACTCAAGGAAGAAGGACAATGTGCACTGAAGGCATTGGAAAAGAACAGGGCTTTGCAATTGATGGAATATAAATTGAGATATTTCAACAAACTGAAGCAGCACTGGAGGCACTCACTCATCTCTGCCAAGAAATTTAGAAGACAGCTACCTGGCCAACTGATGGGAAGAGATCCATATTTGTACCCATTCCAAAGAAAGGTAACCCAATCAAATGAGGAAATCATTGGACAATATCATTAATGCTAGTAACAATTTGCTAAAGATAATTTAAAAATTGCTTCAAAAATACATTGACAGGGAACTGCTAGCTGCTCAAGCTAGACTCAGAGGACGGTGTACAATGAGAGATATTGCTAATGCCAGATGGATCTTGGCTAAAAGCAGAAACTACCTGAAAGATGTTTACCTCTGCTTTATTGACTATGCAATGACTTTCTATCGTGTGGATCATGGCAAGCTAGGGACAACACTACAGAGAATGAGTATGGTGCTCATGAGGAGCCTGTAAATAGATGAAGAGGAAGTCATTCGAACAGAACAAGAGGACACTGCATGGTTTAAAATCAGGAAAGGTATATACAAATGTTACCTTCTTACACTATGTATATTCAAGTTGTATGCTGAGTAAATAATCTAAGAAGCTGGATTATGTAATGGAGAACAGGGCATCACGTTTGGAGGTAGGCTCATAAACAACTTGTGATATGCAAATGATACAAACTTGCTTGCTGAAAGTGAAGAGGAATTAAAATACTTACTCATGAGACCAGAGGCCTCAGTCTTAATTATAGATTCCTCGTCAATGTAAAGAAAACAAAAACAAAAACAAAAACCCTCACCACTGGATCAGTAAGTTACATCCAAATAAATGGAAAAGAGGTTGAAGTTGTCAGACTTCACTTTGCTCAGCTCCACCATCAAAACCTTTGGAAGAACAAGTCAAGAAATCAAACAACATATTGCGTTAGGCGAATCTGCTGCATAAGACCTCTTTAATGTGCCCAAGTGTAAAGATGTCAATTTGAGGACTAAGGTGTGCCTGACCCAAACCATGGTATTTTCAATAGTTACATATACATGTGGAAGTTGGACAATGAATAAGTAAAAGAAATGATGCATTTAGAGTTATGATATTGGAGGAGAATATTAAAAGTACCTACCACTGACGAAAGAACAAACAAATCTGTGTTGGTAGGCAAACAGCCAGA
>NW_006408592.1:7068194-7068739 GCF_000296735.1 Chrysochloris asiatica
TCTTTAGCCAGATTTTAATAGCATGTGATATTAATAATATTGTCTAAAAGAAATGATTTTTTGCATTCTATTGGGTCACCTTTCTTTGAAGTCGACACAAATGGTTGGTCAGGTAGCTGTCTTCCAAATTCCTTGGCATAAAGGAGTGAACATTTCCAGCACTGTATCAATTTGTTGAAACATTTCAGTTGGCATTTTGTCAATTCTTGGAGTCTTGTGCTTTGCCAGAACTTTCAGTTCAGCTTAGAATTCTTTCTTCAATACCATCTGTACTTGTTTAGATGCTACCTCTTAAAATGGCTGAATGAACACTGACTGGTTCTTTTTGTTTTAGTGTCTCTCTGTATTCCTTTCATCTTCTTTTGATGCTTCCTGCATCATTCAATATTTGCCCCTTGGTTTTTGTTGGTGCTAGGTACTGTTAAGTCAGTTCCAGCTCATAATGAGCCTTTGCACAAGAGAAGCAAACACTGCCCGGTCATGTGCCATCTTCCCATTTATTTTGTTTGAACCCATGGTTGTTGTTGAATGCTGTCTCATTTGTT
>NW_006408592.1:7070034-7070679 GCF_000296735.1 Chrysochloris asiatica
GGTTTTTATTAGATGCTTTCAGCTGTTTCTTCTCATTTTGAGTTGTGCCACATTAGCAAATGAAGGTCCTGACAGTTTTGTTCCATTATGCCACTAAGGTCAACTCTACTTTGAGGACAGGAATCCTAGTTGTTGTTGTGGATTAAAGCACTGAAATGCAAAGTCAGTTTGAACCATGAGATGAGCAGTTCAAGCTCACCAGCCCCTCCTCAGAAACCCTATATAGAGTTGCTATGAGTCAGAACCAACTGGATTGCACTGAACAACAATAACACTTTGAGGAGACCTATTAGTTTCAATAATAAATTATTTAATATTTTCTGTGCTACCATAGACCTTTGAAAAAGCAGAAGAGGGGATGGTACCGTTTTGAAAAAGAAGGGGAAAAAAAAAAAAAAAAGGTTTGCATTAGACCAGAAAACGGGACTGTAAATACTTAGTCAGGGGCACTAAATATTTGCTTGAGCATTTTACAAGGGCATAAGAAGAACTATTTCCCTACTAGATTTTAAGAAATTTTAGTATCTTAAACAATAAAGGAACTTCATAACAGTGTGAAAACTGAAGATCAGATCTTCTTTTCACCCAGCTTCACTGGAAAAATACTGTATTGTTTATGAAATCGGTTTATGTAGTATCTTTTTT
>NW_006408592.1:7071910-7076468 GCF_000296735.1 Chrysochloris asiatica
TTGTTGTTGTTGTTATGTGTGGTGGAGTCGGTTCCGACTCATAGCGACCCTGTACAGGGTTTCTGAGGCTGTAAATCTTTACCGGAGCAGAAAGCCTAATCTTTCTCCCACGGAACAGGGTGGTAGTTTCAAATTTCTGACCTTAAGGTTCGCAGCCCGATTCGTAACTACTACGCTACCAGAGCTCTCTGTGTATATATATATATATACATTTTTGTTGTTGTTAAGTGTCGTCGAGTCGATTCTGACCCATAGCGACCCTGTATAGGTTTTCCAAGGAGTGGCTGGTAAGCTTGAACCACCTACCTTACAGTTCAAATGACTTTGCATTCTGACGCATTAGCCCACAGCAACATACTAGGACTCCACATATATACATATATGTGTGTAAATATATATTGTTCTTAACTGTGTAGAGTTTCCATGGAGTAGATGGTGAGGTTGAACCTCCTATCTTGCAGGTCTAACTAAACTTGTAATCCATTGCTTAGCCTATAGCATCATACCAGGACTGCACATATATACAGTGCTTGAGAGGCACGAAGGCTAATAGCATCATTATTACCATTTATGAGAAGAAAGAGAGGCTGAAGGCATACAAAAATTTGCCCAGTTCAACAACAATAAAATTAGACAAGGTTTGTGGCTGTAATTTCCACCCAAAATTCCATTCAGTTTGTCTGTGTCTATTTAAGATGTGGCTTCATGTATGGAATTTATTTATGAACTCCAGAGAGATGGTTTCATTAAGAGTCCCTTTAATTGCAATGGCTTAATGTCTTCACTTACATTTTATTACGATATTGTCAAAATATGCCCATGTTTTCTAGCAGTTCTTAATGTTTTAAATCTACTGAATTCCCATGGGATATGCTGAAAACATTTAATTAAGACATAATTGTTCCAACACATGTTCCTATTTTTGTATTCTTAAGTGGTTATTAGTGTAAATCCCATGTCAAATGCTTTTTTCCTCTGGTTGTTAGTGTTAAATTGTCTTATCTTTTTTCTTCCGCAGGGAGCATCATGCTTTTTGCTATCCTTGCTGTTAGTAGGTGCCATTAAGTTGGTTTCAGTTCAGAGGAACTCTATGTACAACAGAAGGAAACACTACCTCGCTCTGTACCATCCTACCGATTGTTGTTATATCTGAACCCATTGTAGTTACCACTATGTCAATCATTTTATTGAGGTCTTCCTCTTTTTTGTTCACCCTCCAGATTTCTAAGCACGATGTCTTTCTCAAGGTACTGGTTCCTTCTGATGATTTCCAGAGTATGAGAAACATAGTCTTACCATTCTAACTTTCAAGGAACATTCTAGATGTACTTCTTCCAAGACACACTTGTTTGACCTTCTGGAAGACCATGTTCAGTACCTTTTGCTAACACCCTAATTCAAATGTATAAATTATTCTCTGGTCATCCTTATTCATGTATATAAGGTGATTGGAAATATTACGGCTTTGGTAAAAAAATATTTTAGTCCTTAAACTGAAATCTATGCTCTTTAACACTTCAAAGAGGTCTTCTGTAGCAGATTTGCCTAGTGTAATACATCCTTTGATTTCTTGACTGCTGCTTGCCAGGAGTGTTGATGGTGCATCCAAGCATAATGACGTTTTTGACAACTTCAATCTTCTTTCCATTTATGATGATGTCATTTATTTGTCCAGTTGTGAAGATTTTTATTTACACTGAGGTGCAATCCATCCTGAATGTTGTAGTCTTTGATCTTCATCAGTAAGTATTTTATACCCTTTTTGCTTCCAGCAAATAAGGTTGTATCATTTGCATATCTCAGGTTGTTAAACAGTTTTCCTTCAATCCTGATGCCACATTCTTTTTCATAAAATCCAGCTTCTTGGATTATTTGCTTAACATACAGATTGAATAAGTATGGTAAAAGGATATAAACCTGATGTACACAATTCCTAGTTTTAAACAATTCAGTATACTGTGATAATTAAGGTTTTGTGTCAGCTAAAGGACTAGGATTCCCAATCGTTTAGCAGTTGAGAGGTTTGCCCCATGATGAGATCCAATACAGTATAGTTAACTCTGTGGTGATTGGTTATGAGCAGACATAATTAAATCTACGATGATTGGGTAGTAGCAACCAATCAATTGAAAGAAAGTTTCCTTAGGGTATAGACTGCTAAAAGTACAATGGACAGTCTGGCAGATATTTCTTGCTTTTTGCTGGGTCTGGTTCTTGCATCTAGCTCATCCTCCAACCTCTACTTCTTTGGACTTAAGCCAGTGGCCTGCTTTATTATATGCCTGCCTATCTTCCTAACAGACCTGCTCACCTGTCAGACCTGTCTTAATGATTTTGGTTAACCTCACCTGGAATTGGGACTCTTTCACCCCTACAGTTGTGAGCCATTTTCTTGATATAAATTTCTCTTTATATGTATACATATATAGATCTCATTAATTTTGCTTCTCTAGAAAACCCAGACTAAGATAATTCCCTTGTTGTGTTTGAATATAGACCTTTTGGTCTATATACAGTTTAATGATGAATTAAACAACAGTGAAGTTTTCTGGAATACTCATTCTTTTCAGTGTTATCTAAACTTTGTTATGATCAATATCTTTTTGGTATTCTCTGCATTTAGCCAAGATCCATCTGAATTCAACAAAGATATCCCTAGTTCCATGTTCTTATCAAAATTTTAAGATTGCCTCATATTAATTAGGAAAATAATAATAATATGAATAAGAATGTGATATCAGAACAGAAAATTATTTTATATACTTTATAACCAATAATTTTTCTTATAGGAATTAGGTTTTAGAAGAAAATTAATAGAAATACAGTCAGACCTTTATGTAATTACTTATTTGCAATAAAATTGAATAAAATATAAGTTTCTAATAAGAAAAACTACATAAATTAGAGTAATCATAAACAGATAATCATTAAAGTCATTGAAGAGAACTTACTAAAAGCAAAGGGCCCAGAGCCTGACATTCATTTCTAATCCCAGATGTTCTACTTTTTAGTATGTGATCATGAATAAGTTACTTAATCTGTGAGCCTCATGTTTCTAGCCTTAAAAAAGGGGGTACTAGTAATTCCTAACTTTTAGTACTGTTATGACAATTAAATGATTTATAGAAAAATCAGTGGTTCAACTCCACCAACAGCTTCACAGGAAAAAGATGACACTTTCTGTTTCTGTGAAGATTTATGAGGCTAGGAATCTCTAGAGAGTTACTATAAATCAGAACCAACTCAACGGCACTTAACAACAACAACAGCAATATTAGGAAAGTGCTCACAGAAGTTCCTGGACCCAAAATAAATACCATGTAATCATCTGAGAAATTAAAGATAAAAATAATAAAAATCAATTCATTAGGTCTGAAAATAGCTTATTCTCTGGTCTAGCGCTACAAAAATAATTTATTGTTTTAAGTCTCTAATCTTAATGTCTGTACAAGTACCCAGTACCAAGAAACCTAAAGTACCAAGGGAGCATCAAAACATTGAAATTTTGTGCTTTTATCCTCAGAAAAAAGATATTTTTTAAATGGTTCAAACCATGCTTAGAGAACAGCTGACTCGGCGTCTTTTAAGCACTCGAGGCAGATGAAATGATGACACAAGTTTTTTATCATCCTCTATATGAGCAAGTGTAAAAGAAACCGGAAAAAGGCAATTCATTTTTCATGGTTCCTTCATGTGTGGGCTGTATTCTCTAATGCTTTATTTCAGGCCATTGCCAGCTTTTTTGTCACATCAAACCATTAACAACAGATTCTGGATGTATATACAGGTTTGAGTGTATATGTGTGTTCGCGCATGCCCATGTGTGTGTGTTGTGTGACATTGTATTGTGTTCCATCCTAACTACTATACTGCTGACATAATTGGGAAAAATAGGAGAGACATGTTTCCAGATCTCTAAAAACAGCAGGTGATCAATAACAAATCAAATTCTATTCGTTTATAAAGGATGAGACGATATAGGATATAGAAAAAAAAGAAGGTGAAGGAGGAAAAAGAAAAATATATATATATTCAGATGATTTGTTCTGGAGGTGCCCTTAACCTAAATAAGAATCTTCAGAACTTGTTTTCTTTTCTTTTGAAAAACAATTAGGAAAATACTATCTATCCATAATACAAATATAAGCTGCTCCTGGGCTAAACACCTTCATGAGACTCCATCTCAGCAAAGATACTTTTCCATTTGACTACCTTTGTGTGAAAGCATCATGTAGGAAAGTGGGCAAGAGATCATTTTAACACTGGGTACTCAGAGAAATGATCTGATTATATTTTGGGGACAAAAGTAAAGAAAAGGAGCATAAGACAGGTTGAGGAGCAAATTTTGAAGTTATCCAAAAATTAAGTTTAGGGGCTCAATCCAGGTTTCTGGTTGTGGCCAAGCCCCTAGTCTGTACTGAAGAGGAAGGTGAGGTGTTCAGCAGTATCAGGCGCTCAGACCTATCATCTATCCCACTTTTCATTCACCCTTTATTCTGCTATGCAGACTTCATGTGTTATATGCCTTCATACAATTTCTTAGTCCTTCTCTCATCTG
>NW_006408592.1:7077326-7078700 GCF_000296735.1 Chrysochloris asiatica
AATAATCCTGGTGTGGTGCTATAAAATAATCCTGGTGTGGTGCTATAAAATAATCCTGGTGTGGTGCTATAAAATAATCCTGGTGTGGTGCTATAAGATAATCCTGGTGTGGTGCTATAAAATAATCCTGGTGTGGTGCTATAAAATAATCCTGGTGTGGTGCTATAAAATAATCCTGGTGTGGTGCTATAAAATAATCTTTGTGTGGTGCTATAAGATAACCACTGGATTGCTAACCACAATATTAGCAGCTGAAACCCACCAACCAAGCCTGGGAAACCCTGTACTGGATCACTACGAGTCAGAACCGATTGCACAGCATTTAACAACAATAATCCTAAAAGTATCCTTAAAGTGTTTGACATTTTATAAATACACTGAGCTGGAGACCATCAGCTGCAAGACAGTGTGATATGTAGTATATTCGGGATTTGCACATCATACTAGTGGAATACAAAGACAGACATCTATATCAGCCTGATCTGATTGTGGAAGAGGTATAGGATGACTTTGAAGAATGAGTTACATAGGGGGTACACTGTGGGACAAAAAGAAGTTAGCAAGGAAATGAAAGAGAGAGGATATTCCAGACATGGGATATAGCATACTTGAAGGTAAGGAGCCATGAAATAGCAAAAGGAAATAGAAAATAGGTGTTTTGAAAAGTTAAGGGAAAATATGGTAGACAATGAAAAAAGACCCAAATTACAAAAGTATTATATGTTTATATGCTAAACAAAGACATTTATACAACATCCGGGAAGCTAATAGGAATCTTTGAAGAATTTTCAGTGGGAAATGAAAATGATCAAATTTGGTTCCAAGAATTTGGGTTCTGAGATCATTGCTCTAGTGACATTTTAGGAGGTAGATCATAATGAGAGAGTGGCTACATTTTACTGACAAGAGTACAGTTAGGAGGCTACCTCAGTAATGTAAAAGAAGTGATGATGACCTGAACTTAAAAATGAAGCAGTAAATACAGAAAGGAGTGGGAGAATTTTTACTGAGATATATAGTTATATGGGACACAAAGTTAACTCTCATGTTTCTTGTTTAAGTGAATGAGTAGCCATCAGTCATTGAGACAGGGAATTCAAGAAGAGATTCTGATTTTTGTCATAGTTGTCTCAATAATGTATATGACAAGTTTTGAAAGTTTATGAAACATTTAAATTAAACAATTCAGAAAGCCATTGAAATTTAGAGTTCAGTTAAAATATAGGCTAGGCCAAGGATGTACATCTTAATCAATATTGGTATCCTAATCAACTCTATGGAGTCCTAGTACGGTACTGTGGGTTAATGTGCCAGACTGCAAAGCCTTCTGAACTGCAAGGTCGGTGGTTCAAGCTCACCAGCTGCTCCTCAGAA
>NW_006408592.1:7079503-7081346 GCF_000296735.1 Chrysochloris asiatica
GGTTTTGAACCACTGGCCTTGTGGTTAGTAGTCCAGTGCTTATCCTATAGCACCACACTAGGACTACAGATTCACTCATTACAATGTTCTTGATGCCTCTTTCTAGACTTAATGTTGGAAGTGCATTGAATTTGTAGGATAAGCACTGGCCTGGATACCATGAGGCCAGAGTTTCAAGTCTAGCTGCCGCTCATCAGGAAAAAGACGAGGCTTTCTGTTACACGAAGATTTACAGCCTCAGAAACCCTACAGGGCCACTATGAGTCAGATCCTACTCAATGGCATTTAACAACAACAAATACTAAATGTGGAACTAGCTAGCTGAGTTTCACAAGGTACTAACACATTCTCAAGCGACCATTTTAGATTCATAAATACTTATAATAAGGGGAAATCCATCTTTTACAGTACTTCCATAACCTAAAGATTAAAACAAAAACTCTACTTCATGATGAATTTTATGGTTTCCTACACTTCATTTTTCTTTAGTGTCACTGATGCCCTATCTGCCTGACCAAAACTCTGATTATAACCAGGGATGCATTTAGATCACTGAAAAGATTGTTTCTATCATACAATGCTGTTATCAGTTCTGAAAGATGCGAGGAGCTGCTTCCTCAGCTTCTGCAGATGCTTTAGATAAAAAGCCTCTCTTTTGTACAGTGCTCCAAGTTGTACAGGCGCTAACGTAAAATGGATTCACATGCTTTTTATTATTTAAAAAATGTCTGAAGAAGGAATCATTGTCACTCTGTTTTTATATAAACTTCTCTTGAGATGTACGCTATGCTAGGCACTGGAGAAATGCTGATATCAAACACTTCCTGATACACTCAGAGTTTTAAGCACTGGACTGATAAATTAAAAGTCAGCAGTTCAAACATACCAGTCTGTCTTCAGAAAAACTATACAGGGTCTTTATGAGTTGATAGTTAACAACAGTGAAGTCAATGTATATATCTAACCCTGTCTGAAATTTAGACATGACTGATTTAAAAATGAAACCTAAAAGATAAAACAAATAATAAAAAAGTATCTTTCCCTCAACCTGTAATTTATGTAGGTATAAAATACAAAATACATTACCTATAAATGATAAAACTTAATTAGAAATATCCTATAAAAATTAAAGTGAATATTAAAATCTGTTTTCTCGTTTCTCGCATTTTGCTGTAAAAAATCAAAAGGCCTCTAGAGGTCGCCAATAGGCTAATTTGCTAGTGGGCTTTTTTATGTGGTTCGATTATTTTTGTTTAGAATTAGCTTTTATAATAAGATTACCTGGATCTTAAAACTGGTGAGAATATCAACTAATCCCTCAAGACGCTCCTCCAGCATTTTAGCCACCCATAAACAATCACAACCCACTTCAGTGTGTTTCTTCTGATGGATTATCAAAAACATAATTTCATAGCTAGAATGATTTTAGAGATTTTTGAGAAATCCCTGTCAGTTTCTTATTTTCTTATCTTAAATACTTACTGATAGTCACTTATGAATCAGATACTGCAATTCTTGAGAGAATTTGAGTCTAGTAAATGTATTCATTTTCTAGAGGAGAAACTAAAGTCCAGAGAAAAGATGTGATTTTACCGTAAATTGCCCAGATGTCTAGTTACAGAGCTGAGATTAAAGTCAATGTATTATAATGTCAATTTTCTTTAGTATAGAGATTTGGATTCTGAGTTCAATGTAATTCAGTTTCATAACTCTTTCTAATCATGTCAGCCATATGGGTAAAGATGAAATGAATTATAGACCTTTACCTAGGTGGCAATTTTGTTGTTGTTGTTGTTAATTGCCATCGAGTCGGGTCCGACCCATAGCGACCCTGTACAGGGTT
>NW_006408592.1:7081682-7085294 GCF_000296735.1 Chrysochloris asiatica
CAGCGCCACCCCAGGACGCCTTTATATTAATATATTGATATATATTCAGTATATGCCCTGGTGTTGGTTAATGCGCAGGACTGCAAGATCGGCTTGATCCTCAATGTCGGAAGTTCACGCTCACCAGTTGCTCCTCGGAAACCCTGTATAGGTTGCTATGAGTCAGTACTGACTCGATGGCACTTAACAACAACATATGTACATTAGATTGGTAGTAATTAATGCCTATAGAATTCTACCAACTAATGTCTATAAAATTCTACTAATAATGTATCATGTGCAAATGAGTGTCTGCATTAATGTCGGTAGCTAGAGCTAGAAAAAGACATATTTTATGACATAATAAAATGTTTTAATTGCTAGAGTAGAGCAGTTTTATTATATACCATTACTTTTGGAAACAATACCAACCTTTCCATTGATCAAAAAATATTATCAGTCAGTATGATACTGAAAATAAAGAATAGCATTCCTAAAAGGATGGAAGAAAGTGAATTAAAATGTGATAAATGTGGTTTTGAATTAAAAAGTGGAACATGATTAAGAAGCAGTTTTATAGCTGAGCTTACATACATTCTCCTTTTTGAAGTCAGTTGTTTATATCAAAAGCTTTGAAGTGTTAATTTGTATTTTATTTTAATTCAGAAATGAAGGCTTCTATAAAATTAGTAAAACAAATTGCATCCAAATAAATCCAGGCTCATTTCCCTCTTTTCCTTCTACTTTAATTAAAGTCACTTTTGAGGTTGTGTGTAAGTCGTACTTTAGTTGTAAAATCAAAGATAATTGCTTACAGGAATGGTTTTGTGTTAACTTGTTCATTTTCTTTTCTTCTTCCTCTTATTTTATTTTATTTTTTTACAAAATTAATGATATGTTTTAGCGGCCTATAACAGAAATGCCACAAGTTGATTTGAATAAACAGAAATTTATTCTCTCATAGTTTAGAAGGCTTGCATAGTTTAGAAGGTCAATTCAGAGTGCCATCTCTATCAGACTTTTTCTGTCAACTCTGGGCGAAGGTCCTTGTCACTTTTCAACGTCTGTGGGCCCAGTATTCCTTGCATACCTCCTTGTGTGTTGGCGCACATCTACGAGGTCTAGAAAGTTCTCAGTGCAGGAATCCTGTGTTGGCGCACATCTACGAGGTCTAGAAAGTTCTCAGTGCAGGAATCCTGGGTCCAAAGGATATATTCTGCTCCTGGCTGTACTTTCTTAGTGATACTCAGGTCCATCTGAAACTGACTCACTATTCACCCTAATCCTGTAGATTGTATCTTACCCATTAACATAATTGCCTCTAATATTACCTCTTAACATCATAAAGGTTAGGATTTTCAACATATAGGATAATTACATCTAATTACAAAGTAGAAACTAATTATATCATTTTGAGAAACATGGCCAGCCAAGTTAGCAAATATTTGGGGGAACACAATTCAATCCATGTTGTTGTTGTTGTTAAGGCTACCCAGTTGTTTCATACTCATAACCACCCTGTATAGGGTTTCTGAAAAGCAAATAGTGGATTTGAACCACCAACCTTGCAGTTCAAACTGACCTTGTGGACCAGGACTCCATACAATAGTATATTTTTCTGAAAAGCGAAATGAGGCTTGAAAATGCAACTATGTCTGAGTGGCATTGGTATACTGGAGATAGTAGATGAAAGGAGGGTATAGGTTATATATGTATATAAATGAAGAACATGGTATGGTGATAAAGGAAAAACTCATTAGCAACTTGCAATATGCAGATGACACAACCTGATTTGCTGAAAAATGAATATGTGACACACTTAGTGATGAAAAACAAAGAATACAGACTTCAGTATGGATTACAACTCAAGAAAACAAAAATCCTCACAACTGGATCAATAAGCAACATCATGATAAATCCAGTAAAGACTGAAACCATCACAGGTTTCTTTTTACTTGAATCAACAATCACAGAAGCAGCAATCAAAAAATGAAATGAAATGCCACATTGTACTAGACAAATCTGCTCCAAAAGATCTCTTTCAAGTGCAAAATAACAAAATAACAAAAGATGTCAATTTGGGAACTGAGATGTGGTTGACCCAAGCCATGATATTTTCAATCACCTCATGCATGTGAAAGCTGGTCAGTGAGTAAGAAAAATAACTGATGTCTTTGAATTATGGTGTTGGTGAAGAATATTAAATATAGCAAGGACTGCTAGAAGAACAGACAGCGATTTTGGATGTATAGCCGGAATGCTCTTTATAAGTGAGGATGCTGAAAGCTGGTCCCATTTAGTTGGGACATGTTATCAGGAGGCATCAGTCTCTAGGGAACGACATCATGCTTGGTAAAATGTAAGGTCAGTGCAAAATAGGAAAACAATCCAGTGCAAAATCCTCGAGTAGATGCATTGATACAGTGGCTATAAAAATGCGATCTAGTAATGATTGTGGGCATAGTGCATATCCAGGCACTTTCATTCTGTTTTACATAGGTTTGCTTTGGGTCAAAACCAACTCCAAGTCACCTAACAACTACAATTGTTTCTTTGTGTGTATGTATATGTATATACATATATATGAGGAGACTTCAAATAGTTCATGGAAAATAGAATTGAAAGAACATGAAATTGTTAAACGAACTTTTTGCAGACCCCTTGTATAACATAAATGATGTAATAAGAACCAATATCTGTAAGGGATGGTTATTTTCACTGAACTTTACAGTGATGATGGGATTTCAAAAATATTATTAACCTTGGTCCAAGTGATCCAACGGGCAGACTCTAGGGGGTTGCTTGTGGTACCACCCAGATATCTCCTTCAGGGCAGAAGTTGTTATTTCTCCTTTCTGTAAGATGTGTATTAACTTAGTGTCTCTCCAGCAATTGACTGAATAGAGTAGGTTTCCCAATATCATACCATTCTCCCAAAGAGCTATCTATATCTACTATTCATTTTCTGGTTGATATTGGGGGTATAAAGTTCTAATCACTTTTGTTAAATGCTAGATAATTCTGCAGGATCATGTCAGCTCCAGAGTTCTTTTCTTTCTAAATTTATTGTTGTTTGGGGGGAAAACAGAGAATGGCAGTTCTTCATTCAGCAAGTTATATACACAGTTTGTTTTGTAACATGACTTGCAATCTCCACAATGCAATAACACTCTTACCAGTTCCTCCCTAGGTTACCTGCTTCTATTTGTCCTTGTTTCCTGCCTCTTCTTACCTTCTGAATATTGCCTTGGGGAAAATTCTGTCCCTTTGATTTTGCACAGCTAACTGTTCTGAAGACTACATTCCTCTTGAATGTTACTATATGTCCCCATAGGCCTGTCTGTTGTTTGGTTTAAAAGGTGATCCCCGGAGGATAGTTCAGCTCTAGGTTTAAAGGGTATGCAAGGAACATTGTCTTGGAGATTCCACCCAGGCCATAGTTTTGGAGGTTCCACTGGTCTCTATAAAAAAGTCATTCAGAAGACAAGAAAGAAGGAACAGTTCAAACTGGATGTCAGAAGAGACACTGAAACTTGCTCTCCAGTGTTGTTGTTGTTGTTGTTGTTAAGTGCCATCGAGTCGGGTCCGACCCATAGCGACCCTGTACAGGGTTTCTGAGGGTGTAAATCTTTA
>NW_006408592.1:7086985-7088877 GCF_000296735.1 Chrysochloris asiatica
AGGCGAAGGTGGAGCACAAGGCAGAGAATAGACACAGGATAGTTTGGGTACTAGGGAGGGGGCAATACATAGGAAAGGAGAGGGGAATGGAAGAACAAAGCAGATGGGAAAATGATTAAATAGGTTGGCATGGTTGATAAGTGGGACAGAGATAAATAATGATGTACGCACAACCTTGAAACAACAGTGCTCTTTGATACAGGAATTGAGACATGGTTGAAATGGTCAGAAGAGGGGAAATAATGTTAAGATGCTTGGCTGTCTTTTGAATCTTGGTTTCCCTGGAATACCATTATAAAATAGATGCTTGAGGGGGAGAAAAAGGAATATCCAGAAATATCACCATAGAAAGCTTATAAGTCCATCTTCTGCCTACAACTGATTGGAATACCTCAAATGGGGCTACAATATTTCCAGAGAAGGAGGCTTCCTGTGGAGCCTCTACGTTATATAAGACAATAAGTGGAATCCTGAACCCCATCCAGAATCTTCTGAGGTGGGAAATTTCCACTTGAAAGGACAATCAGACCAGCCTGGAGTGGCAAGAAGAACAGAAGATACTTCTGGAAAGAAAGACCGACAGGAAAAATACAAAGCAATAATGGCAGTCCGATTGATTACTACAAGAACAAGCAAGTTGCTTACACAAGAGACATCAAGGCTAGTGGTCGGGTCCCTTCAGGGCAAACCCCTTCCAAGACTAAGACTCAAGGGGAATACATGAGCAGACATGTACTCTAAGTGGTGACCACGTTCATCACCAATAAGGGGAAGTGAATTAAAAAAAGCAATGAAGCTGCCAGCTAAGCCCTACAATGTTCAATAGACTCCTGTGAACCTGGGTGGAGACCTAGTTGGCCTGCAGTGTGGCAAGACGTGGGAACTTCTGGGACCAGAGTCAGTGATATAGCCACAGAGGACTACAGTGCAGAGTGAAGCATCCAGCAGATAAGAAGAGAAGGCATATGCATAAGAACACCCACACTTGCAGATAATACCCACTTGACCTGGCTTCAATGACTGGAGGATCACAGCTCAATTAGAAGAAGAAAGAAGAGGAGAAAAAGAGTAATATGATACAATTTTATGAACTTGACCTACACTTATGGATGCAGTAGCTCAAAAGAGGGAAAAAATCTTACAGTGAGTATCATTCCCATCCCCTCCATACACAGAGTAGACAGGGATGGGCAACTTGGACATTGGCTACCCAAAATGGGAGGCTACCAAGTCAAGAAGTGACTGACTTACAAGCTTTCAAGAGGGAGCATAGATCCAGGGGTTGCAGAGGAAGGTAGACTCTCCACTGAGTAGTATCCAATCTGTCTAGGTGGAGCTGATGAAAGGAAATGCGGGTAGGTCTCTTGCGGTACAGTAGTAAATAATTTTTAGGTTTATGTTCATAAAGGATATAGGTCTATAATTTTCTTTCTTAGTAATGTCCTTCCCTGGTTTTGGTATGAGGCTTATGCTGGCTTTATAAAAAGTGTTAGGATGTTTTCCGTCCTCCTCTACATTCTGGAATAATTTGAGTAGAACTGGTGACAGCTCTTCCCTGAATGTTTGGTAGTGAAGCCATCTGGGCCTGGACTTCTTTTGGTTGGGAGTTTTTTGATGACCTGATCAATTTCTGCTTTAGTCTGTTCAGATTTTCTGCTTCACTTTGTGTAAGTTTAGGTAGGTCGTGTTTTTCTAAAAATGTATCCATCTCTTGTAAGTTTTCAAATTTGTTGGAGTACAAGTCTTCATAGTATTCTGTTATTATCCTTTTTATTTCTTTTGGTTCCGTTGTGACATTGCCCATGTGGTTTCTAATGCGAGTTTTTTTGTGTCTTCTGCCTCTTTTCATTTGTTAGGTTTGCCAATGGTTTGTCAATTTTATAAATCCTTTC
>NW_006408592.1:7092880-7104974 GCF_000296735.1 Chrysochloris asiatica
GGAAGAAAGATGAGGCTTTCTGCTCCTGTAAAGATTTACAGCCTTGGAAACCCTGTACAGGGTTGCTTCAGAACCGACTCCATGGCACATAACCAACCAACAACCATTGTATCCTGTAATCTACCTGGCTCCTTACCACCTGGATCTCTGTTCCTACATTTTGCTCTTCTTTGACATTGATATTATTTTGATCTTCGGTTGACCTCCCAGCTCCTTTGAATTTATTGTTGTAGTTTTGTTCTGTTCTGGACTCTGCTATCCGTCGTCTGAGTTTCAGGTGGTGTTGCCATGCTGTCAATCTCTGCTTGTTGTCTGTTCTTGTTGGTTTTCAGTCCACAGAACTCTCTTTAGGATGTTTTTAAATGCTGGATTGGCTTTGACAAAATGTCTTAACTTCTGTTTATCCTGGAATGTTTTGATTGTACCATCATATTTGCTTGACAGTTTTGCTGTATAGACGATTCTTGGTTGGCATGTTTTTTTTCTTTTAGGGTTTTGTATATGTCTCTCCATTGCCTTCTTGCCTGCATGGTTTCTGCTGAGAAGTCAGAGCTTAATCTGATTTGCTTGCCTTTTTAAAGTAAAACTTCTCTTTTCCCTGGCTGCTTTTAGCATTCTCTCCTTGTCTTTGATTTTGGAGAGCTTGATTATTATGTCTTGGTGACTTTCTTTTGTGATCTGTCCTTCCTGGGGTACATTCAGCTTCTTGAATATTTATCTTCTCATCTTTCAAGATGTTCGGGAAATTTTCTTCCAGAAGCTCTTCAACTATATCTTCTGTCGACTTCTCTGATTCTTCCTGTTCCGGAATGCCAGTAAATTCTTAAGTTATTCCTCTTCATGTTATCCACATGAATCTTACACTCTCTTCTTTTCTTTTCTTTTTATCTGTTTGCTTTTCTGTCTTAGCAGTATTAAGGGATTTGTCTTTCAGCTTGATAGTTCTGGCTTCCATTTCTTTGGTTCTGCTCCTTTCCCCTTTCAGTGTATTGTCCATTTCTGATATTTTATTATTAATCATCTGGACCTCTTTTGGCAGGTTTTGAATTTTCCAATGCTGTATAGATCTTGTTTGATTGGTCTTGTAGTACTTTCCTGACTTCTTCCTTGTTTTCTTCCACCCCTTTTCGGAGGATTTGAATTTGTTTCCATATCATTCTTCTGAATTCCTTCTCAGACAAATCCAAAATCTGCTCTTCCTTACCTGGACAGCCTTTGTCTGTCTCTAGGTCCTGGTGCTGTTCCATGAAAGCAGCTTCTCTGGGTTTTCAGTCCCTCCTTCACAGAACCTGTCTTACCTGACTCTGTCTAAGGTGCCATCAGAACCAGAAGTCCTTAATCACCTTTTGCTTTCATTCTGTATGATGTTTTTGATGCTGTCCCACAACTCTTCTGGTCTTTGGCTTTAGCATTTAATGCATCAAATTTGCTCGTCAGGTGATCTCTAAATTCTGGAGGGGTATGTTCAAGTTCATATTTTGACTGTTGTGGACTTGTTTTAATTTTCTTCAGCTTCAGCCTAAAATTGCATATAAGCAATTGATGGTCTGTTTCACAGTCTGCTCCTAACCTTGTTTTGGCAGATAATATGGAGCTTTCCAACCATCTGTTTCCACAGACATAGCATAAATTTGATTTCTGTGTATGGCATCAGGTGAAATCCTTGTGTACAGTCATCTTTCACGTGGTTTATAATAAAAGATATTTGCAATGAATAAGCATTTGTCTTGCAAAATTCTCTCATGTTATCTCCAACATCATTTCTATAATCAATGCCATATTACCCAACTACTGATCCTTCCTCTTTGTTTCCAGTTTTTGCATTCCAATCACCAATAATTATCAACACATGTTTATTTAATGTTTGATCAATTTCATACTGAAGTAGTTGGTAGAATTCTTCAGTTTCATCATCACTGGCTTTAATGGTTCATGTGTAAACTTGAATAATAGTTGTATTAATTTGTCTTCCTTGTAGTCATATGGATATTATCCTATTACAGACAGCATTGAACTTCAAGACAGATCTTGAAAGATTCTCTTTAATGATGAATGTTATGCCATTCCTCTTCAACTTCTCATTCCCAGCATAATAAACCACGTGATTGCGATATTCAAGATGGCCAATACCAGTCCATTTCAGCTCACTATTGCCTAGGATATTGATGTTTATGAGTTCCATTTAATATTTGACAATTTCCAATTTTCCTTGATTCATTCTTTGTACATTTCATGTTCTGATTATTAATGGATGTTTACAGCCATGTCTTCATTTTGGGTTGAGTCCCATCAGCAAATGAAATTCTTGAAGGTTTTACTCCATTCGTATTATTACGGTGAATTTTTACTTTTGAGGAAGGAGCTCTGGTAGCATAATGGATACGAATCAGGCTGTTAATATCAAGGTCAGCAGTTTTAAACTACCAGCTATGGTGAGATTTTTGCTCCCATAAAGATTTACAGCCTTGGAAACTCTGTACAGGGTTGTTATGGGTTGGAACTGACGCCACAGCATACTACCACCACCACCTACTTTGAAGAAGCAGATCTTCCCCAGTCATATTTTGAGTCCCTTCCAAACTGAGAAGCTCATCTTACAGTACTATATGTGACAACACTCTTTTGCTCTTCATTATATTTCAATATTTAATATCCTGATGCTGACAGTATTCTTCTGGTATTCATATGGTTTTCAGTGACTAAATATTCATAAGTAGTCCATCTCTACTTCTTCATAGTGTGTCTTATTAGGAAGCTCAGCTGAAACCTGCCCACCGTGGGTGACCTTGCTGGTACTTAAAATGCTGGTGGCATAACTTCCATAATCAAATCAATATGCAAGCCATCACACTACAACAAACTGACAGATGACTGGCAGACTTAGAATATAACCCACCTGAAATTTGAGATGATCTCAAGAACAGAGTAATTGTGGGAAGACATCAAGAATATCATAGATAAGACAGAAAAGAAAGAAAAGGCTAAAAAGGATGTCAGAAAAGACTCTGAAACTTGCTTTTGGACATAGAGAAGCTGAAGTAAATGGAAGAAATGATGAAATAAAAGAGCTGAACAGAAATTTTCAAAGGACATCTTGAGAAGACAAAGTAATGTGTTATAATGATATATGCAAAGGCCTGGAGTTAGACCCCAAAAGAGAAGAACACTCTTAGTATTTCTAAAGTTGAAAGAACTGAAGAAAAAGTTAAACTTTTTTCTGGTAATATTGCTGCCAGAGTGCTCCTTGGAGGCCAGGATGACAAAGCTTCGTCTCTCATACTTTGGACATATTGTCCGGAGGAAACAGTCACTGGAGAAGGATGTCATGCCGGGTAAGGTGGAGGGTCAGAGAAAAAGAGGAAGACCCCTAACGAGATGGATCAGCCAGGTGGCATCATTGATGGACTCAAGTGTGGCAGCAGTAGTGAGGTTGGCCCAGGATCGGACATTGTTTCGTTCTGCTGTGCATGGGGTTGCTGTGAGTTGGTTCCAACTCAATGGCATCTGACAACAACAACATTGAACGTTTCTATGGGCAAAATATTGACTGACAGAGGAAGCAACAAAACAAGATGGAAAGAATACAGAGTCCCTATATCAAGACAAATTGGTCAATGTTCAGTCATTTCAAGAGATACACTATGGTCAAGAATGGATGGTATTGAAGGGAAAAATCCAAGCTCTACTGAAGACAATGGGAAAAGACAATGCTCCAGGAATTGATGGAATAGAAATTAAAATACTTGAGCAAACTGATGCAGCACTGAAACCCTCAATCATTTATGCCTAGTCATTTGAAAGACAGCTACCTTACCAACTCATTGTAAAATATCATCCCAAAGAAAGGTGGCTCAATAGAATATGGGAATCATTGAACAATGTCATTAATATCACATCCAAGTAAAATTTTGCTGAAGATAATTCAAATACAGCTGAAGCAGGACAGAGACCAGAGCAGTCAGAAATTCAAGCTGGGATGCAGAAGAATATGTACAATGAGGGATATCACTACTGACATCAAATGAATCTTGGATGAAAGCAGAAAATATCCAAAAGAAGTTTTCTTGTGATTTATTGATTATGCAAATGCATTCGATTGTGTGTATCACAGTAACTATGGATACCATTATGAAAAGAGATATTCCAGAACACTAAATTATGTTAATGATGAACCTATATATAGGTAAAGAGGCATTCATTAAAACAGAACAAAGGGATACCTAATGGTTTAAAATTAGGAAAGTTGTGTGTCAAGGTTGTATCCTTTCACCATACTTATTCAGTCTGTATGCTAAGCAAATAAACTGAGAAGCTGGATAATAATAAGAAGAATGTGGTACAAGGATTGGAAGAAGACACATTAACAACCTCTGATGTGCAGATGATAAATTCTGGCTTGCTGAAAGCAAAACGGACTTGAAATACTTAGTAATCAAAGAGTGCAGCTTTTAGTATGGATTGCATCTCAATGTAAAGGAAAGGAAAATCCTCACAATTTGACCAATATATGACATCATGGTAAATGGAGAAAAGGTTGTTTGGATTTACAATCAACCCTCAGGAAAACAGCAGTCAAGAAAAAAAGGACTTATTGCATTAGGCAAATCTGCTGCAAATGACCTCTTTAAAGTGTTAAAAAAAAAAAAAAAGCAAAGATGTCACTCTGAGGTGAAGGTGTACTTGAGCCAAACCAGGGTATTCTTAGTTACCGCATATGCACGTGAAAATTAGTCATTGAGTAATAAGTACCATGGACTGACTAAAGATCCAACAATTTTTGTCTTGAAAGAAGTATAGTCAGAATGATCCTTAGAAGGGAGGAGAGGGAGATTTCTCTTGTGTACTTTTAACATGTTGTCAAGAGAGACCAATCCCTGGCGAAGGACATCATACTTGGAAAAGTGGACAGATAGTGAAAATGAGGAAGACCTCCAATGAGATGGATTGACATAGTGGCGGCAGCAATATGCTCAAGGATAATGACAGCTGTGAGGATGACACAGGACCAGGTAGTGCTTTTTGTCTGTTGTGTATGGTGTCACTACGAGTTGGAACCAACACAATGGCATCTAAGAACAAACGTTATTAATGTAAAGAACCTGACCTGTGCCAATTTTTATCAAATAAATATTTTCATAGAAATTGAAACTAATTAGTTAATTGCTAAACAAAGTGAATTCTAACATGGGTCAAAGACTAGAACTAAATTCTGAGGATACAAAGATAAACAAGGTATAACCTTTGATATTCAGGCGATTGCAATTTAATGAGGAATCTTGCAAAGTGAATTAATTGAAGAAGAGTTCATTAGTATTGAAAAAATCAATATACTGAAAATAAATGTAAGGATTAGAATGTTTTGAAACCTATTTTCAACTAATTTCAATAGCAATTGCTTTTGAAGTATACAAGTGTTCCCCATTCTTCCTGCCCTTTGTGTCCCTTATATTTATTAGCAGCTTTGAAAGTTTTACACTGAATATAATTGTTTTACAGTAAAAACCCTATGGTTTTGTCAATAAATTTGTGTTTTAGATACTTATATTCCCAGAGTTTTATCTGGATTATTTTTTAATTGTATACATTGGGTGGTTTGCATTTTGTTTAGTGGATTATCTAATTAGTGATTTTATTCAGTAGCATTCCTGAAGGAGTTATTGAAATATTCCTTCATTTTCCATCCTTTATGAGATCCCAGAATACTGCATTATCTATCTTCATCTGTTTATCATTATATCATTATAAAACTGTTATAAAACTACAAAAGGTTAATATATTTTATTTAAAATTAAAGAACATTTAAAAGATAGCTCCAAATTTATGCTCTGCAAAGTCTCTTTAACACAATTAATTAAGGTTCATTGAATAGCTCTGATATTTTGAATACAGATGGATTTATTAAAATGCATATGCTATCATTTAATGGCTGGTTGGTTGGCACCGTTCCTAGTTCTTCATTGTTGAACTTTAAAATTGTTTTAATGAACAATTATGATTTTTTTATTCAGAAAGCACATTGTTAAACAAATACCTAGAAAATGCTATATTATTTAAATCAGGTAGGTTTTCTATTTTACTGTTGGATGAAACTGAGATATTTACCTTTTAAAGGCTAGCTCTGTTAAGGGAGTTTATGGTATTTCTGAATTTGTCTCCACAGTTTCAAGATCAAGGACTACAAGTATATTTTTAGAACCAGTCATAGATCTGTAAGTTTAATAAATTTTGTTAACTTTTTCTATTTCTATTTATCTTAATTTTATTAGCTCGGTTAATATGTAAATGCACTGTATTTTCATAATCAGGGTTAAAATCATTTTATTGTATAAAATGTGAGCTCACATTATTGCCAGGTTAATGCCATGGCCAAGCTGAATCTATGCTGCTGTTAACCTAGGAGTTTGACAATCTTTCCTCAATTCAGATTCACCAAATCTTGCTACAGTTTGATGTAGCTTAGTGAAAGTTGTTCACTCAAGCCTAAATAATGATTTGGAAGATTCTGGGTCTTATGATTACAGAAACTTCCTGAAAAGAGGCAGTGAGGTCCAGAAATCTGAAAGATAGTTGGCAGCTTAATCTAGGAAGACAGTAGCAAAAGAAAACAAGATGCCATAGCATTGTCCTTCAACCAATTTTCAGTCCTGGTGTGGCACTGTGGGTTAATGCAACAGACTGCAAAGCCATTTGAACTGCAGGGTTGGTAGTTCAAGCTCACCAGCTGCTCCTCAGAAACCCTATACAGGGTAACTGTGGGTTGAAATTGACTTGATGTTGCTGAACAACAACATACCGTAGATTGATATTGTGTGTCATTTATTTGATTTCTAATAAGTGGCTGGTGAACTTGAACTGCCAACTTTGAGGCTCAAACTGACCTTGCAGTCCAACTCATTAACCTGCAGGGCCACACCAGGACTCCTAGTCTATAAAAGAGCTACAGCTATGTAGAACAATTATTTCTAAGATAGGAAGCTCTTAAGAGTAATGATATTCTATCAGTAATAACAAACACTAATCTACATGGGGCATCCTGGTGTAGCATTGTCAAACCGACCAAGCACTGGACTGCAAGGTCGGTTTGAACCTCAAGGTCAGTGGTTCAAACTTAGCAGCTGGTAATCAGAAACCCTAGATTGAATCACTATGAGTCAGAACCGATTAAACAACAGCTAACAACAATAATGTAAAAGTGGATACACAGGCAGACAGAAAAGATGAACATGTATGAGTAGGTGAAAGGGACAACACTCACAGCTATGTATAAGTTTACTCAGCA
This sequence comes from Chrysochloris asiatica, assembly GCF_000296735.1. NCBI lineage: Eukaryota > Metazoa > Chordata > Mammalia > Afrosoricida > Chrysochloridae > Chrysochloris > Chrysochloris asiatica. The sequence continues at coordinate 7,100,160 of NW_006408592.1, forward strand.
GTCATTCCTTGGAAACCAGATACAGAACCGACTCACCACTGCTTAACAACAACAATCACTATAGATGGCAGCAGCTATAAAATGACAGTCAAGCAGAGGGAAGGGGTGGGCCCCCAGAATAGAGAAAAGGAAAGCTTTCATATTGTCTTGATATCTTCATTTTATTGACTCACCTTGCATTTGGTTGCTATAATTCATTTTGTTTGACTGTTTTCTAGAGTTCTGGCAAAGTTAGTTCTTTCCTTTTCTGTTTCCCTTTCATTTTAGGGGATTTGAGGAGGAGGGAATTTTAAGTTTACATGTAAATGTTTCTCTCTGGTAGTGTGGGAGTATGACGCTTCTTCTATTACAATCTTATTCCATAGTTTTGTCACCAGAAGTTTTGAGGCAATTTTCTCTCTAGTGATTTTCAGACCATTAGGTTGGCTTTACTATAAAGGTGGCTGATCCCACCTTTCACTCTTTCTCTTCTGTGGCTGTTTGCTTTTGGTACTCAAAATGCTTCTCCTTTGTGCTGCAGAGCAATTCAGCTCTTTCAAATTCCACTCTAAAATTAAGTTGCATACCCTGATTTACATTCAGCACATCATGGATACCAGAGAATAACAGAAACATTTCTCTGAGATTGATTGTACCTACTAGAAGACAGTCGTAGTTATAAATTGCATAATTTCCTCTATATAATAATTTATTTGACAAAATTATATACTATATAGCTTATTGTTACAGTAGTACTTTACCTCAAGTGTCTCAAAAGGTCTGTATATTTGCTACTCTATTATCATAAAAAATATAGAACTCCATTCTTCCGTTACATCTTCTGAAAGACAATGTCTAGTTCAACAGGGTTTTAGTCTAAAATAGAACATGTTATATGTCAGAATTTGAAGGTTAGTAGTCTATATGTTAGCCAAGTGTACATGAAAATTATGAGCAATTAAAAGTTAGTATAATATTAATAATTATAATATGATGGCACATTGTTTCATAAACATGCTCAGTATTTCTTAAGCCAAAAGAACTGAAGAAAAAATTCAAACCTTACTTACAATATTGAAAGATTCTATGGGCAAAATAATGGATGATGTATGTAGCATCTAAACAAGATGTAAGGACATCAATGAAAAAATAGGGACAAATATAAGGGCTCATACTTTGGACATATTGTCAGGAGGGACCAGTCACTGGAGAAGGATATCATGTTTGGTAAGGTGGAGGGTCAGAGAAAAAGAGGAAGACCCCCAGCGAGATGGATTGGCCAAGTGGCAGCATCAGTGGGCTCAAGCATGGCAACAATAGTGAGGTTGGTCCAGAATCGGGCAGTTTTTCATTCTGCTGTGCATAAAGTTGCTATGAGTCGGCATTGACTCGGTGGCACCGAACAACAACAACAACAAAATACAGGGCACACATAGACTACCAAACATTGTGAGAATTGCACATACAAAAGAAGACAAAATAGACGATTGGGACACAGTAAAAAATAGAAACTTACATGCATCAAAATATTTCATTCAACAAAAAGTAAAGAGGGAGGCAACAGAATATGAAAAAATCTTTAGCAACGACATATCAGACAAGGGACTAATCTCTAAAATCTATAGGAAACAACAATGCCTCTACAAGAAAAAGACATAACCCTATTAAAAATTAGACATAGGGTATGAACACACACTTCACCAAGGAAGACATTTGGGCAGCCAACAAACGTGTGAAGAAATGTTCATGATCATTATCCATTGTTGTTGATTCTGACCCATAGCGAGCCTGTATAGGGTTTCCAAGGAGCAGTTGGTGAGCTTGAACCACCGAACTTGCTTTTCAAATGGCTTTGCAGTCTGACTCATTAGCCCACAGTGCCACAAAAGACGCAAATCAAAACAACAATGAGATATCATCTCACACCAGCAATAACAGCAAAGTTTAAAACAGCAGAGGACAATAAATGCTGGCAAGGATGTAGAGAGACTGGGACCCTCCTACGTTGCTGGTGGGATTGTAAAATCATTCAACAACTCTGGAAAATGGGATGATGTTTAATCAGAAAATTGGAAAGTAGAAATACCTTATAATCTGGCAATTCCTCCACTTGGTATATATCCACCAGAAATATGAGCCAGAACACAAATAGATAGATGCACACCAATGTTCATTGAAGCACAATTCACAATAGGACAAAGATGGAGACAGCCTAAGTGCCCATCAGTGGAAGAATGGATTAAAAATCTTTGGTACATCTGCATAATGGAACATTATGCTACCTTGAAGAATAACAAATCGGCTTCAAACCAGCGCATACCATGGATTGGCCTTGAGGACATTATGATGAGTGTAATTAGTCAGTCACAGAAGGACAAATAGTACATAAGAACATTATAGTAAAAACTTAAGAAAAGATGCCCATACTTAAAATATATATATATATATTTGTTGGTTACCAGGGATGGGAGGGAGGGGACTCCCAGTAGGGCACAGGGTAGGGGATAAACACATTATAGTTTGGGTGTTGGGGAGGGCAATATACAAGGAGGAAGGAGAGGGCAAGACATAAGAAGGCGGAGCGATGGAAGAACAAGGTAGATAGGGGACACTTAGCTAAGTTTGCATGGGCTAAATGCCACAGAGGTAAATAGTGATATATGCTCAACCTTGGAACAACAGGGTCTGTGATATAGGGATCTAGGCATACTCTGAATGGGTAAAAGAGGGGAAATATTGTTAAGATGCTTGATGGTCATATGAATATCACTTTCCCTTGCTTACTATTGTAAAATTCATACTTAGTGGAATAGAAAGGAATATCAGGGCACATGATTATTGAAAGTTTGTAAGCCCATTTTCAGCTGATAACGAATGCCTAAAAGGGGTTCTAGAACTTCCCCCAGTGAAACAGGCTTCTTGTGGAGCCCTTGCAGTATATAGGACCTTAGGTGGAATATTGAGACCCATCTAGAACCTCCTGAAGTGGGACATTCCCACTTGAAAGGACATGCAGACCAGTCTGGACTGTCTAGGAGAACAGAAGATACTTCTTGAAAGAAAGACCAGCAGGGAAAAAAACAAAATAAAAAAACACAACAGCAGCCTATTTAGCTATTATAAGAACAAGCAAGCTATTCTTGCTGGGGAGCCATAAAGGCAAGCAATCAAGTCCCTTCAGGACAACCCCTCCCCCAAGGCTGAAACTCAAAGGGAACACATGGGCAGGCATGTAAGCTTGCTGGCAATTGCATTGGTCTACATTTGAGTGGAAGTCGGGGAAAGTCAGTAATGGAAATATGGGCTGAGTTCAACCATGTTCCATAGACTTCTGTCAACCTGGAGATGAGAAAGAAAAGAATAAGGAATGGTTGGTCCAAAGTTTGGGGAGATTAGGACCTCTTGAGCCCATGGACATTGACCTAGCCACAGAGGGCTAGAGCTGAGTGAAGCATCCAGCTGATATGAAGGTGGGAGAGACGCACAAGAATGTTCAAACTTGCAGATAGTACTCATTTGACTTAGCTTTGATGGCTTGATGCCCAGAGCTCGACTAGAGGAAGATAAAGATATGTGATAAAGGAAACAAGTATAAATTGCTTCTATTTGATAAACTTGGTCTATATTTATAGATGTAGTAGCTCAGTTGTGGTGTTGGAGGAGAATATTGAAAGTGCCATGGGCTGTAAAAAGGTTGGCCCAGGATAGGGCTGTGTTTCGTTTTGCTGTGCATAAGGTTGCTATGGGTCAGTACCGACTCGATGGCGCCTAACAACAACAACAACATTGACTACACAAAGGCTTTTGATTGTGTGGATCATGACAAGCTATGGACAACATTGCGAAGTATGAGTATTCCAGAACACTTAATTGTGCTCATGAGGAATCTGTTCCTAGACCAAGAAACAGATGTTTGAACAAACATGGCAACACTGAATGGTTTAAAATTAAAACAGGTGTGTGACAAGGTTGTATTCTTTAACCATACTTATTCAACGTGTATGCTGAGCAAATAATCCGAGAAGCTGGGTTCTATGAAGAAAGGCGTGGCATCAGAATTGGATGAAGACTCATTAACAACCTGCAGTATGCAGATGATACAACCTTGCTTGTTGAAAGTGAAGAGAACTTAAAACATTTACTGATGAAGATCAAAGAGCACAGCCTTTGGTATGGATTACATCCCAATGTAAAGAAAACAAAAATCCTCACCACTCGACCAATAAGAAACATTCTTATCAACAGAGAAAAGATTTGAAGTTGTCAAAGACTTCATTCTTCTTGGATCAACTATCAACACTCATGGAAGCAGCAGTCAAGAAATCAAACAACACACTGCATTAGGCATATCTGCTGCACAAGACCTTTTGAAAGTGTTGAAGAGCAAAGATGTCTGTTTGAGACCTAAGGTGCGCCTCACCCAAGCCATGGTATTTTCGATAACCTCATCTGCATGTGAAAGCTGGACAGTGAATAAGGAAGACTGTAGAAGAATTGATGTTTTTGAGTTGCGGTGTTGGAGGAGAATATTGCAAGTGCCATGGGCTGCCAAAAGAACAAATAGATCCATTTTGGAAGAAGTGCAGCCAGAATGTTCCTTGGAGGCCAGGATGGCCAAACTTCATCTCTCATACTTCGGACATATAATCAGGAGGGACCAGTCACTGGGAAGGACAGTATGTTTCCTAAGTTCGGAGAAAAAGAGGAAGACCCTCAACGAGATGGATTGGCCAAGTGGCAGCATTGATGGACTCAAGTGTGGCAACAGTAGTGAGGTCGGCCCAGTATTGGGCAGTGTTTCGTTCTGCTGTGCATAGGTCACTATGGGTTGGTACC
>NW_006408592.1:7105349-7107810 GCF_000296735.1 Chrysochloris asiatica
TAACCAGAGAAACACTGATACCAGAGATGGAGGTACAGATGATGGCATAGATAGATAGAACAGCTGAGCACTCTGGCCTCCTGGAAAGAGAAAGGCTGTGTGCTGGCAAACAGGAAGCAGGCTTGCAGAATGTGCCCTTGGGTTGTTTAAATGATTATATTCCTGATTGTTTTTGTGTACATCTAAATAACAAAACAAAACAAAAAACAGAGGGAATAGGAGCAAATAATGTTGACTGATGATACAAGGAAGGGATTGGAATCATTGCAATTAAATAAAATACAATAGGATGAGTGCAAAACAGATGTTTTCATATAAACTGTCACTCAATTCACAACAAAAGCTGGGTTTTGTTTGTTTGTTTGTTTGTTTGTTTATTTTAATACAAGAAGAATATGGAAGTACACAGAGAGGTTGATGTTTGTTCATTTCAGGAGGTACCATATAATCAAGAACCAAAGGAAGAAGTCCAAGCTACACTAAAGATACTGGTTAAAAATAACACTCCAGGAACTGACAGAATACATATTGAAATGTTTCAGCAAACTGATGTAGAACCAAAGGCACTCAGTAATCTATGCCAATAAATTTTGAAGACAGCTATCTGGTCATTGGATTCCTGGTATGGAGCTGTGGGTGACTGCACTGGACTGCAAAGCCATTTGAACTGCAAGGTCGGCAGTTCAAGCTCACCAGCTGCTCCTTGGAAACCCTATACAGGGTCTCTATGGGTCGGTACTGACTCAAAGGCACTTAACAACAACAATAACATCTGGCCAACAGACTAACTGGCCAGAAGAGATCCAAATTTGTTCCCATCCAGAGATGCTGGATGCAACAAAAATTGTCACAGCAGTCTATCAACAGGGAACTGCCAGAAATGCAAACTAGATTCATAAGAATCATTGTGAACATTACATGGATCTTGGTTAAATCAGATAATACCAGAAAGATGTTAACTTGTTCTTTATTGACTCTGAAAAGGCATTAAACTATGTGGATCATAGCAAACTATGGCTAGCATTTCAAAGAAGGGGTATTCTATAACATTTAATTATGCTCATGGGGAACCTTTATGTTGACTAAGAGGCAGTTGTATGAACAGAACAAGGGAATACTGACTGCTCTAAAGTCAGGAAAGATATGCAAACAAGGCTCTATTCTTTCACCATACTTATTCAATCGGCATGCTGAGCAAATAATCTGAGAAACCGGAATATGTGAAGAATTTGGCATCAGAATTGGAAGAAGAGTCATTAATAATCTTTAAAATATAGATGAAACAACTTTACTTGCTGGAAGTGAATAATACTTGACATACATGAAAATGTAAGACTATAGTCTTCAGTATGGTTTGTACCTCAATGTAAAGAAAACAAAAATCTTGATAACTAGACCAATAAAAATAATCATGATACTAGAGAAAAGATTAAAGTTGTTGAATACTTCATTTTTCTTGGATCTACAATAAATTTTCTTGGAAAAAACATTCAAGAAATCAAACATTGTATTGCATTTGGCCAATGTGCTGCAAAAGAGTTCTTTTAAAGTATTCAAGAGCAAAGATATCACTTTGAGCACTAAAGTGTACCTAATCCAAGCTATGGCATTTAAAATAAATTAATATGCATGTGAAAGTTGAAAAATGAGTAATAAATATTGATAAATAATCAATGCATTTGAATTACGGTGTTGGCAAAGAAAATAGAAAGTACCATGAAGAGCAAACAAATCTGTCTTGGAAGAACTACAACCACAATTCTTAGATATTATAATGGTGAGACTTCCTCTCTTGTTTTTAGACCTATTGTCAGGAGGGCCCAGTCTTGGAGGAGGATATCATGCTTATAAAAGTGCAGTTGTTGTTGTTATGTGCTATGGAATCGGTTCTGACTCATAGCAACCCTTTACAGGGTTTCCGAGGCTGTAAATCTTTATAGGAGCAGAAAGCCTCATCTTTCTCCCACGGAACAGCTGGTAGTTTTGAACTGCTAACCTTAAGGTTCGAAGCCTGATTCGTCACCGCTATGCTAACAGGGCTCCTTCTGGAAAAGTGTATGGTTAGTGTAAAAGAGGAAGATTCCCCAGTGAGATAGGTTGATACAGTGGTAGCAACAAAGGACTCAAATATAATGGCAATTGTGAAGATTACACAGGACTAGGCAGTGGTGTGTTCTGTTATGCCGACAGTTGCTATGAACCAGAACCTACTTAATGATAATTAACAGCAACAGCAACCTAACAACAAGTTTTCATTAAAAACAGCCTGGTTTCTGATAATATATCAAACTTATTTTCATTGCAGATGCTTCTGGAAATTTCAAAAATCATAAAAAATGATAGACCTGTATACTTCCTCTCTGGATAAATTAAATATGACATTGAATATATATGAAGTCTTAACATGGTGCTATGGTACAAACATTAGATTGCTAACCTCAAGGTTGGCAGTTCAAACCTA
>NW_006408592.1:7107910-7111957 GCF_000296735.1 Chrysochloris asiatica
AAATCATTTGTCTTGCAGAAATCTATCATTCGTTCTCCAGCATCATTTCTATCACCAAGTTCAAATTTTCCAACTACTGGTCCCTCCTCTTTGCTCCCTACTTTTGCATTCCAGTCACCAGTAATGAGCAATACATCTTGAATATATATATACACATAACAACAGTCAATAAAACACAGGTAAACATCTCTCTCATTTCAGTGTATGTGTGTATAAAGTATTTGTTTATCTTTGCATGTAGTTTATAATAGAGTTCATAGTGCATACCAACTTAGTATCCTGCTATATTTTTCACCTAAAATTTCATTATTTGCTTTTATTGATTCTTTGAAATGGCTGCATCATGTCTCTGACTTAGAGTGACGCTTCTGTTCCTTAGGGCTTCTGAGACTGTAAGTCTTTACGGCAACAAATAGCCTCATCATTTTTCTGAGGAACAGCTGGGGGTTTGAACCACCAACCTTCCAGTTGTTTTAGTTGTTTTTAAGTGATGTGGAGTCTGTTCTGACTAATAGCTACCCTGTATAGGGTTGCCAAAGAATGACTCGTGGGCTTGAACTGCCAATCTTGCAGTTAGCTATCCAATGCTTATCCTGTAGTACCACACCAGAACTCCACAGTTTCACCTGGGATTCATTTCTGACATTTTTGTTGTTGGTGTAAGTGTCATTGAGTTTGTTCCAATCCATAGTGACCCCATATAGGACTTCTGAGGAGCAGTTGGTGAGATTGAAGCCCCGACCTTGCGGTCACACTGACTTTGCAGTCCAGCATATTAACCCACAGCACTACACCCGCACTCCATTTCTGGCATAGATAGGCTTTATTCTTTAATCATTCTTCTATTTTAGGGTATTTTCATGTATTTTCTATTTCTTCTATAACATAACTGTGCAAGGAATGCTTGGTGTATAAATATTTGTAAAAAAAATTCTGTTTTGTTAGCGTGGAATCATTTCTAAAGGAAGTATTGTAAGCTAATTATTATATGAACTTACTGAAGGATCTAAATCTGTATTCCAAAATACTTCTCTCAAAGGTTTTAAAAATGTAACTGTCTCCAACAGTTATTGATAATGTCAGGTTTACACCACACTTAGCAACATTTTGTGTGTATGTGTGTGTGAAGGAGAGAGAGAATTTGTCTATTGAATAAATTAAAGCAAACGTCATTGTTTGAACTTACACTATTATTTTGATTACTAGTGAAACATTTTGTCCTGGTAAAGTAATTTGTAACTGTATTTCATAATGAGTGCTATTAGTAAGGGGAAATGAATAAGTCATGGAATACATTTATAGAATTAATTGACAAGGGAATTTTGGATAGGTTACCATTAGGGACCTCAGTGCCTGAGCGCTGACTGAGGAATCTGAGATCCTGACTGTAGCCATTTTGAGAACTTAACCATACTGTTTTAGCTAAGATCAATATAATAAGCACTGACTGAAGCATCTTACATGCAAACTGGTGCCTACCCTTGTTTCTTTAACCGATATTGAAATGTTAATGCTCACCTAGTTCTGCTTGAAGTCTGGTGCCTGTTTGTATAGCTTCTGATAAGGAAGCCCTCTAGGAAAATAGGCACTGTGTTTATCAGTACACTGTGTTCACCTTGTGAACTAGTGTAAATGTTAGAAGGATAAGAGCCCACCTGCATGTTATAATAATTAGCATTGTTAAAACAGGTATGAATATTTCTTGTAAGACATAGTCATGGACACCATTCAAAACCACCCTCTTTGCTGTGGGTGCCCCTGGAGTCAGCTTCCTAATAATAAAACCTTTTTTTATTTCTTTGTTTTTTCTGGAGTGCTGATTAATTGTATTCAGTTGCTCCAGGAATTCAAACCCAAGCTTTGGGGTAACAAGAATTAAAGTCCTACTGAATTTGAAGACTGAATTTTCTTCCACAAGACTATGCTATCATTGAAACCATTAGAGAAAAATAAATATTAGGTTGATGTGTTAAAAAATTATTATGAATAGATTAATAGAATTTTCTAGAAATCAATGGGCAGAATTGCCAGTAAGAATGTTTAATTTTTTTCAAGAGTCAGTAGAAAAGATATGTTCGAGGATACTGAAGCATGGAATCTTGGAGTCCTGATCTGGCACTGCAGGATAAGAGCTGGACTGTTAACTACAAGGTTGGCAGTTCAATCCTACCAGTCACTATTTGGAAGCCTTATACAGACAGGGTCACTATGAGTTGGAACTGACTTGATGGAACTTAACAACAACAAAGCATTGAGTCTTGGTAGCACAGTGGTTAAGCACTCTGATGCCAATTAAAAGACTAGGGTTTTGAACACATGGACTAAAGGGAGAAAGATGTGTCAGTGTGCTGCTGTAAGATTTATAGCCTTGGAAACCCTATAGGGCACCTCTGCTCCTGTGTCCAGGAGAGTCACTAGATGACAGCGTTGGGTTGGATGTTTTGTTTATGTATGGAGATGGAGTTGTTGTTGTTTTTGTTGTTGTTAAGTGCTGTTGAGTAGGTTCCGACTCACAGCAACCCTGTATAGGGTTTCCAAGGAACAGCTGGTGAGCTTGAACCGCCGACATTGCAGTTCAAATAACTTTGCATTCTGGTGCATTACCTCACAGTGCCACACCAGGAGATGGAGTTATTCAACCTTTAATCCTTTAACTCAGGCTGATCCAGAGGACTTAGATACTTTACTCCGAAAACCTGCTATAATTGTTGTTATTAACTGTCGTCAAGTTGGGTCCGAGTCATAGCAACCTTGTATAGGATTTCCATTGGGCAATTGGTGAGTTTGAACCTCCAAACTTGTGCTTCAACTCGATCTTGTGACACAATGCTTATCCTAAGGCACCACACCAGATACTTCTCTCTGAAGACCTGCCATTGTCTAAGAGTTAAATGTCTTATCTGAGAATGTCCTTCAGTGTGAGATGACAAGAGTTATACACTTTCATAGTAAGTAAGCTCTGCTGACAGTTTAGACTTGATAAAACTTTCCAGCTTAAATTTTCATGTTTCATTATAATATTTCTGCAATGTCAATGGTTAAGAAGAAAATTGGTTGGAGAAAGAGAAAAAACAAAGTTTAAATCTTAGTTTAGTTGTTTATTTTATCATGGGTGATTAAACCATTTTTCCACCTAGCTCTAAACCTTAGTTTCCATGTAGTAACACGTAGACAATTACCTCTTCCTTGCCTTTCTTATAGGATTGCGCTGATAATCAAATGGCATATCTAAAAAAGCATTTAGAAATCTGAAAATGCTTAAGAATCTTCACAAACATAAAATTTTGTATGTTTTAAATTTTTTCAGTTACTCAAAAAGCTCGTAGGTAAGTGACAATTTGCTATGCTATAACAAGATATAACTAATAAAAACAAGTGTACCAATACTAGATATGAAGAAATATCAGAGAAGACTAAGTTATTTCCTAAAAGAAGAAGGCTCATAGTAACAAAAGACTTTGGGCTCACAGAGCGTGTCTGGTTATTTTAAATGCCAACTTTTTAATTCCTTGGCAATGGGGCCAGCAATGATCAGAATACCACTGATCTATTACTTTGACATGGTGACAGCCCAAAAGGCATTATCACAAGGATAGATAATATTTTAAAATAATCACGTTACCATTAATCCGGCACTGAAAATTCTCTCTGTCTGGTACAAAGACTATGCAGCAGCTGGAATTCAGAGCCGAGTCAGAGCATCCAGCAGTTATTTCTGACACATCACGTGTCTTTAGAACAGCATGGTCCTCCTTGATAACAGATGATACAAAGGTATTCTTCCTACAGGGAGAAGCTTAGAAATAGAGAGCAACACAGAAAAGAAGAAAAGCTGATCCCTTCAGTGATAGCGCAGCTGAGCCTAACCTGCCTAGATTTTTTTTTTTTTTAGCAAAAATAAATATGTTTATCTTCCATATGCTTAGTTTCCAGAGGTTTGCTGTTGTTTCAGTGGACAAAATCCATCATATACAATTTCAGTGCTTGGATCTGGGGATATGGGAATTCTGATGCCATGTTAGTATTTTTCAACTTTTCTTTCAAGAA
>NW_006408592.1:7112057-7124003 GCF_000296735.1 Chrysochloris asiatica
ATAATATTGGTTTTCATTTACTCTATAGAATTCTTCATGATCAAACATTTGAGAGCATCCAGCTAAAATGATGTAGATAACATCCTTTTATAACTCTCTTGCCCTTTGATTAAAGTGCCATTCATATCATCAAACTATCTTTTTCTGCAATCCAATCTTTCCATTTGAAGTATTGTTCCAATTCCTTCCTGCTCTCTCTGCATCTTCATAAGGCTAAAGATGATTCTGATTTCCTGCATCATAAGAATACTTCTTTTGAGTGTATGCCTTCTATAAGTACAAAAGTATATTGATTTAAGTATGAGTTTTGGAGTCTGCCAGATATATATAGGCTTGAGGCTTCACATTCCTCAAGTTACAACCTGTGTGACTTTATTTAACACTTCTCTTATAGTGCTGTGGTTCAGCACTGGACTGCAAACAACAAGGTTGGCAGTTCAAACCCACCAGCTGCTCCTCAGAAACCCTATATAGGGTCATTATTAGTGGGAATGGACTCAACAGCACTTAACAACAACAAGTCCTGGTATGGCACTGCAGGATAATGCACTATGACACAAGGTAGATTTGAAACAAAAGGTCTTTGGTTCAAACTCACCAGCCACTCTTCAGAAACTTGACACAGGGTCACTTTAGGTTGGAACCAATTCGATGGCACTTAACAAAAACAACAACAAGACTTAGTTTCTTTGTAGAGGCTGACTGATAATAGTTGTTGTTGTTGTTATGTGCCATGGAGTCAGTTCCAACTCATAGCGACCCTGCATAGAGTTTCTGAGACTGTAAGTCTTGACCGGAGCAGAAAGCCTCATCTTTCTCCCGTGGAACAGCTGGTAGTTTTGAACTGCTGATAATAGTAGCTACATCAAAATGTTGTGAGAGCTAAATATAGCATAGACTATCACAAATAGTATGCTTTTTACACTTAAGAGTTTTTTTTCCTTAGTTCTCTACACTATTTCTTCATTTAAATGGAAGTTTCTTGAGAACAAGGAAAGACCTTGCCAATTTTTGTTCACTGTTTTCGTCACATTGCCTAGTATAGTGCCTGGAACATGGTATATGCTCAGTGAATATTTTCTTAAGTGGATGAAAAAAAAAACAAAAAAAAAAGTAGGTGAACTATTTCCACACCATTGTCTACCCTAAAATGGGAATGCTTAGCAATCTGTTTTGCCACTCATTAGCTTTAAGATTGTAGGCAAGTTTTTTTTTTTTTTTTTTTTCCCCACTCTCTGTCTCAGATTCCTTATCTGTAAAATGCAGTTGATGATGATAGTACCTGTATCAGAGCGAGAGCTATGAGGATTAATGGGTTGATATGTGTAAAACATTTAATGCAGTGTAGGTCACACTGTAAGCATTATGAAGTATTTATTATTCTTACTATCTTTCTCTCACATGATTTTGTTCATATTCTTTTACAGCACTTTCTGTTTGAATGGATTGGGTATGGCTGGGTATATTTTAGCCATCCTCTCACTTCCTCCCATACTTCTCAGCAGTTGTCCAATGTAGTACATTACTTAAGAGTAGACTTTGAGTTATCCATTCTTATTTCCCCAAATTTAACTCTGTGGTTGTTACATGTTAACAGTGTAACAGATGCGCTTCAAATGAATCTACCTTTCTGAGCTTCAACAGCTCTCCCAAAGTGGACCTGGAAATTGCACTAATTTCCATTTTTCAGAATCCCCTTCATACAGACTCTTTCCTATTGGAATTGGAACTGTCCAATTCCAATAGGCACCCAGAAAAGTCACCATAAATATTTATGATTCTTCACAAACCTCACATTCCAAACACTATCGTAAACATTTTAAAAGTAGTCTCTGTTGAATTTGTTGTTGTTAAGTGGCATTGAGCTGGTTCTGACTCATAGCCACCCTTTATACAGTGTTTGAGGAGTGGCTGATAGATTTGAACTGTTGCTATATTAGTTAGCAATCCATTACTTAACCTACAGTGAGCGCCACACCAGGATTTCCCTTTTGTACCAGTTGCTAAGTGTCATTGAGTCAGTTCTGACTCAGCTACTCTGTATAGCATTTCCAAGGAACAACTTGTGGGTTTGAATTGCCAACCTTTGGATGAGCAGTCTAGTGTTTATCCTACAATGCCACACCAAGCATTAATGGTGTAAAAATTATCAGAATAATTCTTTTATTTCTCATTATAATAGCTGGTGAGAGAGAGTTTGACTTTATTGCCTATTCTGTGACTGTGGTTCCATTACTTAATCTCTCCTTGTCTGTAAAATAGGGATAATAATAGGAACACTAGTAGACGCTAGACAAAGGATAGTCCACAGTTCCCCCACATTGGATCAGGGCAGGAGCCTGGTACTCAGCTATACTCACCTAGGGGTCCCCTGGCACCCACTCCAGAGACCAGTGACCTGAATATATCCTTTCCCTTCCACCATGCTCATCCAGTGACCAGAGATGTGATCCCAATCCCCATGCACCAAGCAAGTGGTGGTACCTCTCTTACCAGCCCATCCTCATTTGGCAGTTTAAGGTTCAAGTCCTCACACTGCCAGACAGTTAACAGGTGATGTCTATACCTAATCCACCTTCCCTATTTCGTGATTTCCCTATCATTCTGTGACTCTGGGGCCCAAAAGCATGGTATTGATTTTTATGACATCCTCTCATACATGAGTTATTGGCAGCATGTGCTCATTCCCTTCACTACCTTGCTCTCTAAGTGCCCAAAGGTATGTACTCCCAGGGATTACACACCACATGCCTGCTGGGTCTACAGTATATAATAACACCTTACTATTTCAGAGACAACAGGTAACATATCACACAAAGAACCAGAGAAAGATTACCAAAGTTGTTGTTGTTGTTGTTGTTGTTGTTATTGTTAAGTGCTGTTGACCTGGTTCTGACTCACAGCAACACTTTATAGAGTTTCCAAGGAGTGGCTGGTAAGTTTGAACTGCTGGAATTGCAATGCAAACTGACCCTGCAGTCCAGTGTGTTATCCTGCAGCACCACACCAGGACACCAGTGACCAAAATAAAAGGCCAGAAAAAAATTTGAGAAAAATGTTAATAAAACTATCTGATAATAAGTTCAAAAGACTTACAGTAAGTCAGGACCTTTCAAGAGATCAAGAAAAAGATGCAGGGAAATACAGACAAAATCAAGGAAAACACAAAAAACTCTAAAATAATTCAGGGAAACATAAAATAGCAAAATGACAAAATAGATAATTTGAAACTATACAAATGCAGCAACTAGAAATCCAGGATATTAACAATGAAATGTCAGATATAGAGAACTCAGTGGAAGCACATAGTAGAACTGAATTAGTGGAAGACAGAATCAGTGAAAGAGAGGACAAATCCCTTGTTACTAATTTGCTTGAAGAATATTCAGAAAAAAATAAAATGGAAGAAAGCCTAAGATTAATGTGTAATACTATTAAGAAGAATAACCAACACATGATAGGAATCCCAGAAGAGAAGGAGACAAAAACAAAAACAAAAAAAGTGGAAAATTTTTGGAGATTCTCTGGTATAGAGCTCTGGTAGCGTAGTGGTTACAAATCGGGCTGCGAACCTCAGGGTCAGCAGTTCGAAACTACCAGCTGTTCCGCGGGAGAAAGATGAGGCTTTCTGCTCCCGCAAAGATTTACAGCCTCGGAAACCCTGTACAGGGTCGCTATGAGTTGGAACCGACTCCACAGCACATAACAACAACAACTATTATAAAAGACAAGAAGATAAGCACCAAGGTAGTTCAATGCAGAATAGACCCCAGAAGATAGTAAACAAAATATATCATAATCAAACTTTCCAAATCAAAGACAAAGAGTCCTGAAAGCCATTTGGAATAAACAGTCACCTCCGAAGGGAAAACAAAAGACCAAACTCTGATCACGCTGCTGAAACCATATTGCAGCATGAATATAAAACCCTGACAGAACCCAAACAGTGAGCAACTGTCTAGCAAAATTGTCTCTCATATATGATGGTAAAACTGGAGCATTTCCAAATAAACAGAAGGGAATCTGTAAAAACTAGGTCAAACTTACAAGAAATACTAAAAGGATTCCTTTGAACAGTAAAACAGCCTGAGATTAAGACACATGACAGTATCACCTAAATACCAGCAAAGAAAAGGAATTCTCAAAATTCAAACATAGCTACAAGACAGAAAACAGAGAGCAAGAGACATCAATTGTAAATGACAGCAGTAAACTAAAAAGAGAACTATGATGTAATTACAGAACTCCCATATAGATAGTAAGTTAAAGCTTTACCAAGATATAACAAGCTGTTTTAAACTGAGGAAGAATTCCAGTGTAACCATAAAAACAAGAAAACACAACATATCTAAGAAAGTAACTAACAAAACTACTCACATAAATAATAAGAAGACTACTAAGTCTCGCAAAATACAAAGTCAACAGTAATGAAGGAAATTAAAAGACTTACATAAAGGAAAAGACCTCAGAAAAAAAGTATGTAGAAGAAACCAGTAAAACCACACATACAAACAAAAGACAGCAAAATGACAGCAGTTATTCATACCTATCAGTAACCACGTAGACTATAAATGGGTTAATGAACGAGTCAAGATAAAGAGAGCAACAGAATGGATAAAAACCATGGCCTATCAATATGTAGACACAACAATATAAACAAACTAAAGATCATAGCATGAAACAAAATATATCAAGTAAACAGCAACCAAAAAACCGTAGGAGAGACAATATTAATCTCTGATAGAAGAGACTTTTAAGCAAAATTTTACCACCAAAGACAAGGAAGGGCACTATATAATGATTAAAATGTCAATTCACCAAGAGGACATAACTATAATAAACATGTACACACCCACTAATGGGACTCCAAAATATGTAAAACAAATAATAACAGCACTGAATACAGAAAGAGTTCCACAATAATAGTAGTAGACTTCCAGTGAAGGACAAAAACTAGAAATAAACTCAACAAGTGCATAGAAGACCTAAACATCACAATCGAACAACTTTACTTCATAGCTATAATATACAACACTCTTTCCAACAGTAGCACAATACACATTCTTCTCTAATACACATGGATCATTCTCTAGACTAGAACATAATTTAAGCCACAAAATATGTCTCAATAAATTAAAAACAAAAACAAAAACCCCTAGAATAATGCAGAAAATCTTTTCTGATCATAGTACTGTAAAACTAGACATCAATAATAGGAAGACAAGGGAAAAATCAGATTCATGGTCACTGAATAACACCTTGTTTATAAACCACCAAGTAATAGACAAAATTTGAAAGGAAATAAAAAAAATGATTAAAATCAAAGAGAATGAAAGTACAACATACCAAAACTTCTGGGACACAGCAAAAGCATGATACAATTCAATAGCATAGATGTCAATTTATAGCATTAAACGTGCACATCAAAAAATAAAAGACACAATTAATACCTTAACCTTACAACACTAACTCCAGTGTTAACAATAGTGAAAAAGAGTTCATTTTGGCGGGAAGGATAATATACAATAAGGGGGAAGTCAGCATAGCATGGCCAAGGCAAAAGAATATACTAGGAGTTATGCAAGAACAAAGGATAACTTTGATAAATGCAATGACATGTACTGTTCTGCACCAGCAGTAATTGACATTTCTTTGTGAGTAGATACGTAGATGAAGGAAGTTGTACCGGAGTATACTTGCATGCACATATAGGTACTTGACTGGCTATTTCTACATATTTTCCAATGCTATATGTATGC
This sequence comes from Chrysochloris asiatica, assembly GCF_000296735.1. Lineage (NCBI taxonomy): Eukaryota > Metazoa > Chordata > Mammalia > Afrosoricida > Chrysochloridae > Chrysochloris > Chrysochloris asiatica. The sequence continues at coordinate 7,117,817 of NW_006408592.1, forward strand.
TCATATATGTAACAAATCATAGAGAGAGTATAGTTTTGAAAACTAATTGGACATTGGGACTGAGCCACTGGACAAGAAGTTCAAGGAATAAAGCCCCTGGGAACATCTAGGTCAATTGGCAAAGCAGTTCATAGAAATAAGGTTCTATCTCCTACTCTGATGAGTAGCATCTAGTGACCACTCTCACCAAGACCACTACAGAAGGTCCTGGATAGAATGGGTAATAATAATAATAATAAAAGTAGAACAAAACTCAGTCAAAAAAACAAAAGCATAAACAACAGAGTAAGCTGAACTCCTGAGACTACTGCTTTTAGACAACCTTCTAACTTGAAAGCGAAGGCACTCTTGAAGATAACCTTCCAGTCAAATAATAGATGAGACTATAAAACAGTGTGAACAATGTGCTCTGAATAATCAACTGTATGAGACCAACAGATGAACATTTGTCCAAAACCAAAGATGAGAAAACATAAGAGGGACAGGGAAATGAGCTGGATAGAAACAAGGGGTCCAGGGAGGAAATAGGAAGAGGTTGGTATTTGTATATGTAAATTATTGATTGGGAAAACTAATTTGCTATGTAAACTTTTACCTAAAGCATAATGTGTGGTTTTTTGTTGTTGTTTTTTTTTTTTTTTTTTCATATACTGGCAAAGCAGAATTACTGAAGAATTTACTGCATAGTTTTAATAGTATGATGAAAACAAATAATTTCTTTTGGTTTAATCTTTACTGAAGTAGATAGCTACATCTTTCTTCTGCATATCAGTGGGTAGGTTTGAACAGCTGACCTTTCTGGTAGCAGTCAAGCACTTTAATCATTGCACTATGAGGGCGCTAATACAGTATTGACAAATAAAAGACACAAAAATCCACTTTCAACTCATAGCAGACTATGTCTGCTCTTTAGGGTTTCTGAGATGAAATTTTCATGAAAACAAACAGTTTCATCTTTCTCCTATGGAGTCATTGGTGGGTTTGAACCATTGATCTTACAGTTAGCAACCCAACACTTAACCTAATGAACCACCAGGGTTCTTTTAATGCAGTGTGTTATTGTTACGTGTCATCAAATTGGTTCTGTCTCATAGTGACCCTTTATAGGGTTTCCAGGTATTGTCTGGTGGGTTGGAACTACCGACCGCATGATTCAAACTGACTTTGAGGTTGAGTGCTTGTCCTATGATGCCACACCAGGACTCCATTTAATGCAGTATAGATAATAATAAATAACATAGAACAATATGCTGTGGGAATTGAGAAAGGAGTTTGATTTGGAGGTAAAGCTGAAGGGCAATGCGCCATGTGCTTGTGAAGGGAATTTTGTTCACTGGAAATTCACAAAGCCAACCTGGTTTCTTGGCACTTCAGACAGGGCAGTGGTTCAGATTTGTCAATATAGGAACCTCTCCAGGCCTATTCAAATCACAGTTGAGGGATGCTGGCCAGAATCACAGTGTCATTGTTTGATGAACCAAAATCAGATGTTGAGTCTGACAAGACCTGATTTTCTCCTGGGAACACTGGGGCAGAAAAATTCAAAACAGGGAAGTTCCTTAAATGCAGAATATAATTCACATATTGCTTTCTCTTCCCTCTTTCATTCTTATTTCTTCCTTTCAACACTACTGAGCAATGTTGTTATTGGAGTAATTATTGTACACAGACGCTTCTGTAATAAATGAATGATCATATATGAGTGTTATCATCACAGTTTTTATTATGGGAATTTAAAGAGAGTACACGTTTTCTGTATTCACCCACGAAATATTTATTGAACACCCACTAAGCTTTCTAGCTAGAAAGTTAGACTTGGAAGTAGATTTTTTCCCTTCTTTTCTCTTCCTAATGTCCAAAGTGTACTAGAATCACATCACTTCTACAAGATAATATACCTATGCTTCCTTTTCATTATTACCATAAAATATATTTATTATCTGCATATGAAACTTATGTTTAGATGAGTGTAATAGTGTCTTGATCGTCTTCCTACTTTGATGGTCACTCTATCCCCTAAACACCACCATATACCTGCCAGAGTGAGCTCTATCACTTGGACATATCATATAATTGTGTTATGCACAATTCTTCACTGTCTCTTTACATCTCTCTTCCTTTGTCACTGTGTCCCAGATTCTTATTTATTCTTCTTGTTACTTTTGTTGTCATTGCCATGCTACAGAGTTGAAAAAAAGAGTATGTCTCTATCACATTTCTCACTTTTTAATACTCTCTTTTTATGTAGATAGATTAGGTCAAATTCCTTGGTTCCCAGTAAGAGTACTCTGTATCCTTCTTTGCATGGACTTTGACATGTTCTGTACTTAAGTTGTAAAAACAGAAGCATAGGCATGACTCTAATTGGGCCACAACTTGCTTGCATCTGTGCCCTGTGATCTGCCATGAACCAAGATTCTTCCATCAGGTGAATGTTTATAAATTTAATAGCATTTATAATTCAAGATTCCCTTGGATTCCCACTTATCCCTATAGTCTAGTAAATATATATTTTAATTCATTGAAGAAGTCTTTGCTGAGCATGTGCCAAGAACTATGTGTGGCACTGGAAACACAGTGTTGAGTAGACAGATTCAATCTAGTCCATTTGTGCTCACATACTAACTGCTGATTGTAGACTCTGACGTCTGCCAGAAATAGTATAGGGAGTAATTGATGATGCTTACAATTCATTTGGGAAATAGGAGTGCTTACACATCATCTGCGTATTCTCTATTTCTAGACTCATGGTTTCAGAGATTATAAATGTGGCCCATAAAATGAGTAAGGATACCAGGACACAGTATCTTTAGACTGTTCTCATCACCCTATTTGGACCTCTCCCTTTTAGCTCTAATGTCTTTGTTGGTCAACTTCAACCCATGCTCCAAACTTCCTGACCTAGTCCCAGTCTTCCAACTTTCTGGTCTCTTTATTAAAGATTAGTACATGATACTTGGTGCTACCCCTTTTTCCTTTGGTTTACATCTGCAAGATATTTCAGTGTCTCTTTAAGATTAAACTGACTTCTTTCTTGAACAGATAGTCACTGCAATTTCATATATGAATCAATGTATCCTTGCCTATGGTGTCCCGGCTTTGCTTAACCCTAACCCCATCTATGGGTCCAGGACACTCACCATGCAAACACAGACTCTTCCACCACTTCAGTGCTATCGGCAATGCAACATATTGAAAATATGGAGGACAAGCATCTTACCCTTTTCACTGCCCTTTCTGTTATTAATAATTGCCATGACTTTTCAAAGTCTCACCCTTTTCATTCCACCCTCCTCTCCCTGGAAGTGTCCTGTCTCCTGTCTAATTAATGACCACAGTTTACAGACAGTGCAGCTGTCTACACATATGGTTCATTACCCCTAAGACGGAAAACGATGTAAGAGTTGAAGGTTTCTTTCTCAGGGTTCTTTGGGCAGCTATGAAGGATGAAATCATTAATGTGACTTTTAACTAAAACAGGGCCTTGCAGTATTGCATCATTTTGTTGTGCTTCTAGTATACATACTGGAGGCATTCTAGCTTTTAAATCAGGGTTTATTAGCTTTTGTTCCTAGACAAATTTACTTTGCGCCAGAGAGAACAGAAAAAATAATAATAAAACATTTTACACTGTATCTGAGTTTTCTAAATATCTCACATTTGGGGTGAGCTACCAACAATAAAATTAACTAATTAGAAAAGAGGACTTAGTATTTTCCTAGAAAGACAACAGACTGATCATTAGAGCACCTGGGTGTGTTTTAGAGAAGGGAAAGCTTATGAACTTAAAGAGGCATTTCTTGGGTGCTTCATAGAATTGCTCTCATTGATTCATGTGATCCATTTGTATTGATGTTGTTGTTGTTGTTAAGTGCCGTCGAGCCGATTCTGACCCATAGCAACCCTGTTTAGGGTTTCCGAGGAGCAGCTGGTGAGCTTCAACTGCCAACCTTACAGTTGAAACGACCCTGCAGTCTGATACATTAACCCAAAGTACCACACCAGCACTCCATGTTTATTGATGGTGGCTGGCTGTATGCCGTGGAGTCGGTTCCGACTCATAGCGACTCTGTACAGGGTTTCCAAGGCTGTAAATCTTTACGGGAGCAGAACGCCTCATTTTTCTCCCGTTGAACAGCTGCGAGTTTCGAACTGCTGATCTTGAGGTTCACAGCCCGATTCATAACCACTATGCTACCAGAGCTCCATTTGTTTATTGATGTTGTTGTTGTTGTTATGTGCCGTCGAGTCGGTTCCGACTCATAGCGACCCTGTACAGGGTTTCCAAGGCTGTAAATCTTTACGGGAGCAGAAACCTTCATTTTTCTCCCGGAAACATCTGGTAGTTTCAATCTGCTGACCTTGCAGCTCGCAGCCGAATTCGTAACCACTATGCTACCAGAGCTCTTTGTTGATAGTGCATGCTAAATACTCTGATAGTTTACTAGTGAACAAGAACCACTCCTTGCCTTCTAAGTAAATAGGGGATCACGTCACACTTTGGATACTTATATAATAAGATTGTTTTTTCAGTTTCACTGTCAGCTATAACCTCCTCACAGTAATCTTTGCTACAAATGATGGTCTTAAAGATCACTAAGAAAGAAGCCCTTACTGTCTGGTTTTCCTAATTGCTGAAGGTAACTTGTAATTAACTACGTGTTACTTTCTGTTGGTTTATTTCATAGTTTTGTACACAACCAGTGCTGTCAAGTCAGGTGATACCATGAATGTCATGCACCACACGAGTGATGGTAGAACTGATCATAACCTGTGTGCCTGTGGTTACTCTGAGAAATGGATGCTGAATAAAATTCATGTCATCCTTCACTTTCTTGGTATTTTTGTCTTAGTTTATTTGACATTCACAATTGTTTATTAAAAGTGTACGAGGGTAGATAAAAAAAATTCTACATTCTGGCTGTAGAATTCATTTTAATCAACTTTAGAAAAGACAACTACATCATTTTTTTTTTGACATAATCTCCTTGCTTTTCAATACACTTTGTCCATCTGTCAACAGGCATTTGTATTCCCTTATTTTAAAAATGTTATAAATTGATCTGCAAGCCACAAATCCACTGCTATCTTCACTTCTTTATCAGAGGTAAATATTTGTCCTCGAAGAGTTGCTTTCAGGGAACCAAACAGGTGAAAGCCTGATGGAGCAAGATCAGGACTATAGGGAGGATACTTTAACACTTCAAAATGAAGCTTTTGCAGTGTCATTAGTGTTGTGGGGACAGGCATTGTCATTCAATATCACAATGCCCTTGGATCTGTATTTAGTCTGAAGTTTAGGCTTTAGCTCTTCAGTGAGCATCTCACTTTAGTGAATATTATTGATTGTTGAACGTTTTTCCTGATAATGTTCCAATATTGGCCTTTGAGAATCCCAGAAGACCAGTAGCATCAATTTTTCAGCTGATGGTTGACTTTTGAACTTTTTCTTGGCTGGCAATTGAGGAAGTTTCCATTCTACACTCTGCTGTTTACTCTAGTGATGGATCCATGTCTCAGCACCAGTGATGATATTTTTAAAGAAACTCTTACTGTTCAAATTTGTTTGCAGATGTCCAAACACTTCTGTTCATGCTCTTCTGGGAGTTGTATCAGTACCCATCTTGCACAAACTTTCGAAACCAAAGTCTTTCATGTATTATTTCATAGGAAGAGCCATGGATAATTTTCAAATGAATTGCCACATAATCCACTGTCACTTGGCTATTCGATAGAACCATTCCACCTGTATGCTCAGTGTTGTCATCAGCCATGGATATGGGTGAGCATTTTAATATAACCTAAATGAATTTAGAGATCATCTGAAGAACAGATTTGATACATTGAACACTAAAGACCGAAGACCAGAATAGTTGTGGGATGACATCAAGAACATCATACAGGAAAAAAGCAAAACGTGGCATCAGGATTGGAGGAAAACTCATTAACAACCTGTGATATGCAGATAATACAACCTTGCTTGCTGAAAGTGAAGAGGACTTACAATACTTACTGATGAAGATCAAAGAGCACAGCCTTTGGTATGAATTACATCTCAATGTAAAGAACACACAAATCCTCACCACTGGGCCAATAAACAACATTCTTATCAACAGAGAAAAGATTGAAGTTGTCAAGGACTTCATTCTTCTTGGATCAACTATCAACACTCACAGAAGCAGCAGTC
>NW_006408592.1:7127978-7134591 GCF_000296735.1 Chrysochloris asiatica
AAAAAAAAAAGAGGAAATAGAGGCAAATACTGTTAACCAATGGTGCATGGAAGGAATTTTAATCATTGCAATGAAACAAAATATAATTGGTTGAGTACAAAACTGATATTCTGCCGTATAAATGTTTACGCAATTCACAATAAAAGCTTTAAAAAAATGGTGGAAGGAACAGAGTCACTGTACCAAAAAGAAATAGTCGATGTTTTCAAGCATTCAAGATATAGCATATGATCAAGAATGAATGGTTCTGAAGGAAGAAGCTCAAGCTGCACTGGAGATACTGGCAAAATGCAAGGATCCTGAATACAGAACACAAATTGATATTTTTGCAGCATTAGAGGTACTCACTCACATATGCCAAGAAATTTGTCTCTATTCCAAAGACAGGTGACCCAGTGGAATGCAAAAATCATCTACTAATACCATTAATATCATATGCAAGTAAAATGTTGCTAAAGATAATTTTAAAACTGCTGCAACAGCCCATAGACGGGGAACTGCCAGAATGTCAAGTCAGATTCAGAAGAGGACATGGAATTAGGGATATCATTATTGATGGCAGATAGATCTCTTGGCTGAAAGCAAAGCATATCAGAAACATGTTTACTTGTGTTTTATTGACTATGCAGAGACTTTTTATTGTGTGAATCATGACAAGCTATGGATAACTTCGCAAGTAATGAATATTTCAAAACTTTTGATTTTTGTCATGAGAACTTCTACATAGGCAGTTGTTCAAACAGAAGAAAGGGATGCTGAAAAAGACGAGTGCCAGGGTTTTATTCCTTCATTCTAGTTATTTAATCTGGATGTTGAGAAAATCATTCTGAGAAGCTGAATTAAATGAAGATGAGTGTGGCATCAGTATTAGAGGAAGACTCATTAAAAACCAGCATTATGTATGAGATACAACCTGCATGCAAATAAGATTTAAAATAGTTACTGATGAAGATCACAGACCACAGCCTCCAATATGCGCTGTACCTCAATGTAGAGAAAACATAAATCCTCACAACTGGATCAATAAGCAACATCAGATTGCAATTGTCTAATACTTCATTTTGCTTAGATCCACCATCAACATTGCTATATTCATGCCATGTGCTTTGACTTAAGGGATATTAACACATGTGGTACAAGCTACAAATAACTTGAAGGCAAGTTAGATAATTCACCTGGTTTGAACTTGTACTTGTGCCATCAGTGTAAGAAGGATATATCCTGCTGGTCCCAAGAGGAAAAGGATGAATAAGTAAGGAAGTACTGCCTTATCTAAATTGCTCCAATCAAACTCTGCTTAGAAAAGAGCCCCTAACTGACTGGAAATTCATGAGCAAGTTCAGAATTCCACAGCTTATTTTTGTGTACCTCTGAGCCTTGGTGTATTTTCTTATGAAACAAAAGCAAATTTGTGCATTTTCCATACAGTTTGTTATATTTTGGCCTTATTCAACTGCTCAGTGCTACCAAAACTATAAATCTCCTAGCCTTTGCTCTTGATTATTTAATTGGATTATTTTCCCTTCCTTGCCTGTGTATTGAATTACTACTTATAATTTCATACTCAAACAGGGCATTTCCTTCTTAGTGAATCTGTCAAGAAGATTGTCGTTTTCTTCTGTTGGGCATATTGTAATTTTCACATATTACCCTGCATTTTTGCCTAGTTATGTATCATTTATCCCCTGTGGTCCTGAGCATCCTGAGGGCAAGACTGTTTACTATTCATGTGTTCTAAAGGTCAGGGAGACCTACAAAAAGGAAGATGTAATAAACTTGAACATAGAATAATGAAAATGAACAGATAGGCAAAAAGTAGATCAGGAAAGTCTGGATAACCAGGTACTGATGTAATCAGAAACATTTCCCCTTGATATTTATTCTGCTTCGCAGATATATTGGAACCTGGTGTTCAGTACAGTAAGTAGAACTATACCAAAGGCAAGGTCTCAATGTGCCCTAAAGCAAGCACTGTGCTTTTTTTCCCTTTGGGCAGAAAAAAAAAATGTACTGCATGGTCAGCACCTGCTTTGCTCTGGGCATTCTGTCCAGCTGTCCAGTCTGTGAGAGATGGTGACATTTACAGTCATTATAAGACAATTGTCCTGGCTGCCTGCCAGAGTGGGGCTGAGTTCCAAGTGACTACCATCTGGCAGGACATCTGCTTGGGCACCGGGATGGCCTTGGGTGTAACAACATGCCCACAGAGAAGACATTGTACTCTGCCCTTTGGGGAGGTGAGTGCATTGTATTTCTACCCATGCAGGTACACAGTGTTAATAACCCAGAAAGGGGCTATTCCATTGTTGCAGTGACCCTTTGTCATCTTTAGGTATGAAACCACTGTAGTATCTTTAGAATATACTGGGTTAGAATTTGGCCTCTGAAGCCAGACAGAATTGATTCATACCTGGCTGCTTCATTTACTATGTGATTTTTGGGATAAGTTACTTACTGGTCAAGTCTGTTGTTGTTAGATGTCTTTGAAGTCAGACCCAACTCATAGCAAACCGATGTGCAACAGAACGAAACACTGCCCGCCCCGTACCATTGTCGTAATTGCTGTTATATTTTAACCCATTGTTGTAACCACTGTGTCAATCCATCACATCAAGGGTCTTCCTCTTTTTTGTTGACCCTTTAACAAGCATAATGTTATTTTCCTGGGGACTCTTCCCTACTGATAGCATGTTCATAGAACATGAAATGAAGTCTTTTCTATTATCACTTCTAAGGGGCATTCTGGCTATACTTCTTCCAAGATAGACTTTTTTGTTTTTCATCAGTAAGTGCTTTAAGTCCTCTTCACTTTCGACAAGCAAGGTTTTATAATCTTTAGCATGCTTCCCTTTCACTCCTCCTCTCCTTCATCCAATGAAGATTTGTTGTTTTTTGGCTGCTTGAATTTCGAGAGATGTATCTTTTAAAATTTCTATTTATTTCTATTCTCAGTATCTAAAACAGTGCCTGGCACATCATAGACATTCAGTAACTTTTTTTGACTCATGAATGAATAATAAATCAAGAATACCTTTTAAAACACAACCAAAAGGGAAATAATATTCAATTTTCCAGGTCAAAAATAGTTTCAGTACAGTACTAATAAATGAAATGTCCATAGAATTTGCAGGACTGCTGTACAGAATAGATAAAGTGAGAATAAAGTCTTGGTAGATACTGTGGAGATAATAGGTTAACCCAGTCATTGATGACATAAAGCTGTGAGATTAAATATCAAATATCTAGAGCCAGAGATGGAGACAAAAGGGAACAGCCAGCCATCCCAGACATGGAAAATTGATTTTATCTCGTGTGTCAATACTGTTCTTTTAGTAAAGTTTATCTGGAATTTAATGTCAAAAGAATTTTGTGGCAAAATTCTCCTAACATCAATAGGATAGAATGCTCAAACCATTACCGATGACTGCTGTAGGAACAGAAGGAAGGAATGGAGTTCTTTATTTGTTATCCCTGAACTATGTTCTACATTCCCTGAGGGCTAGTACCATGCCTTATTTATATATCAACTCCGGTGATTAAAATAGCACCGGAGATACATAAGGTGTTTAAAAACCCATTTGTGGTATGTATGAATGAGTGAATAGATGGATGGATGGATGGAAGGAGAGTTGAGATGTTTGTGCATGGTGTCTCTGTTACTCTCATTTAATTCATATTTTAAAAACCCAATCAAGTACTTTATTGCCTTCTTGAAACCATTTATTTGTTTTTTTACATGTTGTAGTCTACAATATAGGGAATTTAAAGTCCATTTCTAGTGAAGGAGATTGGAACAATAACAGGTTTTTCTCATCCAAATTCCCTCCAGTCTGATTAGGTACAGCCAAACCAACCAGCTGGAAAGAGTTGTAATCAGGGAATTGGTATTATTTGTCCAATGTAGACATTTGTTTGGCTGATCTAACCATGTTTTAAAATGATTTTTGTTAAGTAGAAGTGTGTATAAATGCTGTCTCTGGATTTAGGAATAAAAATGAAGCCATTTGGCCCTTGGATATTCTGCATTTTTATTTGCTATAATTAAGGCCACAATCTTCTTGGGAAGTAAAGTTACTGCTTAGTTTGTGTAATTTGAAGAACTCCACTGGGGCTTATCAAGGAACCCTGGTAGTGTAGTGAGTTACGATTGGGCTGCTAACTGCAAGGTCAGCATTTTGAATCTGCCAGCTGCTCTGATGAAGAAAGATGAGGCTTTCTGCTCCCATAATGATTTATAGCCTCAGAAATCCTATACAGTGTTATTATGAGATGGAACCGATTCAATGGCACATAATCAAACACCATCACCATTGTGGGGCTTATCTGGTAGTACACTATACAGGGAACCACAAGGTTGGTGGTTCAAGCCCACCAACCACTCTGCAGGAGAAAGATGAGGCTTTCTGTTCCCGTGTAGATTTACAGCCTCAGAAACCCTTTACTGGGTCACTATAGGTTGAAAATAAGTCTCTCCCTAGTTTCCTATCAAACCTGAAGCTCCTATGATATTAGCCGATCCTTGATTTAAAGTTATATCTCTGGAAAATTTTTATAGAAATATCACTTTATCAATTATAATGGATATTGATATATTAAACTATGCAATTAAAATAATAGTAAAATTTACATATGTCATCACAATCTAATATGGAACACTGTTCTGTTGACAACTGTTTGTAGTAGATCAGTGATAAAACCACATATTTCTGCTCAAGTACCTCACAAGTTGGTATGGAGGTAAAGAAATTAATGAATGAACATAATAAATAACTCAGAATGCAAAGCATTCTGAAGGACAAAAAAAGCTATGAAAACAGAATTGATTCAGATCTACATTGAAAATGTACGGAGTACAGTTTTATTCTGAATGGAATGTAGTCACCATGAGTTAGAATTGACTCTATGGCAATTTGCTTCATGAAGTTTGGCTTCAAACACTCAGTGTTACTTAACGCTTCCACATACCTTGAGGTTAGCAAAGAACATTTTTTTTTTTTTTTCTATTTTATAAATGAGCAAATTCAAGTAAAAGGGCAGTATAGTGTCAAATTCTCCTTGGAGCTAGTTGAAACCATGAGTTGACTTAGAATTGAATCAGTACATATAGCCAATTCTGAATTTAGAAAGATAAAGTCAATAATGTTCCAAGAAAACATTCTCTTATTAAAAAAAACAACAAAAAACCCTTTTTATTGTGAATTGAGTGGCTTACAGGGCAGATTTTCAGTTTTACATTAACAACTCATACGTTTTGTTTCATCTCAATGATTCCAGGCCCCTCCATGTAACAACCTCCATCCCATCTCCTCCCTGTGGTTCTTATTTCCATTCCACTCTCCTTGCAAACCCTTCTGAACTTGTCCTTAGGTCCTTGTTGCCTTTTTGATATTGAATGTTTGACCATTTTATGGTGAGCCTATCTAATATTTTAGTCTAGGCTCTCTGATATCTTAGTCTATTTCAAATCCATTGAAACTTATTTATGTCTATGAAAAGAGAAGTTTATATCAAGGAAATGGCTCACAAAATTGTACCAGTAGGAGAATCCCAAGAGGTGGTCAGATGAACCAAGATCAGCAGGTCAGATGGCACCAGACAGATCTGTCAGGGAAATAGGCAGGCAGATTTGGTAGATAAGAAGATAGACTGCTATAGACTTTCAGGATTGGCAGGTAATACAGCTGGTCACTGGCTCAAGTCCAAAGAACCAGAGGTCAGAGGATGAGCCAGATACAAGATTCAGTCCCAGAAGAGAACAAACAAGCTTTTTCCTAAATGTCGAATATATTGGAAGCAGGCCACAACCCCAAGGAAACTGCCTTTCAATAGATTGACTGCTCATAGCAGAACTCATCATAGAATTATTTACATTATATTAGATCTCATCAGGGGATCACTGAGAATCCTGGCCCAGTCAAGTTGACACAAAATTTTAATTATCATACCTTACTACGTTGTTGTCCTCCTTATACATCTGGCTACTACTGCTTGGCTAAAAATTGGGTCAAGAGGTTGCGTTGAGTTCCAGACCTGAAGCAAGGCAAAGGACCATAGTCTTGGGTTCTGCTAATGTCTTTATAACCAGTAAGCTCAATCTTTTTTATAATTTTACATTTACATTTTATTCCACATTTTTTCCCACTCTATCCAAGCAGTTATGGAGTCCTGGTGTGGCACTGTGGGTTAATGCACCAGACTGCAAAGCCATTTGAACTGCAAGGTCAGCAGTTCAAGCTCACCAGCTACTCCTCGGAAACCCTATACAGGGTTGCTATGGGTCGGAATCCACTCGACAGTACTTAACAACAACAACAACAATCCAAGCAGTTAAGTATTGTTTTGAATCACTGTTTATCCCATAAGACTGTATTTCCACATTAGATACAAAGCGTATTCTTTTATTAAAGTCTATTCTTTTTCATCATTTGCATATGGTATATTTAAAGCACTCAAAGTGGAGCTTAAATGAAGATTCCAACTCTTCCTCTTATTATCTCTGGAACTTTGGTTAAAGCATTTAATTTCTTGAGACCAATTTCAGCTTTTGAAAAAAACAGGTGATTTCTGAACTCAATGATTCTTTGAAAGATTTAATAATATTATATAATTCTAA
>NW_006408592.1:7134691-7137165 GCF_000296735.1 Chrysochloris asiatica
CACTAGGCAAATCTGCTGCACAAGAACTTTTTAAAGTGTTGAAGAGCAAAGATATTAGCTTGAGGACTAATGTGAGCCTGACCCAATCCATGGTATTTTCAAACCTCATATGCATGTGAAAGCTGGACAGTGACTAAGAAAGACCATAGAAGAATTGATGCTTTTGAGTTATGGTGTTGGAAGAGAATATTGAAAGTACCATGGGCTGCCAAAAGAACCAATGGATCTGGGTTGGAAGAAGTGCAGCCACAGTGCTCCTTGGAGGCCAGGATGGCCAAACTTTGTGTCTCATACTTTGGAGAGACCAGTCTCTGGAGAAGGATATCATGTTTGGTAAGGTGGAGGGTCAAAGAAAAAGAGGAAGCTCCCCATTGAGATGGATTGGCCAAGTGGCAGCCTTGATGGACTCAAGCATGGTAACAGTAGTGAGGTTGGCCCAGGATCGGGCAGTGTTTCATTCTGCTGTGCATAAGGTCACTATGAGTAGGTACCGACACAATGGCACCTAACAACAAGTGCAGATAATTTTGGACTCACCATCATATTCTGAACCTCCTAACTTGACTAGGACTTTAGCACATTTGTGATTTAGCTAATTACTCACAAGATCAGCACCTGTTTTATCCTCGGAAAAGGTCTTCTCTGTTTTTCATATTCTTTCATTTATTTTTTTCTGTACTCATCATTTGAATCAATGGATCATAATGTCTGTGCTATAAGCCTTAAAGATCTATGAATGTATTTCATGAAATCCACAGTTCCTTGAAATTGTATCCACAAATTACGTTTTGTGTGTATATTCAATTTTCTGGAGCAGAGATTAGACACTACAGAAGATTCTCAAAGTGACTCTCAAATATGATTTGAAAATCAGAATGTCTACCATTTTTAGTCTACTATTGACAGAAATGAGATTGTTCTATAGCCTTTTGACAATTTCTCTTTTTACCTCTCACTTAGTACAGTAAGTCATATGTATTTATTGCCATTGAGTAGATTCCGCTTCAAAGATTCCTACAGGGCAGAGTATAACTGATAATAATATTTGTCAATGGACTGCAAGGTCAGTTTGAATTGCAATGTCAGTGGTTCAAATCCTCTAGCCACTCCTTGGAAACCGTATATAGGGTCCCTAGCAGTGCAAATTGACTTGATGGCACTAAACAACACCAATAACAAAATGTTCACTAAATACCCACTAAAACAAACGCTCAAGATGTATTGATAATTACTGGTGATTTGAATATGAAGGGTGTAAACAAAAAGGAAGATTCAGTAGTTGGAAAATAGGAAAAAATACTGGAGATCCACATGATAGAATTTTGAAAGATGAATGACATACTTATGGGAAACATCTTTTTTAAACAACATAAAACACAATTATACACATAGACCTTATGAGATGGAAGACACAATAATCAAATTGACTACATCTGTGGGAATAAATGATGGAAAAACTCAATAGCATCAGTAAAAGACCCGGAATCAACTGTGGAACAGACTGCTAGCTGCTTATATACAAATTCAAGCTGAAGGTGAAGAAATTGAAAACAAGTCCATGAGATGCAAAATACAACCTTGAGCATGTCCTATGTGATTTTAGAGACCAACTCAAAAACATATTGATGCATTAGACTCTAATTACCGAAGTCCAGAAGAGCTGTGTGATGACATCAATAACAGCAGGAAGAATAAGAAAGATCATTAAAAAGACCAGAATAATAAAAAAAAAAAAGAACAAAGTGGATGTCAGAAGAGACTATGAAACCTGCTCTCTAGCATAGAGGTCCTAAAGCCAATGGAAGAAATGAGGAAATAAAAGAATTGTCAAAGAGCAGCTTGAGAAGGAAAAGTCAAGTATTATAATGAAGTATACAAAGACTGGAATTAGAAAATCAAAAGGAAAGAACATGCTCAGCATTTCTCTAGCTGAATGAACTGTAGACAACATTCAAGCCTCAACAACAATACTGAAGGATTCTTTGGGCAAAGTGTTGAATGATGCACAAAGCATTAAAAGAAGATAGAAAGACAAGAAGGTGAAAGAAGGTAGATGAGTGGGGAATATAGGGAAAGTCTCTGGGAGGTATACAAGGGCTAAATGAAATAGAGGTAAACTGTGACGTTTGCACAGCCTTGGAATAACAAGGCTCTATCATTATTGGGATTGAAGGGGTAAAGGAGAGGAAAGAATGTTAAGATATTTGACTGTTCACAAAAGGACAAATATTGCATAAGACCATTATTATAAAAGCTTTTTCCATAAAGGAAAAAAAAAAATCTCTGTTGGTTTCCATGGGTGGGAGGGAGGAGAAAGTAAGGCACAGTCTGGGGATAGTAACATCATAGCTTGGATGAAGGGAGAACAATATGCAAGAAGGGGGGCATGTTTGGAAGAACAAGGAAGATAGGGAAACATGTAGGAAGGTTTGTATGGGCTAAATGGGACAGAGATAAATTAGTACACTCAAACA
>NW_006408592.1:7145420-7163073 GCF_000296735.1 Chrysochloris asiatica
TTCTGAACTCAAATGATTCTTTGAAAGATTTAATAATATTATATAATTCTAATATATAGAATAGGACATCAAAAAGTTCATGGGAAAAATTATCTTATAATTCCATTATAAGACTGTGGAAATACAGTCTTGTGGGATAAATAGTGATTCAAAACAATACTTAATTACATTTGGTAATTAAGTTGGTAGTGGCAACCTGACACCATCTAGTTCTTCTGTCTCATTGTCATGGAGACTGAGGTTTATGTGTTCCATTAGTCCATTGGGCTGTTATTCCAAACATCTTCAATTTTCATCACTCTTCTTTCTTCCACACGTGGATGGATACTCATGAGCTTTTAAGATCCCAGTTGCTACTCACTAAAGTAGAATATAGAGCATAGCATTGTCTTGTGGGTTGTGTTATGCCAATTGACCATAGTGTCCCTTAACACTTGGTCATGAGTCTCAGGCTCTGCAGCTTGTTGCCTCAAGGTGTATGGTAATGTCTAAGAAGTTTTCACCATTTTGCCCCTGTATGATCTACCACATTCACAGGTATGTTTGCAGTTAGGGTAAACACCCCTGTGCAAATATCCTCTGAAAACCCTTATATATTTGTGAGTATTTTACCACTCTCCTTCCCATATACATTCTGCCTATGTATATGCCCATCTATCAACCCCCAAAACACTGTTGTTACAGGGTTGTGTATATAACAGTATGTACTTCTGTTCTCTTTAACCTTTGCATTCCTCCCTGTGTCTTTACCTGTCTTCATCATTCTTCTGCCAAGAAAACATTCTTACACTGATTATCATATTGGTCTTGTCTGGCTCACATTTGTGTGCTAATTCTAATATTTAGTTATTTCTTGCCTTTTATAATATGCTATGATGCCTGGCTTTTAAATTAGTTCTAGAACCTGATTCTTATCTTTATGTCTGAGTCTCTGCTAGATTATAATAACTAGAGCTTTACCATATATAGACTACATTGTAACCTGGGCCCCTAGTTGTGGGACTCAGGGTCTTCTTCCTGAAATTTAGCCATTAATGGGATCTCTTGAACCCTAATGACAAATATAGTTTAGATAGACTTTTTTGTATGTGGGACAATGATTTATTAAAAACACAATAGGAAAATTGGCCCTCAGGTTAGGGAGAGGTAGGGTGCAGTGGAAGAAGTGACCTAAACCAATGAGCCAGACAGGAACTCAGTA
This sequence comes from Chrysochloris asiatica, assembly GCF_000296735.1. Classification (NCBI taxonomy): domain Eukaryota; kingdom Metazoa; phylum Chordata; class Mammalia; order Afrosoricida; family Chrysochloridae; genus Chrysochloris; species Chrysochloris asiatica. Next base: position 7,146,622 of record NW_006408592.1, read on the forward strand.
CCAGGGTGCTTATCCAAAATGGACAGAAAAAAGATTGAGTAGACAGATATTATTAAATAAATGAAGGTGGGACAAGTTTAGAGAAACAATAAAATTTAAAAAATCAAAAAATTATTAATAACATGTAGAAATATTAAAAATAAATTCTATTTTATGTTCCTTCTGTTTGTTGAACTCTGGTAGTGTAGTGGTTATGAGTTGGGCTGCTAACCCTAAGGTCAGAAGTTCAAAACTACCAGCTGTTTCACAGGAGAAAGATGAGGCTTTCTGCTCCTATAAAGATTTACAGCCTCAGAAACCCTATACAGAGTCAGTATGAGTCAGAATCGACTCCACAACACATAACCACCACCACCACCATTTGTTGGACAGTGAAATAGGAGGGAATTTCAAAAAGTTCATGAAAAAATGGAATTAGAAGATAATTTTTCCCATGAACTTTTTGATGTCCTGTTCTATATATTAGAATTATATAATATTATTAAATCTTTCAAAGAACCATTTGAGTTCAGTAATCACCTATTTTTTTTTTTCAAAAGCTGAAATTGGTCTCAAGAAATTAAATGCTTTAACCAAAGTTCCAGAGATAATAAGAGGAAGAGTTGGAATCTTCATTTAAGCTTTACTTTGAGTGCTTTAAATATACCATATGCAAACGATGAAAAAGAATAGACTTTAATAAAAGAGACTAGACATTGTATCTAATGTGGAAATACAGTCTTGTGGGATAAACAGTGATTCAAAACAATACTTAATTACATTTTTTTGTGTGAAAGTTTACATAGCAAGTTATGTTACCTTTTGACAATTTTCACACAAATTGATTATTTCCATTTTTATGTTGTGTCTGCATTCTCATTAACTGTGTTCTGGTTGTTCCATTTCCAGTACTCTAGAGTCCCTGTCCCTTTATCTTTTTATTTTTGCTTTAGAGCACATGTTATCCTTTTAGACCTATACAAATTTGTTTTGTTTTAGTAGAGCACTTATTTGTGGGCTTTAGTTTAATTTGTGTGTCACTCTGCTTTTCTCCTAAAAAGTGATCTCAGGGAGTAGTTTTGGTTCCAGTGTCAAAAAACATTTCAGGGCAATAGTCTGGGAACTATTGCGCTGGTCTCAATGGTCTAATTAATCTGTCCAGTTTTATGAAGTTGAGTTTTGATCTGCATTTATTTCCTATTGTAACAAGGATCATCTGTTGTTCTCTGTTCAGATCAGTCAGTGGTGGTTGCCAGGTACTGTTTAGTTCTTCTCGTCTCTAGATAGTTGAGGCCATGGCTTTTGTAGGCTATCAGTTTTGTAAATTGGTTTCTTCTCTATGATTTTGGTTACCTTTCTACCCTTTGGCTTCTGACAAATAGAGACTAATAGTTTTATCATAGATGGCCACTCAAGCTACTTGCTTCACTCAGATGCAGAACATGAATTTTGAGAAGGAGCTCTGGTAGCGTAGTGGTTACGAATCGGGCTGCGAACCTTAAGGTCAGCGGTTCGAAACTACCAGCTGCTCCGCGGGAGAAAGATGAGGCTTTCTACTCCCGTAAAGATTTACACCCTCGGAAACCCTGTACAGGGTCGTTATGGGTCGGACCCGACTCAACGGCACTTAACAACAACAACAACATTATGCCAGTTGACTTTGATGTCCCTGGAGATTAAAATCCTAAGCTTTCACCCTCCAATCTCACAAGATATTTGGTATACCTGAGAAGTATGTGTAATTGTGTCTCTATGAATAAAACACAAGTAAACCTCTTTCTTGGAGTCTTGGTGTAGTGCTGTGGGTTAGTGTGCTGGACTGCAAAGTCAGTTTGAACCACAAGGTTGGCAATTCAAGCTCACCAGCTGCTTCTCAGAAACCCTATACAGGGTAGCTATGGATGCAAAGAAAACAAAAATCCTCATAACTAGACCAATAAACAACATCATGATAAATGCAGAAGAGACTGAAGTTGTCTTGTGTTTCATTTTACTTGGATTTACAATCAATGTTCATGGGAGCCTCAGTCAAGAAATGAAAATATATATGGCATTGAGTAAATGTGCTGTAAAAGACTTCTTTAAAGTGTTAAAGAGCAAAGCTGTCTTTTTTAAGGACTAAGGCGTGCCTGACTCAAGCCATGGTGTTTTTAATTGCCTTTATATACATGCAAAAGCTGAACAAGGAATAAGGAAGACCAAAGAAGAATTGATGTCTTTGAATTATGGTGTTGGCAAAAAATATTGAAAGTACCATGGGTTGCCAAAAGAAAAAACAAATCTGTCTTGAAAGAAGTATAGTCAGAATACTCCTTGACAGCAAGAATGGGAAAACTTCATGCTATGTACTATGCGCATGCTATCAGGAATGATCATTCTCTAGAAAACGACATCATGCTAGGTAAAGTACAAGGGACAGCGAAAAAGAGAAAGACCCTCAATGAGATGAATTGACATAACAACAATTGTGAGGCTGACTTAGGACTGGGCATATTGTCATTCTTTAGTACATAGAGTTTCTATGAGTCAGAACCATCTGGACAGCACCTGGCAACAAGAACTCCCAGAGGACACTCATATAACTTGTTAAATGCTGACTCATAGCTTCTCTGTATAGGGTTTCCAAGGAGTAGCTGGTAAGTTTGAACTGCCAACTTTATGGTTCTTATCCTGCAGCACCACACCAGGATAGGGTGTTTTTGTTTGTTTGTTTTATCCCCCCCAATACTGATATACTTGCTCTGGGTGCTTCTCTTCTGGATTTCAGTGAACTTGCATTGGAGATTCTAGCTAGCCACAACTGCTGCCTCAAGTGGCAGTGTTTTGGTTTCCTATGGTAAAGGTGGTGAATGTGCTATGTCTTTCCCTCACAGATAAACCTGCAGAGTCTCTCCATAGTCTCCTGCTTTGGTCAGGGAGTAAGTCACATTCCCCTGTGCTGCATATCTGGAGTATCCCCCTAAACCTGCTGCCTTTTCAATACCTCGCAGTGCTAATATCCATCATCTAGGGTTTTGGTGAGATTCAGCAGCACTGACTTACTGTGCCATGAACTCCCTTTGCTCACTCCTAAGTGCACAAGCTGCAAATTCCCATGGCCAGTTTATGTAACTTTTGAAATCTGGCTACAGTTTCCTCAATTAAACAAGCTCCTGCTCTGTGCTCTTTGTTCAGAGTGTTGCTGGAACTAGTCCTAAAATGACTGTGATTAGCAAGTGCTCCAGATGCTAGTGGGTAAGTTCTCCAAGCTTCTGGGATGCTACCTGCTCCTCTTCTCCCTTGTTTCTCTTCCTATCTTGGCTCTCCAAGACTTCAGCTGCTAGCTGGAGTTCTGAAATCTCTGTCTGTGTTTGTTTGTATTCTTGTTCAGTGAATTAGTTTCAGGGGGATTTATGGAAGTTATCACTTACATGTCCATGGTGCCCCACCTTTCTAAGTAGAGGTATATGAGTGCTGTTATATTTGACATCCAAATACTTGCCTCAAATGAGTGAACAAGTGCAATTCCAGGTCTCTGAAAACCAGTAACTGCTCTTCCTTATGCATTTAACCCTGATGGCTGTCTTCTGGACTTGCCAGGCCCCAAACATGACCAAGGAGTAAGAAAGTTTTGTTGTGTATATTCCATTTTTCCACCATTTTAAGACTAATCTCTGTGACTCGAGTCTCACCCTCTCAACTCTTCTCTCCATCAAACTGTGTTATTTGTCTCTTCTGATTACTCTAAATAATTTTTTATTTTGTATTTCAGTTATGAAATAATGTTGCTAAGCAAGAACCAACATTTTTAATGCAACATATTGGAATACAGTAACATAGATCATAATAGACTAGACTAAAATAGAAACAATAGAATGTATGAGAACAAGTGACATACAGGTAAATAAATTTGTTACTAAATTTAAGTTTATATTATTTTAGATATATGCTGGACTATGTGTGTATCTTCTGTGTACGTGTGTAGTAATAGAGAGATGCAGATAAAGACTTCCAGGGTAAAAAGTGTTTCTTATGTGGGTTATAGTAAAAAAAAAAGTTGCTCTTTAAACCAGCCTATTTTTTTTTTCAATATTTGTAGAGCATTTACTACTATAATAAATGAATCTAATCTATTTAAGGAGAGTTCTGTGATTCCATGGGAAAAGCACTGGATGGTGAACCATAAGGTTGTTGGTTCAAGCTCTCTAGCTTCTCTGTGAGAGAAAGATGAGGCTTTCTGCTCTCACCAAAGTTTTAAAGCCTCAGAAGCCCTATGCAGGCTGGCTGGGAGTTGAAACCGAATCCACAGGACTTAACAATAACAACAATCTATTTAAAATTCTGTGTTCTCTACCAGACTGTAAATTTCTTAGAGTATGGCATATACTGGTGAAGGGCAAATTTGTGTAGGTTGTAAAAGTAATGACAGGCCATGGGATTCTGGGATCATGAGTGAAAAGGGAATGTTTCTTTTTAAAGTTTCTTCTGTGTTCCATGTTGTTGGGTCAGAAGGTGGTGATAGCCAGGGAGTCCCTATCATTTATTAGGGATGCCTCTCTTTTTAGCTAGGAACAACTTGGTTGTTCCAACAGAAACCTGAGCATTCCTAAGTCATTGCTATGTGTGCTGCCATATTAAAATGATGTTATACTGTTAAATAACCTGTGGATCATATTTGACAAGAATACTTCTTTGTTCTGTAGTAGTACTTAAGGAACTTCCCTCATGTTAGAGGTAAGGAAATCAGAGAGAACAGACACAGAGGGAGAGCAGATAGAATGGAGGGAGAAGAGAGAAAGCATGAGAGAGTTCTGACAGCTAAAGAGATGGGGATGTTTTGCTGAATGAGCCATCTCCCCAGCGCACCTTAAGTGTTCATTTAGCTGCCTGATACAGTGAGCCTCTGAGTTAGGGATCTGAGAAACCCTGACCTCCCACTCTCTCCAAGACATATGTATACTGTGTTTGAATGCAATATCACAATTAATCTTCATGACAGTACCTTGAGACAATTTTTCTTCTTATTTTTAAGGCTCAAACATGAGAAGAAATTGTCCAAGTTTCAATAAACTAAGAATAAGGAAGTTGGTATCTAATCCAAGTTTTAAGTTTTTAAAACCTATGTTCTTAATGGATTCCTGGTGTAACGCTAAAGCATAAGCACTAGACTGCTAACTGTAAGACGGGCAGTTCAAACCCACCACCTGCTCCTGAGAAACCCTATACAGAGTTGCTGAGTCAGAACTGACTAGATGGCACATAACAACACCACAATATTCTGTTAATACTGTACCATTCTTCTTTCCAGTAGAGTTGTGATGTGTAGAAAGGTGGGGATAGTTATTAAGAATGAGACAGGTCTTGACTCAGAAATGGCTTCTAGAGGTTATAAAGTTAAATTGTAGCTTCACACTAAATAGTTTGTACTTTGGTCATGTTTCCTCATTAAAATACATAAATAAAACTTACCTCAAATGTTTTGCTTGTTATTGTTGCTAAGTGCCTTCGAGTCGGTTCTGACCCATGGTGACCCTATATAGGGTTTCCTAGCAACAACTGGTGAAGTTAAACCACTGGCCTTGTGGTTCAAACTGACTTTTCAGTGATGTTTAAATAAAATTATGGATAAAATAATTTAACCTAGTACCTGGTATATGCTATATCTTCAAATTGTTTATGTAATTGTTATTTATGTTGTGTTTCTGTATCTGTGTTTACTGAGCTGCAACTAGTCAAGAATTTAACCTTACCAGTGCATCTCATTGTGATCTAGGGCAAGTGAGTGGTTGAATTAATGGGTGTAAAATCCTATTAAGTGCAACTCATTAATAATTTCAGCTTGCTACCAAAGAGGCTTGCAATACATTTGTATTCATGATAATATTTGCCTTCCTATTCATTAAGGGTGTTTGGAAATTGATATCTTTAGTTGATTTCCAGTTGCTTCTCTTTTATGTTTTTGAAGGCTTTGCAAGTAGAACATTCCTTTAACAATTGCTTTTGGTATTTGCTGTATCCCATCCCCAACTCCAAGACAATAAGACATGAGATTTGTGGATCTTATATTCAACTTGCTAGTAGTCCTGGTGTGGTGCTGTAGGATAAGTGTGGGACTGCTGACCACAAGCTTGGCGGTTCAAACGCACGAGCTGCTCTCTGGAATCGCTGTACATGGTCTCTGTTAGTTGGAACTGACTTCACAGCACTTAGCAGCAACAACAGCAATGAGAAGGAAGCAAGTTATTACCTCTTAATGACATTGTTATTAAGTGCTGTCTTAGTTAATAAAAATAGATGTCAGAAGAGACACTGAAACTTGCTCTCCAGCATAGAGATGCTAAAGCAAATGGAAGAAATGAGGAGGCAAAGAGCTGAACAGAAAATTTCAAAGATCAGCTCGAGAAGATAAAGCCAAGTATTACAATAAAATGTGCAAAGATCTGGAATCAGAAAACCAAAAAGGAAAAACACACTCAGCATTTCTCAAGCTGAGGGAACTGAGGAAAAAATTCAAGCCTCGATTTTCATTATTGAAATATTCTCTGGGCTAATTATTGAATGATGCAGAAAGCATCAAAATAATATGGAAGGAATACACAGAGTCATTGTACCAAAAAGAAATGGTTCATGTTCAACCATTTCAAGAGGTAGTATATGATCAAGAGCCAATGATACTCAGGGAGGAAGTCCAAGGTACATTGAAGGAATTGACAAAGAACAAAGCACCAGGAATTGATGGAATAAAATTGAAATCATTCAAGAAAGTGAGGTGGCACAGGAGGCATTCACTCATCTCTGCCAAGAAATTTGGAAGACAACTATCTGGCTGACTGATTGGAAGAGATTCATATTTGTGCCCATTCCAAAGAGAGGTGACCCAACAGAATGCGGAAATCATTGGACAATCTCTTTGATATCCCATGCAAGTAAAGTTTTGCCAAAGGTAATATGGAGATGACTACAATCATATATTGACAGAGAACTTCCAGAGGTAGAAGCCAGATTCAGAAGAGGCCGTGGAATGAGGGATATCATTGCTAATGTCCGATGGATCTTGGCTGAAAGCAGAGAATACCAGAAAGATTTTTAACTGTGCTTTATTGACTACACAAAGGCTTTCGATTGTGTGGATCATGACAAGCTATGGACAACATTGCAAAGTATGAGTATTCTGGAACACTAAATTGTACTCATGAGGAATCTATACATGGACCAAGAGGCAGTTGTTCGAACAGAACATGGGAACACTGAATGTTTTAAAATTAAGAAAGGCGTGCTACGAGGTTGCATTCTTTCACCATGCTTATTCAACATGTATGCTGAACAAATCATCCGAGAAGCTGGGTTCTATGAAGAAAAACATGGCATCAGGATTGGAGGAATACTCATTAACAACCTGCGATATGCAGATGATACAACTTTGCTTGCTGAAAGTGAAGAGGACTTAAAACATTTACTGATGAAGATCAAAGAGCATAGCCTTCAGTATAGATTACATCTCAATGTAAAGAAAACAAAAATCCTCACCACTGGACCAATAAACAACATTCTTATCAATGAAGAAAAGATTGAAATTGTCAAGGGCTTCATACTTCTTGGACCAACTATCAACACTCACGGAAGCAGCAGTCAAGAAATCAAAGACATATTGCATTAGGTGAATTCCCTGCACAAGACCTTTTTTTAAGTGTTGAAGAGCAAAGATGTCAGCTTGAGGACTAAGGTGTGCCTAACCCAAGCCATGGTATTTTTAATAACCTCATATGCATGTGAAAGCTAGACAGTGAATAAGGAAGACCAAAGAAGAATTGATGCTTTTGAGTTACAGTGTTGGAGGAGAATATATGAAAGTGCCATGGGTGCCAAAAGAACCAATAGATTCGTTTTGGAAGAAGTACAGCCAGAGTGTTCCTTGGAGGCCAGGATTGTCAAACTTCGTGTCTCATACTTTGGACGTATTGTCAGGAGGGACCAGTCGCTGGAGAAGGATATCATGTTCGGTAATGTGGGGGGTCAGAGAAAAAGAGAAAGACCCCCAATGAGATAGATTGGCCAAGGGGCAACATCGATGGACTTGGGTGTGGCAACAGTAGTGACTTTGGCCCAGGATCAGGCAGTGTTTTGTTCTGCTGTGCATAGGGTCACTATGTGTCTGTACCAACTCAATGGCACCTAACAACAACATCAAAGGGTTAAAGAATCAATAACTATGTCCAATTTTAATATTGGTTTTAGGACAGCATCTACAATGTCACTTTGTTTCTAATTAGTGGCTTAATCCAAGTCACCTGGAGACTATGCTTTTGTTTGGTTCTATAGCCTGAGTAGATGTTAAGCAGATTGTAAATGCATCCATCTGACTAGAATGCTTTCTCTGCCTTGCTTACTCAGAAAATTTGTCAAGCATTCTGGTGGGTACAGTTAGTGATTTAATAATCCTATTTCCTCTCCTTCTTAAAACTATGACCTAAATTTGACTCAGGAAATATTTCGGCTCTGTGTGTCTGCCTTTGGTTGCTATTTAATCTGTATAGGTTATACAACATGGGCCTGGGTTGCTCAGTTGGTAGGGTCAAGGGTTCACGTCTCTGTTCAGGTGTCAAATGTAGTTTTGGTGTCCTGATATGGTGCTGTAGGAGAAGAACTGGACCACAAGATCTGTTTGAACCACAAGATGGGCAGTTCAAACTTACCAGCCACTTCTCGTAAACCCTATAAAGAGTTGCTATGAGTCTGAACTGACTCCATGATAGTTAACAACAACAGATTATACAACTAGGTCCAACTTGATTTTGGAATTTGAATCCCCAGGCTACCTGTTATGGATATGCTGTTGATATTAATTGCTAGTACTTATTAAGTGATTAAGGAGCTCTGGTAGTGTAGTGGTTGCGAATTGGGCTGCGAACCTGAAGGTCAGCAGTTTGAAACTACCAGCTGCTCTGAGGGAGAAAGATGAGGCTTTCTACTCCAGCAAAGATTTACAGCCTCGGAAACCCTGTGCAGGGTCACTATGGGTCGGAACCGACTAGACGGCACTTAACAACAACAACAACTTTAAATGATTAATGATAGATTTAGAATAATGAAAATAAGTTGAATCTAAAATATGCATTGCTTCTGAAAAATTCAATGTGATCGAAGAAAGAGAACTCTGCCTTTCTGCTTTACCACTGATGCACAATGTTATGCTTGGTCAGGAAGTCACAGCTCTTATAAAATTTTATTAGTGTTCAAGATCATTAACGGGAAGCAGAGAAGAGAAAGAGGTAAATATAAAGTGTCAGTTTCAGACAGTCAGAGACAAGTTCATTGAGCTGTAAATTAAATCAAATGCCACAAAATATGCAGATTGTAAAAATGTCCATTCTCTGCAAAGCTGTTAAACTTTAAAAGGTCTTTTCAATTAAAACGACTGAGATGAGCATTGTATCATGTTCCTATGGAAAGGATTTGCAGAGCTGTCAGTGGGTATGGTCTAATGGACGGGGAGACTTAAAGAAACTAAACATTTATAAAATGATGCACTGGCAACAAATATTGTCCAGCCTTGTCAACTTCTAGTTCCCATTCTTTATCCCCATGTTAAACTCCTATATACTAAACTTTTGGTTTGTAAATTTATTTTATATTTGCATTATTTGATTTTGCCATCTTCTTTGGGTCATATTGATCTCTGAATCTAACCCAGTTTGGGGTCATGAGTAAGTGTATCACTCTATTTGTATTTAACATGTTGGTATCCTCCTAACTGCGACTGGGTTTGGTGGTCTATTCTCTTACTTTCATAAAATGTGGATCCAGGTTTGCTCTTGGGTTTGTCTATCATTCAATATCATTGAACCAGTGATTAACTGGTTAAGATATACTTTTTTCATGGTGAAAGAAAAGAGCAAAAAAGGCTAAGGTAGAATCTGTAGTTACAGTTCAAACCTCTTCCATATCATAACTGCCACTAGCTCATTTTCCAAAGAAATAATATGGCCAAAACCAAAGCAAGAGATAAAAAGGTTTATTTTACCATGTGGCTTGCAGTCAGCTCTCCTTGCAAGAATTTGCATAGTGGTAGGTAGTTTGAGGATGGTGGTGTGTACAAAGAATTTTAAAAGAAAGGCAGTTTGCTTCTGAAGATGAAAGATGTATCCATGAGCAACATGTTGTTGTTAAGTACCATCAAATTAATTCTGACCCATAGCAACCCTGTATAGGGTTTCCCAGGAGTAGCTGGTGAGCTTGAACTGCTGACCTTGCAGTTCAAATGGCTTTGCAGTCTGGTACATTAACCCAAAGCACCACACCAGGACTCTATATAGTAGTACCCAAATTGAGATGGTCTTTAGTACTGTTCAGATATAGCTTTCGGTATGATATACTCTGGTGTAAATGGTAGGAGAAGAGTTACTTACACATTTAAGATGGTACTAGCCACTTGGAAATATGAATTGCTGAATCATGGGCAGAATGCAAAAAGAAAAAAATGTGAAAAGTGATAAAGTTTCAGATGCTAAAATATAAGCAGGTTTTACAAAGTTTACATTGAATGTATAGATTTATTAACTCTTCATGTAATTTGCTATAACATAAATGGTGTAAAGTTGCAAAATGGTGAAAAATAGTATGCCAAGTTTTTTACTGATTGGCAGAGAGGAGAGATGTAATTCTAACTCTTTGTATCTGATTGGAATAGTTATAATATATTCCTAAATAATTGATAATGTGTAATCATTCTATGAGTCCTGGAGTGGCAATGTAGAGTACACATTTGACTTTGACTGCTAACCAATGGTCATCAGTTCAAACCCACCACCGCTCCTAGGAAGCTCTATACATGGTTGCTATGAGTCAGAGCTGATGCCACAGTAGTTAGCAATAATAACATGAGTTGTTTTAGCCCTCTAGGGCCTAAGTGCTATAAGACACTATTATAAGGGGACTCAATGGTGATTGTCTTACTCTAGGTTCTCAAGAGAAGCAAAACCAGTGAAACTTATGTATGTATCTATAAAGAGAGGTTTGTATGGTTTACACAGTTATGTTGTTGTTAGGTGCTGACTCATAGGTATTGGTACAGACTCATAGTGACCTTATATACAACACAACGAAACACTGCCCAGTTCTGTGTCAGTCTCACACTCTGCTAAGATTGAGCCCACTGCTGCTGCCACTGTGCCAATCCATCTCATTGGGGGTTTCCTTTTTTTCAGTGACCCTCCATTTTACCAAGCATGAGGTCCTTCTCCACGGACTGGTCCCTCCTGATAATATGTCCAAAGTATGAGAGACAACGTCTGGACATCCTGGCTTCTAAGGAGCATTCTGACTGTACTACTTCCAACACAAATTTGTTTCTTATTTTGGCCCTCTAAGGTAGTTTTAGTATTCTCCTTTAACACACAACTATAGAGGTGGGCAAGTCACAAAGTGGACCAGATGTCAGGCGGGAGGCTTCTGACTCATATAGCTGCAGGACTGATGAACTAAGATTGACAAATCTGATGGTAGGCAGATAGGCAGGTCCCAAAGATAACAAGGCAGCCTTCTGACAGCTCCAGGATTGGCATAGAGCAGGTCACTGATTCAAGTCCAAAGAAACAGAGATAGGAGGATGGGCCACAAGCAAGACCCAGACCCAGAATAGAAAAGGCAAGCTTTGCTTAAGTGTTCAACATACTGGAAGTAGCCAACACCAATGAGGAATCTTCCTTTCAACTGATTGGCAGGTCATAGAAGCTCTCATCCTGCAGAATTACTACATCTTAACTTTCAAATCAGTGAGAATCCTGGCTTAGTCAAGCTGACAGAAAACTGTGACTATTACAGTGATGAAAGAATTTCTAGAGGTGAGAGAGAAAGTGTAGCACTCACACAAACCTAATGAGATGAATAACTCATGTGGCTGATTGAAATAAATGCTTTACTTGGGAATACATCGAGCCTTTTCACTGAGTTAGCTCATTATTATCCCCGATAGATTTGCAAGCAGTTTTGGTCATTCTTCCAGTGTGGATTCTGTGTGCTAGTATATCCCAGAGCAGTATGGTTTCTATTGTGCATTGTCTGTCGCATTCCTCATCAGGGTGGGCATGGTAGCTGACTTTAAACATTTTTGTTTACCTCATTAATTTCCCAGATCCAGACAAAGGGAGTAGAAAGGAAAGGAAAGCTAATCTATTTAGTAAGATACACAGTAAAGCACTTTTTTTCTCCAGGAGGATACCGTTGGCTGTGTAAAAAAACAGAACAAAAAATAATTCCTGAACCTTCCCAACTTGCACTGTGACTTTTCATGAGCATTTTAGAAGGATTGCTTTGCCAGAGATTGAAAATGTATGGGATAGTGAAGAAATATTAATTAATCCATTATATAATATTTAAATATGATGTTATTTATCTGTCATGTCTTCCTGACGTATCACTTATATTCCTTGTATTACTGATTATGACAGTTCTGAAGACATCTAAAGGGTATGTGGCTTATCAGACACTGAACAAATGGGTAAAGATTTAGCACCTTCCTGGCTGTCTGATAGAAAGAAATTGTGCTTGAACAATAATATCTAAAATACATTTTTAAAACATTCTCTTGTGAAATGAGTCCTTGTGTGGCACTGTGGGCTAATGCATCAGACTGCAAAGTTGTTTGAACTGCAAGGTCAGTGGTTCAAACTCACCAGTGGCTCCTTGGAAACCCCTATACAGGATTGCTATGGGTCAGAATCAACTCGATGACACTTAACAACAACATTGTGAATTGAGTGAAGTTAAAATATTTGTATAAAATATTTGTATTTTGCTGCTTCAAATTCAGTGATATTTACAAAATAGTCTTTACTGACCTTCTATGAAGTGACTAAGGAGTTCTGGTGGCAAAGTGGTTACCCTCATAGCTGTTAACCAAAAGGCAGAGGTTTGAACCCACCAGCCGCTCCAAGGAAGGAAGGTTTCTGTAAAATATTTACAGACTTAGAAACTTTATTCTATAGGCTTTGGGGTCTTTTTTAGATTAGGTAAGTGTCCCTTGTGGTGCAATGTAAAAAATCATTGTCATTGTCAGATGAAACTCACAGCTGAAGAGAATAAAACAAAGGTATGGAGATTGTTTCTGAAATCTTTACAAATTCTTAATGGAAAAGTTGAGGCATGAACTAATGGCAGAATAGTCACCCAATAGAACTTAAAATGATAAAAACAAACAAACAAACAAACAAACAAACAAAAGTTCTGAAGGATTGTGGAGAAGTATGAGAAATACTGAGACTTGAGTTGTCCATAGTAAAACTGTTTCTTATAAAGTGCTGGTTAATACTCAGTTCTACGAGATTAGCGGGACATGGCTTATAGAGTAAGTGTAGGTGCAGAAAACACTTCATCCCCTGATTCTGTCATGCCTAGTAATACCCTTATGAGGATGATGCTACTTATTCATAAGTAAGGAAATTAGGAGTCACAGAGGAGAAGGCATTTGTTGAAGGTCCTGTTGCTCATTGGTGGAAGGTCAGACTACATACCTACATCTGTCTGGCATTAAACAATAACTGTCACCGCCTTGTATTTGTAAGTCTAGTATCTCTCAGTATTTTTGTCTTCATCAACATATTGATGTGATTTATGATCATTAAGACCTCCTCCTTCGCCCATAGTCTCCAGCAAAGTATCCGTCATATAAGTAACACATTGTCAGCATTAAATACACAGGTAATTGAGGTGGTGCTCTCATAAGACAAAGAAGAGAGCAAAGCAGGGTTAGATGGTATTCCAGTGCCCTTCAGGAGAAAGCTATTAAATAATATTGAGAAGTGTTCCAAGCATCCAACCATGGAAGGTAAATTGTTCCAAGCATATTTAGCCTCAAAAATGTCTCCTCAGCCCATCTTCTTGGTCAACAACTAAATTGTGTTTTTGCCATTTGACCCAACTCTCCCTGTTTCCTGTTACTTTCTCACCTTAGCTGCAAATTGTCTATAGCCTGATTTTAAATCTCCAAATCAAATCTTCACTTTATTGCTAGCTCAGGAGATTAAAAAGTGACCCTCCAGGCAGCAGTTAATAAGTAATTGTTTATTTAGCCATCATGTCAAGAGTGAAGTTCACAATCAATTCCACAGAGGTCAACTTTACAATTCACTTAAATACTGCTTTCCCTTCTCCAAGTGAATAACTGCTCAGTTGTTTCCTGAGTTTGACTAAGGTTACCATAATAATTGTCTGTTTTCTTTAATTAAATAGAATATTTAGGAATTGGACTTTCCAACAGGTTTTTTTTTTTTTTTTTTTTTTTCCCCCTTCTTTAATTGTGAATTGAATGAAAGGTTTACAGAGATCACTGACAGGATAGTTTTTTGTTTTTTGTTTTAATCACATTTTTCTTTTAATTAAGGAAATTGCTAATATTTAATACATAGTTTGTAGCATAGTGGGTTATAAGTTGGGCTGTTAACCACAAGATCAGCAGTTCAAATCTACCAGTCACTTCTCAGGAGGAAGATGAAGCTTTTTGCTCCCATAAAGGTTTATAGCTGCATTATGAGTGGGAATCATGGAACATACTCACCACTACCACCAATGCATTGTGTTATGCCAGGCATTGTGTTAAATATATATTTTTTGTGCGACTTATTCTGAATACTTTCAACATTCCTATTGTGGAAGTTTCTTTCCTTTTGTAGAAAAGTGAATTAAAGCTTTATAAAATGTTTCAGGGATACACTGATATGTAATAGTAATAGTAGGCAAAAGACTCAGGCCCAGGTCTTTTCAATGATAAACCCTTGTTCTTAATCAGTGCACTTGACACTATTTAGGTTGACAGTATTCATAGTTACTGATAAATCATTCATATTTATGATATTTTTCATGCAGTTAAGGAGCCCTAGTGGCACTGTGTGTTAAGCATTGGGAGGCTAATCACAAGGTGTATAGTTCAAACCCACCAGCTGCTTCCATGGAAAAAGAAGAGGCTGTCTGCTTCCTTAAGGATTTACCATCTCAGAAATCCTAAAGAGCTGCTTTACTCTGTTCTGTCATGGTGTGGCACTGTAGAATAAGCACTGGACAGCTACCCTCAAGGTCTGTGGTTCAAACCCACCAGCTGCTCCTTGGAAACCCTTTGTAGGGCCTCTATGAGTGGGAACTTGAAGGCAGTGAGCAAGATACAGGGTCACTGTGAGTCGGAATTGACTCCAAGGCAATGGAGTTTTAGGGTTTAATACAACTTAACTTTTTTTAATGCCTAGACACCGCACTGGGATAGATATTAACATTATAAAGATTATAAATTATTGCCCCTGCCCTCAGCAGTGGGAGTCCTAGTATGCTACTGCAGGATAATGCGCTGGACTGCAAGGTCATTTTGAACTGCAAGGTTGACAGTTCACATCCACCAGCTACTCCTCGGAAACCCTATACAGGATCACTATGGGTCAGAACCAACTGAACAGCACTTAACTACAACAACCCTTAGGAGTATGATCTTGTTATAGAAAGAAGGGATATATAAACACATATTTGAGAAAAAAATAATGTGATAAATGCTACTATAGAAATATCAACAAGTAGCTTTGGAATATAGTGTGAGAGAGTTAAGCGCCAATGGACTTGTTGGTAGAGTTGCTCTTAAAAGCTTATTGGACAAAGTGGGATTTATAGTTATGGCTTCCATAGTGGTTTAAAAGCTGTTTGTAACAGAGGCATGTGGGTCTGACAATTGTTCCATCAGGCAAGGGAACTATTTTAGTGAGAACTTTTACCTCATTATTTCACTGATAAACAACTTATTATTATTCTAGAGTCAAGCATATTGCTAGAACAAATACCAAGAAAAAATATGGGGCTAGATATTGTAAACTACCTCAGGGACCATCTAGTTTGTGTGTAAGTCCCACTAACATGTTGTTGTTGTTATGTACATTCGAATCAGTTCCGACCTATAGTGACCCTGTATAGGGTTTCCAAGGAGCAGCTGGTGAGCTTGAATCACCGATCTTGTGATTCAAACTTTCTTTTCAGTCCAGTGCTTTAGCCCACAACACTATACCAGGCTCCCCAGTAATAAATGCTGTGGAGTCGGTTCTGACTCAGAGTGACCTTATATAGGGTTTTCTAGTCTGCAGATCTTAACGGGAGCAGAAAGCCTCATCTTTCTTCTGTAGTGGAACCGCTGGTAGTTTCAAACTGCTGATCATTAGGTTAGCAGCCCTATTCATAATCACTATTATACCAGAGCTCCTTCTACTAATATATAAACCAAAGAAAATTAGTCATTTAAAATCCTGACTTATTATGACCTTACGTGTGTCAGAATAGAATTGTCATCCGTAGGGTTTTCAATAGCTGATTTTCCACCAAACTTTACTTTCTGGGTGGACTTAAACCTTAATACTTTGGTTGTTGTTGTTGTTGTCAGGTGCCATCGAGTCGGAACCGACTCATAGTGACCCCATGCACAGCAGAACGAAATAACGTCCGATCCTGGGCCAACCTCACTACTGCTGCCAC
>NW_006408592.1:7163463-7189707 GCF_000296735.1 Chrysochloris asiatica
AATGCAATACGTCGTCTGATCTCTTGACTGCAAAAGTTGGTTAGCAGTTGGATATGTTAACTGCACTGTATATGGATCTCTTCTGATTTATAGGTCCCAGTATTTATCTTCACTTATGCTTGTATTCAGACATCCTTTCTAATCTGCCCCTTTGACTGAATCATTTTTATGCTTCCAGGTTTTCTAAGTCAGAGAAGTTTCCACATAAGCCACAAACTACCTCTAGAGCTAACTTTCTTCAGACGTTCTAGGTCCTAATGTAATCTGGACTTGACTCCTCTCATAGCAAGTATCCCCACAATAGTCACTGACAACTTTTCTTTTATGCTGACCCAGGCAGTTCATCAGAGATTTTAAGAAAGAGGAAAGGCTGATTTGTCTATTCAAAGGGGAAATTATATTTGAATTGTGTCCTCCATGACAAATGGTTTATTTGCTTATTTGTTTCTGAATAAATATTTATTTTAATAGCTAAAAATTGTGAAATGCTTCAAATAGGCATAAAGTCTGGTGTTACCTGGTACAAACATCCATACTTCCAATATAATGGGTTGCTGTTTCATTTTTTTCAATAGCAGCCAACAACACTATTCTGATTTTGCTAGGCTATTGGACATGATCTCTGGTTCAGCTCTCAGGTGTTTTATGTTTATGGTTTCTCTTGTTTTAGATTAGGACCCAGTGTTTCTTACTCCTACACTTAGTGCTCTAGGTGCTTGTCTCCAAGATTACAAAAAAAAAAAAAGGGGGGGGGGAGGACTTTAATGGTGGAACTTGATGTGGCAAAAAAGAACAGTGTAATTTCCTGTAATTGTCTTTAATTTTAATCTCCACAAGATCAATGTTCTATTTTCAACATTCAACCCAGGTTATGTACGAACAATGGCACATGCATCCCTCAGCTCTCTCTACTCATTTGGGTTCAATAATTCATTGCAATAGCCACATGACCACACAGAATGCAGACATTTTTGGGGATGGGGTTTATTAGAGAAGTTAACAATTATATTTAACTCAAGGTCAAAAATGCTTAGAGCACAGTCCTTCCAGCCAGGACAGCCTCTCTCCTCAGCCAGGCCAACAGACAGGCATCTCTCTGCCTAACCAAGGTTACAAAGCTCTTTTGATGCTGCTGATTAAATGCCCAAGGGGCACAACACTCCACCACAAACCTCAGCCTAAAGGTACTTGGCTCTAACTCTATAGGTCAGCAAACATAGTTCCCCCAGTTAAGTGCCTTGGAGGCACTCTACTTTGCAAGCAAGCCTCCTGCCCAGAGTTACTGAGCTTTGCTTGCTCTATGGACTGGGAAGCTCAGTGCCCTCTCCCATGTGGTGGCTCTTGGTTCTGTTACTCCTCTGCCACTCTTTGGTGTCACAGCTATCGGTCTTTTTTTATACACGTTAGAGTTCCAGATTTTTAGAATCACAATTAACTCTATGAACCACTCGCAACTTAATCATAATATAATCCATCAGTATCTTCTACATTCTATTACCTAGACTCATCAGGAAAACATGTCTGGTGGGAGTTACAAAGACTATGGCTAGAAGAGACATATGAAGTAATTCACTGCACCACAGATGACAAAAATAGGGAATTTTAATGGTAGAACATGATGTGGCAAAAAAAGCAAAACCAAAAAAAAAAAAAAATGCAATTTCCTGTCTTGGTCTTTAATTTTAATCTCCACACGATCAATTATTTCCAAAATTCAGCCCAGATTATTTAAAGAAATTTATAGAGCAACTATTCCAGGAAGCACAATAGTTAAGTGGAAACCTAATAGTTTAGGTTTTTAAAATATACAGTATTGACACAATTGTTTTGCTTGTTGGTAAAAAACAGTAACCAGAATAAATTCTAAAGTGTATAAAGAGTTAATGTAAACAACAAATAAATAATCATCAAATAACTTAAAGAAAATAAAAGAGCATTATTTATTAAAACTCTAGAGTCACAAGAAATTTTTAATCTTAAAGACAACAGAAGAACTCTCAGAGGAAAAAATCAATACAATTGACTACATTAAAATTAAAAGCTACTATATATCAACAAAGAAAATAAGCAGGCACACATCTGAAATGAAAATAGAAATAATAGTAATAATAAAACAACTGATGATATGCTGCCTGTAATAAGCCATTCTCAAAAGCACGCATTCTGAGTGATTTAATTTATGTTGCTATTGTTAGGTGCTGTTGAGTCATCTCCCACTCACAGCGACCCTGTACACAACAGAACAAAACAGTGCTCAGTCCTGCACCATCCTCACAATTGTTGAGCGATGGTTGAGCCCATTGCGGCTGCCACTGTGCCAATTCATCTCATTGAGGTCTTCCTCTATTTTTGCTGACCCTCCACTTTACCAAGCATAATGTACTTCTTCAGGAATGAGTCCTTCCTGAAAATATGTTCCAATTATGAGAGATAAAGTCTCACTATGTTGGCTTCAAAGGAGCATTCTGACTACTTCTTTCAATATAGATTTGTTTGTACATCTGGCAGTGTGTGGTACTTTTAACATTCATTTCCATCACCATAACTCAAAATGTATCAATTCTTTTATGTCTTCCTCATTCATTATCCAACTTTGACATGCATATGAGGCTTTTGAAAATACCATGGGTTCAGTTTGGCGCAGCTTAGTTTTCAAACTGCTGTCTTTGCTCTTGAATACTTTTAAGAGGTTGTGTGCAGCAGATTTGCCTAATGCATCTCATCGTTTGATATCTTGACTGTTACTTCCATGAGTCTTGATTGCATATACAAGCAAAATGAAGTCTTTGATAACTTCAAATTTTCTCCATTTATCATGTTACTTATTGGTCAAGATGTGAGGATTTTATGTTTATTTACAATTGATATGTGATCCATCCTGAAGGTTATGGTTTTTTATCTTCATCTTGTATTTTAAGTTCTCGTTCCTTCTAGCAAACTAGGTTGCATCATCTGCATATTGCAGGTTGTTAATGAAACTTTCTACAATCCAGATGCCAGGTTCTTCATTTAACCCAGCTTCTCAGATTATTTGCTCAGCATACAGATTTAATTTGTTGTTAGGTGCTGTAAAGTTGGTTCCAACTCACAGTAATCCTGTATATGGTTTCCAAGGAGCAGCTGGTGGGTTTGAACTGCAGACCTTCAGTTTGAATTGACTTTGTGGTACAGTGCACTATCCTGCAGCGCCAAACCAGAACTCCAATAGATTGAATAAGTGTGGTGAAAGATATTTTAAACCATTCAATATTCACTTGTTTTGTTTGAACATCTCCCTCTTGGTCTACATACAGTTTCCTTCGTTTATATAAGAGCCTTGTAAATATCAAAAGTAAGAGCTGTTGGACAGATTGTTGGTTGGAAAGATTTAGTAGTAGGAGGTGGGTATAACACCAGGGAGATCTTTGAGGTGATATACCAGTTTGAAATTTGATTGCTACAGTGGTAACATAAATCTACTTATGTGATAAAATGGCATAGAACTGAATATACTCATTGTAAAAATGTCAGTGTCTGGTTTTGAAATTGTATTATATTGTTATATAAAATGTAATCACTGAAGGGAGCTGGGAAAAGGCTACTTACAATCTCTCTATTATTTTTGTAACTTTCCATGAGTCTGTAATTACTTCAAAACAAAAAGTAAAAAATAGTAAACAATTAAAAAATATAAAATTGTTAGTAAAGTAGCACTAAAAAGAGAACATTTATAATATTACTGGGAGAAAAATACTAATTAGTATAAACTTTTGAAAATAAAATTGGAAATACAAAAAGAAAAGTAAAACATAAAAATTGAGTACTAGTTTTTAATCAGACCAAGCCCCTGCTTTCTGAAAGTTTGACTTTATTTAATTTTTATAAATTCTCATAAACTGTTTTCTTATTAATAAAAATAGAAATAACAATTTTTGCTTATTGAAAATGAAACACTATTTGAGTATCTGGTAAGATTAAAATAATGATTTTGATGTAGATAAGATGCTATTTCAGAATTTTCAATCTCTGTTATATCTTTTGGAGCAGATCATTCTGGACCGGATGCTGTTTGTTCTAGAGTGCCTTTTTAATTGTGTTGTGTGTGTCATCAAGTGGGTTCTGACTAATATGGCCCTGTATAGGGTTTCCGAAGCTGTAAATCGTTGAGAGCAGAAAGCCTTATCTTTGTCTTGCGCATCTATTGGTCGATTTCAATCACGGACCCTGAGGTTAACAGCCCAATCTGTACCCCGCATCTCATCAGGGCCCCTTTTCAATTTGGCAACTGTAATTGAATTAATTTAATTTCCACTATTTGAAGTAATAACACACTTTTGGTTTTCCTTGAGAAATTGTACCCTTTTTTTTTCTATCCCATGACAAAAGACTGAAGAAACCTTTGGGAAGAGAAAAAACTTCCGGTTTGGCCTCGAACGTATTAAATATCTGATGAGCTGCATTAGTACTGTGTCCGGTCAACTGGCTGGAAGTCACAAAAAGGGAAGGGAAAGTCAGAGTGTCAATAGTGGCATGTTCAAACTCACATCTGATGAAAGAGTTAGCTCCTCACACAGCTTGTGGCTTAGGAGACTTGTCTTCTGACGCATTCACTCTGGGCCAATAGCCACATTTGTGTGAGAGCATAGAAACCAAGGAGCACACATTGCAAACCCAGTCACCCCCAGGGCATGTTAGCAGAGAATGGCACTAGAAAAAGGGATCACATATTTCTCTCTCATAATCTTTGACATAAAAGACAATTACAGGACTAGCAATGATGGAAATGCTTAAATCACCACAGAAGGGTTGTGTGAAACCATTCGGGACAATGTAATTTAACACTATTGGCAGAGAACGTATTCTTTATGAGGAGTAACTGGAGTTTCTGATTTTCCCCTCCAAGGACCAGAGAAAACCTATTGAAAACGAGACATTGTACCGGTTGATCCATAATAGGATTGATGTACTATGCTGACGGAACTCCCAGAATTTAAAAAACTTAATACAAAAGAAGGGTTTCATGGGAGATCATACAGGAAACCATTTTGAGGGTAATAAGGAGTACTCAAAGACGTACTGATTAAGATATTTGTTCCTTCTTACTTCTAAAAATAGGGAAATAAACCTTTATATTAAATGATGTTTAACTTTAGCTTGAACTATAATGGTGACAATACACAAATAAAGCATCTAAGAATGAAGTAGAATTATCTCCATTCCATGAGCTATAGATGTCAACTCTGCTTTTTCCGTACCATATCCATAGAACCTAGGTCTACAGTATATATTGCTAAGTGAATATGTTGTTGTTAAGCGTTGTCAAATCGGTTCTGACCCAGAGCGACCCTGTATAGGATTTATCGAGGAGCGACTGGTGAGCTTCTACCACCGGCCTTGCAATTCAAACAGCTTTGCAGTCTGGCGCGTTAACCCACAGCGCCACACCAGGAGTCCACAATGAATATAGATTAAACAAATTATTTATTCCTGGGAACTTTCAGCTGTTTTTGAAAATGATTGTGTTAACTATGACATGGACAATTTACGTATTGTAATATTGCATGAAACATGTAAAATATAGAAAAGTATATGCAGCAGTGGTTCTTGAACTTCCGTGTATACCAGTTTACCTGGAGGGCTTGTGAAAACAAATATTTTGGAGCTTCAACACGTGTTTCTGATTCTTTAAGTAGGGCACTGAATATCTAGCAACTTTCCATCTTACGCTCATGCTGCTGGTGCTAGGACCACATTTTCAGAATCACTGATCAATGTGATAATTAAAAGAATGTAAAACAAGCAAATACAATTACGTCTGAAAAAACAGTGCTAAATTGAATTCTCCATAATGTTAACAGTAGGATTGTGATATACAAAGGGACTGAAAAAGTGTAGAAAAAATGAACTAAAATAGAATGAATTTTTTCATGAACTTTTTGAAGCCTCCTCGTAGTTTTCCTTCATTTTATTTTCCAAACGTTCTTTGTAGCTGTCTGTTATTTTAAATTATAAAAGCTAGCCATGAAAAACATAATTCAAAATTTGATGGGAAAGCAAACAGGGAAGATGCTAATTGCTTTTAGGGGAAAAAAGTAATGAAATATAAGATGAATGGAGGAATTGAATTAAGTGACTAGTTGTTGTTGTTGTGTGCCGTGGAGTCCGTTCCGACTCATAGCGACCCTGCATAAGGTTTCCAAGGCTGTAAATCTTTACGGGAGCAGAAAGCCTCATCTTTCTCCTGCGGAACAGCTGGTAGTTTCGAACTGCTGACCTTGCGGTTCACAGCCCGATTTGTAACCACTATGCTACCAGAGCTCCTTAAGTGACTAGTATATGCTTAAATATAGTAATGTTTACATTGACTCTCCTAGCATTCTCCAATACTAACTTGAACTTCCTAAGACAAAGTAGGAAGAAAGGCCTTATGGTTTATTTCCACAAATCAGCCAGTGAAAATGCTTGGATCACAACAGAATTTTATCCAATATACAGATGAAGGAGCTCTGGTAGCGTAGTGGCTACGAATCGGGCTGCGAACCTTAAGGTCAGCGGTTCGAAACTACCAGCTGCTCCGCGGGAGAAAGATGAGGCTTTCTACTCCCTTAAAGATTTACAACCTTGGAAACCCTGTACAGGGTCGCTATGGGTCGGACCCGACTCGATGGCACTTAACAACAACAACAACTGTTGGAAGATGAGCCTTCTATGTTGGAAGACACGCAAAATATAGCAAGGCTACAACAGTGGCCTGGGGCATACAAATGATCATTAAGGCGCCATGGGTTCAGGCAGTGTTTCATTCCATTGTTGTTGTTTTTTAACCCCCACAAAGTGTATTTCCTTTTCTCCTCCCTACACTGGAAGCAAGTCACATCAATAAAAGAAGCAATTTTTGTTCTCTCCCTCTATTTCTACATATGTTTTAAGTTTTTTCTGGTGCAACTTTAGTACCCAAACAATTTATATTCGATTATTTCCTATCTGTAGGGAGTGCAGTGGCTCCAATACAATAAGCACAGGACTGTGAACCACAGTTTCATGGTTCAAGCCCACCAGCCACTCTCAGGGAGAAGGATAAGACTTTCTGTTTCCATGGTGATTTTAAAAAGCCTCAGAAACCCTATTTAAGATTGCTGTGAATTGATTCAACAGAACTTAGCAACAACATTTCATATCTGTATAATGCATTTATAGCTCCCAAGCACACCTTGCCTAAGCTGTGGGGGAGGGTCATCAAAGTAGTAGAGAGATGGATGCAGCAAGTAGATAGTGTTCAACAGCTAGCATTTTCTCAAAGACATTATGGCTTTCTCTATGTGAGAAAGCAACATGTTGCTTGGTCTGTTAAGCAATGGACATGGACTTGTAAAATGAACCTAAAAAAATAACTAAGTTCTTTTCAGTAGGACACTGCTTCACAATGACCTGGTAATGCATCTTACTCTTCCTTTCTTTCCTCCCTCCCTCCTTCCCTCTGCCCTCCCTCTTTCTTTCTTTTTTTCAAATTGTGGTTTGGGTGAAAGTTTACAGATATAATTAGTTTTCCATTCAACATATTATACACATTTTACTAACACCAGTTGGATCCCCTCATTGTCACAGCACTCTGTTCTTCTCTGCAGATTCCCCATCATCCTTCTTTTCTGCTTCTTTCTGTCTTCTGAGCTTTGATTTGGGAATAATTGTTAGCCTTTTGGTCTACTTTGACTAATACTTCTGAGGAGTATGTTCCTAAAAGTGTTATTACTCAATAGGATTCCCAGGGTGGATACAGTTACAGGTAAACAGGTTGTGTATGGGCCACCGTCTCCGGGGTTCCAACAATCTCTATCAGACCATACACAACCTGTCTTAAGATTTGAGTTTATTCTCCATTTCTCTCTTATTCTGTCTAGGACCTGCTGAGGTCCTGATAGAGTGGTCGGTAGTAGTAGCCAGGCACTATTTACTTGTTCTGATTCTGTTAAGGCATTTTATTAATATGACATGGCAGATGATGGCTTTGCACAAGAAAAAAGGCCAAGTGATTTATATGTGCTAGTGATTTTACTTCCCTTGGAACAAGACTTTCATGGTTATTATGGTCTTAGTTTTTTTCCAACTTTTCAAATTGAGGCTTAGAAATGTTAAGTAAATGATCAGTACAGCAGATAGAGGACCTAAGGTAAGCTCAGCGCTATTTGAGGTGAGTTTATGTTCTTCTCAATATCTTCTCTCTCTCTTTAAGTTTGAATCTTTCACCCAAAGAACTTACAGGGTCATTCAAAGACAAGTACCCATTTCTGTGAATGTGGGAGGGTATGTGGCAGTTTATCCCATGATTCCTGAGGCTCTGTCAGGTAAAAAATGAAAGATATGTAGACAAAAAATCTACCCCTTAACACATGCAAGCTGTGCAAGATTAGGAAGAAAATTGAACTGATTCCCAGTTTTCTCATCCATAAAATGGGACTCGTCCTGATATCCATGAGATTGAATGGGTTTATAGTAGTGGTTCAAAATAGCATATGGGTTTCCCATGTTCACACCTTGGTGTCTCAATTTTTAACACCCTTTCCATTTTATCTGTGTGTTCTTTTTTTTTTTTGGGGGGGGGCGCATTTATTATACCTTTCTAAGGAGCTCTGGTAATGCTGTGGGCTAAGCATTGGACTGCTAACTACAATGTGGGTGCTTCAAACCCACCAGCTGCTGCACATGAGAAAGATGTGGCTGTCTGCTCCTGTAAAGATTTAGTCTCAGAAATCCTATAGTTGCTATTGTTGTTGTTTGCTACTGAGTCACTTCCAACTCATAGCAATCTTATATAGGGTTTTCAAGAAGCAGCTGGTGAGTGTGAGCTGCTGACATTGTGGTTAGCAGTCTAGCGCTGACCCTACACAGCCACATCAAGATTCTTATACTGGGTCATTATGTATTGGAACTGACTTCATGGCAGTGGATTTGATCGGGAGATTTTGGTATCATCCCCTTCCAGTACTATTTTTTTCCATCCTCTAGCTATTCTTCTTGCCCCTAATTGAACTTATAACTATTCATAGTTGTGGGGTGAATAATTCTTCTCTATCTAAATGCCTGAAAGGGCTTACTTAATTTAAAGACGTAGTACATAAAATAGGAAAGGGACTAATCTTTCATTCTGGACTACCCACAAAATAATAATAATAGTAAAACATTCAATTATCTTTGAAGATACAAACTGATGATAACCCACCTGCCACTCCAAAATACTGCCATCATGCCCCGTGCAATATGGGTTCTCATGAAAGCTTTGTTTACTTAACAATGAACAAAGGCAGATCATGGCTCCATTGTCCAAGCAGGGAGACATTCTGGAGAAAGCTAAAGTAGTGAAAATCGATTCAGGTCTATAAAAGTGAAACTAGGTTGCTCATTAGTCATTCCCCTAAACTCAGGACACTAGGTATTGGAATTTCGTGTCAGTAAAGTTGTCATTTTCTATCTAAAGATAGTCAGAAAACGTATTTCAATAGTAAGTGGTAGCCATAGCACTGCAAAGGTAAGCGAAGCCTGAAATGCATCTTTATATAAGAGGCTTCTCAGCAGGTATGAGATGTACTGACAGACTCACAATTATAAGAAAGGCATGAGGTCAACTCCCTCACGGTAGCTCCATAATAAAAGATCTTTACTTGTAAACACTCACAAGATAATTTCCAGATGGGTCTAAAAAGATGTTACATGTGAAAGCAAGGCAGAACTTGAGGTCTAAAGAGGGTCTGAGTTGCCATCCAGCTCTAGCCAATGACTGCTTGTAGACAGCAGAGTGGAAAAGGGAATTGATTGATCTGTGGTTATTTGAGTCTGAAGGAGCTCTTCATACTGGTAGCGTAGTGGTTACGAGTTGGGCTGGTAACCTCAAGGTCAGCACTTTGAAACTACCAGCTACTCCATGGAAGAAAGATGAGGCTTTCTGCTCCCGTAAAGATGTAAAGCCTCGGATACCTTGTACAAGGTGGTTATGAGTTGGAAACGACTTCACGGCACGCCACCACCATTTGAGTATGAAGAATCTTGGTGAGGCATTATACGATAAACACGACAGAAAAGTTGATTTGAACTGCAAGGCTGGCAGTTCAAAGTCACCAGACTCTCCTTGGAAACCCTATACAAGATCACTATGAGTCAGAACTGACTGACAGAACTTAACAGCAACAACAACAACATTTGAGTATGATTATTGCCTGAGCACTTACGCAAATGTGACATAATGAGGTACTCAACCCTTCTGTACTTCACTTTCTTCAACTGTACAATAGAAGAAAGAAAGGGAAAGAGATGAAAATGTATTAACAGACTACTCTCTGTCTATGCTCTTTCTATCTCTATGTATCTTGAGGAGCATAGATAGAGACACATTCACACCACAGATGAGTAAACTGATGCCTGCAACTTATTCACACTCAAGTTGGTAGAGACAGGATAGTATCCAAGGTCTGTATGTCAGCATCTATACCTTGTGTTTTGCTCACTTTACCACATTGTCCATAATGTATACGTATATATGTATGCATGTATATACTCTCTTTTTTATTTTCCATTTAAACATTTTTATTTGTTTTGTTGAGGTTGAAATTCAGAAAAACACACGAGCAGTTTCTACATATTTAATTCAGTGATACAGATTACAGTCTTTAAGTTATGCAAATACCATTCTCTGGTTCGTCTTCTGTGAATTTGATTATATGTATTGTATAGCCTTTCTCACATCTTACATCATACTATGTATCTCCTTTACGATTTCTGTAAAACAGTAAGATAAAACAGATCTTTACCTCCCTTATTGTATATTTTTTTTATGTTTAATCTGTTCATTAAAGGTAGTTGTTGAATTTAAAATTTTAGTTCATATATATTTTTATACTGTAATTTTCTGTTGATTCCATTAAAAAATATATAATAGCAGACGTTTTCATTCAGCTATATGTTTTTCTTGAATATATTAACTCTCTCAAGAACCACAGCTATAACTACAAAACATTAATTTACTTAAGGGCATGTTTCCATCATCTGTTATTTTCCTTCTTGGTTTTCTGTATCTATCTATTTCTACTGGTTATATTGACTAATGCTAGATACTTTATATTTTAAAAAATTGTAGAGTTTCGTGGATAGTATATTTCTCCAGAGAGGATGTGATTTTTTTTCTGACTGGCAGGTAGAATAGGAGCAAATAAATTTAATAGTTTGGGATTGCTATGGGCTTGATCCTGTAGTTTAAGGAATTGTGGGCAATACCCTCTATTTCTAGTTTGTTCTTATCCTGAGGATCTTTGAACTTTTAGGAGTTCAACCCAAAACTCAGTATATTTACTAGGGCTACCTTTTCCTGACAGGCTTTGAAAATCAGGTTTTTGTCTCTTCAATTCATTAAGAATTGAATTGAATTCTTAAGACTACTAAATGTTTTGCTTAACTTCTTATGCTCTCATCAGTAGTAGTTGTTGTTAAGTACCGTGGAGTCAGATCCGACTCATGGTGACCCTGCCCAGGGTTTCCAAGGCTGTAAATCTTTACAGGAGCAGAAAGCCTCATCTTTCTCCCACAGAACCGCTGGTAGTTTCGAACTGCTGACCTTGAGCTTAGCAGCCCAATTCGCAACCACTACGCTGCCAGAGCTCCTTGCTCTCATCAGTCACACTCTGCTTAATTCCCAGGCAGTTTAGCTATTGCAATAAAGGTTCAGGTAACACTTAATGAGCAAAACTGAGTAAATTGTCATCTCACTTTTTTCTGCAGACTTGGTCTCTAAAGTCCTAGCTGCCCTTCTAGCTCTCAATTTAAAAAAAAATCTCTTTCCCTATGGTATTATTAAGGAGCTCTGGTAGCGCAGTGGTTACAAATCAGGCTGCAAACCACAAGGTCAGCACTTTGAAACTACCAGCTGTTCCGCAGGAGAAAGATGAGGCTTTCTGCTCCCATAAAGATTTACAGCCTCGAAATCCTGTACAGGGTCAATATGAGTTGGAACCGACTCCACGGCACACAACAACAACAACAATGGCATTATTGCTGGAATATTTGGGCTACCACTTTCTCTCTGGAGTTCTGGTGTGGTGGTTCAAATCCACCAGCTGCTCCTCAGAAATACTATACAGGGTCTTCTCTATGACTGGTTGTTGTTGTTATGTGCCGTGGAATCAGTTCTGACTCACAGTGACCCTGTACAGGGTTTCCGAGGCTGTAAACCCTTACGGGAGCAGAAAGCTTCATCTTTTTCCCATTAAACAGCTGGTAGTTTTGAACTGCTGACCTTGTGGTTTGCAGCCTGATTCATAACCACTACGCTACCAAAGCAGACAAAACCAATGGGCTCAACAACAACAATTTTGTCTCTATGTCCTACATCCTAAGGACAAAGCAGTAGGGGGTGGCTAGTTCACGTCAATGTGTTTCAACTCTCTCTTCTCTTGATCCCTCATTGACTGCCTTGGTTATTTTATTTCTAGTCCACTTAAACCATTATTTGCTTTTCAGTCTTATACCACTTTTATATTTTTTCTTGGTGTGAAAATTGAATCAGGGTAGAAACTAAAATGTAAGAATTGGAAGCCAATTATGCTTAATGGAATCTACGTTGCTTTTGTTTTTAGGTGCCATTGAGTCAGTTCCAATTCATAGTGACACTATGCACAACAGAACGAATCACTGCCTGTCCCTATGCCATCTTTACAACTGTTGTTAGACTTGATCCCATTGCTGTTGCCACTATGACAATCCATATCCTTGGGTGTCTTCCTCTTTTTCATTGACTCTCTACTTTACCAAGCATGAGGTCCTTCTTTGGTGACTGGTCTCTCCTGAAAACATGTCTGAAGCTTAAGAAATCTACAGTGAAAACAAGTGGTTGCTTGGGAATGAGGCATGGTGAGTATATAGAACTGAGACAGGGGATACTAAAGAGACACAAAAGATCTTTTTACAGTGATGGATATGATTTTTTTTTATTGTGAAGATTTTTCATGAGTATATACACATGTCAAAACTTATATTCTACAGCAAATCAAATTCAAATCCATTGTGATCAAGTCAATTTCAATTCATAGCAACCCTATTATTGTTGTTCTTAAATGCCGTTGAGTTGATTCTGACCCATAGCGACCCTATATAGGTGGTGGTGGTTATGTGCTGTGGAGTTGGTTCTGACTCATAGCGACCCTGTATAGGGTTTCCGAGGCTGTAAATCTTTACGGGAGCAGAATGCCTCATCTTTCTCCCATGGAATAGCTGGTAGTTTCAAACTGCTGGCTTTGAAGTTAGCAGCCCGACTCATAATAATACAAAAATGTACAGTCACTTTATAAGGCAGTTGAAGAGTTTCTTATAAAGTTAAACATTTACTTAAACTGTTGTTGTTAAGTGCTGTTGGTAGGTTCTGACTCATAGTGACCCTGTATAGGTTTTTTAAGGAGCAGGTGGTAGGTTTGACCTATTGGCCTTGTGGTTTGCAGTCCGATGCCTGATCCTACAGCACCTTACTATTTAATAAGCCCACACCTTATTATTTATTAAAGGAAGCCAAAAATATTTCTTTATGTTTATATGCAAATGAATGCTTATATTCAAATGTTCATAGCAGCTTCATTCATAATATTTCTAAAACTGAGCTACAATCCTAAAATATGACAATGAATGGAGGAACTTAATGAGATTAAAAACATACAAAAACAAATATTACTCAATAATAAAATAGAAGGAACTAGTAAACCATGCAACAGCATGAATTAATCTCAGAAGCTTAATTCTGGTCAACAAAACTTGCTTTTGTATATAATTTTAGAAAAGTGAAAAATTGGAGAAATAAGCCAGTTTATTTACAATCATAGGTTGTGGAAAGAGCAAGGTTCAAATACTTGTTAAGCTGTAATACAAAGGATCACAAATACTTGTTAAGCTGGAGGAAATATTGTATATCTTGTCTGTAGTGATATAATATTATTATATATGTTTATCAAAACTCATCAAATCATAAAAAAACATTGTTATAATTTTAACATGAACTTTCTGGTTTATAAATTATACCTCAGATATTGAAATTCAGGTTTCTAGCTTCTATTTTCTACAGTTCTTAATAATTTCTCAGTTACTTCTTAGACACAGAAATGAGAAAAGACACAAATCTGATTAGATTTATTCATTCCAAGTTATTAAGACCATACACTTTTGGTGGCATTTTGTGGGGAATTTTCACTGTAGTTTGATTTTAAGATCAAGTTTTCATAAATAATTTTAAAAAGAGTGTAGACAGTGATTACCAGTTATTTTTAACCTCCAAAATAACCATCTTGGTGATGAAAAAGTGTTGTGGTTAGGTGCCATCGAGTCGGTACTGACTCATAGCGACCCTATGCACAGCAGAATGAAACACTATCTGGTCCTGGGCCAACCTCACTACTGTTGGCACGCTGAGTCCATTGATGCTGCCACTTGGCCAATCCACCTCACTGGGGGTCTTCCTCTTTTTCTATGACCCTCCACCCTACAAAACATGATATCCTTCTCTAGTGACTGGTCCCTCCAGACAATATGTCCAAAGTATAAGAGACAAAATTTGACAATCCTGGCCTCCAAGGAGCACTCTGGCTGTACTTCTTCTAAAACGGATCTATTGGGTCTTTAGGCAGCCCATGGCACATTCAATATTCTCCTCCAACACCATAACCCAAAAGCATCAATTCTTCTATGGTCTTCCTTATTCTCAGTCCAACTTTCACATATATATGAGGTTGTTGAAAATACCATGGCTTGGGTCAGGCACACCTTAGTCCTTAAGTTGGCATCTTTGCTCTTCAACACTTCAAAAAGTTCCTGTGCAGCAGATTTGTCTAATGCAACACGTCATTTGATTTCTTGACTGCTGCTTCCATGAGTGTTGATAGTTGATCCAAGAAGAATGAAGTCATTGACAACTTCAATCATTTCTCCTTTGATAAGAATGTTGTTTATTGGTACAGTGGTAAGGATTTTTGTTTTCTTTACATTGAGATGTAATCCATATCAAAGGCTGTGCTCTTTGATCTTCATCAGTAAATGTTTTAAGTCCTCTTCACTTTCAGCAAACAAGGTTGTATCATTTGCATATCACAGGTTGTTAATGAGTCTTCCTCCAATCCTTATGCCACATTTTTTTTTTTTCATAGAACCCAGCTTCTCAGATTATTTGCTCAGCATACAGGTTGAATAAGTATGGTGAAAGAACACCACCTTGTCGCACACCTTTTTAAATTTTAAACCATTCAGTGTTCCCATGTTCTCTTCAAACAACTGTTTCTTGGTCAGGTACAGATTCCTCATGAGCACAATTAAGTGTTCTGGAATACTCATACTTAGCAATGTTGTTCATAGCTTGCCATGATCCACTCAATCAAAAGCCTTTGCACAGTCAATAAAGTGCAGGTAAATATCTTTTTGATATTCTCTGCTTTCAGCCAAGATCCATCGGACATCAGCAATGATATCCCTCGTTCCACAGCCTTTTCTGAATCTGGCTTGAATCTCTAGAAATTCTCTGTCAATGTATGAAAAAATAGCAGTGGTTCAATTAATGTTTAGTAACTTATTAAAATTAATAAAAAGATAAGAAAGTACAACATCCTAATATGCTCAGTAACTGTGGGAGAGATACCTTATGATTTATATAAACAAAAAAGTATTGCTGCAGAATCATAGAAACCTTTTATAAACAAAAATATCTGAATGTGAAGTCATTGTTCCTCAACAGATTCCATTCCCTGTATGTCTATACACTTCTGAAGATGGTGTTTGCTTCAGTGTAGTGGTTACTAATCGGGCTGCTAACATCAGGGTCAGCAGTTCGAAACTACCAGCTGTTCCACGGGAGAAAGATGAGGCTTTCTGCTCTTGTAAAGATTTACAGCCTCGGAAACCCTGTACAGGGTCGCTGTGATTCGGAACCTACTCCACGGCACAGAACAACAATCCTTCTCTGAAGAATTCTGCACTCTTTGATTTACACCACATCAAAATGGCAATTTTGACATCCTTGAAGAAATTAAATCATGTTTCTTTTAAATTTTCATTGGATTGAGGAATACAAAGAAGTCTGAAAGGGCAAAGTCAAGGTTATAGGGTGGATGATATAGATTCCCAGTGAAATTCTCGTAGAACAGCCCTTGCTACCCTGGATGAATGAGCAGGTACATTGGCATAAAGGAAAAAAAAAAAAATCCTCAGCCCAACATTCCTGACCTTTTTGTCACCAATGCCGTTTTAAATATTCTTTAACCTTCTTCGTGTCAAGTCCCTGTGAATATCTCATGTCCTTTCAAGATTACCCCCATTGGAATCTTCCAAAACAGTCATCCGTTGTCAGTTTCTGAGCTGATCTGTCTGCCTTGAATTTAACTCATTCAAGAGATGCTCTTGGAAGCCTCTGCTTTGACTGGACCTTTTTTGGGTGGGGGTAGAGGAGGGACACACCTTTTTGAGACAAGGAAAAAGGTGTTACTGTGAGAACTTATCTGCAGTCATCCACTGATCACAAAGACTTTTTAAAACACATTTTGTTTAGAATAGACTCGTGTATGTATGGACAGGGACCTTCGTAACAACACATTTTTACTTATCCTTGTATTTGCAGAGTTATATTCACATAACTCTCATAGGCAATTTGAAGAATTATTCTGAGTTTTCTATAAGAGATCTGAATCAAAGAGTAATTAATGTTCTAGAGACAGTTATCAAGATGCACTATTAATTTTGACAAAATACTGTTTCCAAGAACTGGAGTTTGTTATTGTTTTTCCTCCTATTAGTATAAAGTTAGGAACAAACAAAAACTACAGTCAGGAAACTTAGAGTGGTAATGTCAGCAGATAACCTCTCACATTTTAAGTTTATAATTCTTCATCACATAAGAAACTTATAGGAGCCCTTGGTCTCATGAATTTTGCTTCTTGACTCTCATTTCAGTTCTCTGTGTGAGGTGGTTTCTCAGTCTATGAAAAGGGTGTACTATTGAGGAAATAGAAAAAGAATTTGAAAAAGGAACTTGTCATATACTGATCAATGTATCCAATGCATACAGTAGACAGGTGTGTCTAATAAAGAGAATGGGAGGGAAGAGCTGTATGGCAGATAAAGGCTCACTAGCCACCAAAAAGATAAATAGGAAACAGCTGGTTTTCCACCAGGGCCATACCTCCCAGAATGCCCTTGCCCCTGCTTTTCTGTGACATGAATATTTTTACAGGCTAAAGGGGAAGGAACATTTATAGATCATTGAGACAGCTGCTGTTGTTCTTAAAGAGGATAATTTGTCCTGGCTTCAGAAATTGCTCTCATTGGTCACCATGGGAGTGAGCCCAGATGCTTTGTGTTAAGAAATTTAGTGTCAAACCAATTATGGTTGTACTGATGCATCATAATGTCTGAGATGAAGAAATTGCATATTGTATCATTTATTCTTTTTATGTTTAAATTCTGGCACTTTACTCTGCCATGATTTATGCCCAGTCAGTAGAATTTTGTTGCCTGCTTGTTTAATCCTTTTAAAGACAGGTATATAATATCCAAATGGACAGAAAAGTTTATGAAAATAATTCTGACTCCATTTGCCTCTGTATGGCTTGTATGGTGTAGATGTGGTTATTATGCACTGTGGATTCCTTTTTAACTCATACTTACTTTATAGGACAGTGTAGAACAGCTAGTTCTAAATGGACAGGTTGATGCTGACTTTGAGTTAAGTTGGTCTCTTCCAGGACTTGCCTGATTCGAATGGATAGAACTGGGTTTTAATCGTTGCCATATTACGTTCTACCTAGGTGACCTTGGGAATATATATAGCAAGTGGTGATTTTGGCAGACTATTTAATGTACTTCTGTAACCTTAGTTTCCTTAGTTGTAAAACGGGAATGTTGTTGTTAGGTGCCATTGTGTCACTTCTGACTAATATCTAACATACACACAACAAAATAAATACTACCTGGTCCTGAGCCATCCTCACAATTTTTGTTATGCTTAAACCCGTTGCTGCTGCCACTGTGCTAATCCATCTGTTGAGACACTTTTTCATTGACTCTTCACTTTGCCAAGCATGATGTCCTTCTCCAGGGGCTGGTCCCTCCTGATAATACGTCCAAGTTATGAGATATGAAGTCTTGCCTTCCTTGCTTCTAAGGACAATTATGGCTGTACTTTCTCCACCATAGATTTGTGTATTCTTTTGACAGTCTATGGTACTTTCAATATTATTCTCCAACACCGTAACTGAAATGCATTGATTCTTCTAATGTTTCCTTATCCACTGTCCAACTTCCACACACATATGAGGCTATTGGAAATAACATGGCTTGGATAAGGAGCATCTTAATGTTCAAATTTTTCTTTTGAACACTTTAAAGAGATCTTGAACTGCTAATTTGCCTAATGCAATACACTGTTTGATTCCTTGGCTGCCTCTTCTATGAATGTTGCTAGTAGATCCAAGCAAAGTGAAGTATTTGACAACTTCAATCTTTTCTCCGTTTATCACTTATATTAAGGTGTACAATTGGGGAAAATTTTTGTCTTAGTTACACTGAGATGCAATACATGCTAATGTATTTTAAGTCTTCTTCACATCCAGCAACCAAAGTTGTGTAATCTGCATATTACAAGGTGCTAATGAGTCTACCTCCAAGCCTTGATACTACATTCTTCTTTATAAAATCCAGTTTCTCAGATTATTTGCTCAGCATACAGATTCAACAAGTCTGATGAAAGAATACAATCTTGGCACACATCTTTTCTGATTTTAAACCATTCACTATCACCTTGTTATGTTTGAGCAACTGCCTCTTGTTCTATGTACATATTCCTCGAAAGTACAATTAAATGTTTTGTAATACCCATTCTTCGCAGTGTTGTTGATAGCTTGTCATGATCCACACAATCAAAAGCTTTTGCATAGTCAATAAAATACAAGTAAACATCTTTCAGGTATTCTCTGCTCTCATCCAAGATTCATCTGAAATCAGCAATGATATGTCTCATTCCATGTCATCTTCTAAATCCATCTTGAATTTGTGGCAGTTCTTTGTTGATGTACTTTTACAGTAGTTCTTGAATTATTGTCAGGAAAATTTGCTTGGTTGTGATAGTAATGATATTGTCCAATGATTTCTGCATTCTGTTTGGTTACCCCTCCTTGGATTGGGCACAAATATGGTTCTTTCCCAACCAGTTGATCAAATAATTTCCAAATTTCTTGGCATAGAACAGTGAGTGACTTCAGGGCTTCATTGGTTTGTTGAAATATTTCAATTTGTATTCCGAGAATTCCTGGAAACTTGTTTATCACTAACAATTTTGGTGCAACTTGGGCTTCTTCCTTGAGTACTGTCAGTTTTTGACCACATGCTAACATCAACCATTTCTTCATGGTACAGTGACTGTATTTCTTCCACCGTCTTTTGAAGCTTTCTGTATGAATGTAAATATTTTTTATATCTTCTCTTTAGAATTCCACTTTGAAAAGTACATCATTTGGATATGTGCTATTTAGTTTCCAAATATGTGGTAATTTTTATGTGGTATCTCTGTTATTGATTTTCAGTTTAATTATTTTCATAAAATATCCTTTTATAATTTCTTTATTAAGAAATAGTTTATAAGGAGTTTAAGAATTTCTCCCATAATTGGTTTACTCTTTCATTTTATTAATGGTGCTGTGTATAATGGTGTCTTTTAAAATTTAGAATGAGTTAGATGGGCCCTTCATGTTGTGAGGCACTAAAAATGCAACTGAAAAAGAGAGGCCTACACAAAGTCAGAGATGACTCTGATGATGTGAAGTAAGTAAAGCTCCTGGGACCTTCATTTGCTGATGGGGCACAACTCAAAATGATGAGAAACAGCTGTAAACATACAGTAGTAATCAGAGAATGGATTGTATGAAGTATGAATTTAGGAAACTGGAAGTTGTCAAAAATTAAATGGAACACATAAAGATTGCTATCCTGGGTATCATTGTTGTTAGGTGCCGTTGAGTAAGTACTGACTCATAGCGACCTTAAGCACAACAGAATGAATCACTGCCTGGTCCTGTGCCAATCTCATAATCATTGTTACACTTGAACCCATTGCTGCTGCCACTGTGCCAGTTGATCTCATTGGGCGTCTCCCTCTTTTTGCTGACCCTGCACTTTTGCAGGCTTGATGTCCTTCTTCAGGGACTGGGTCTACCCAGTCATATATCCCAAATATGAGAGGCAATGTCTGGCTGCATTAAATTCTAAGGATCATTCTGGCTGTACTTGTTAAGAAACAGATTTGTTTGTTCTTTTGGCAGTCCATGCTACTTTTAATATTCTGCTCCAACACCACAATTCAAATACTTCAATTCTTCTACTGTCTTTCTTTTTCATTGTCCAATTTTCACATTTATGAGGCTATTGAAAATAATATGGTTTGCATCAGGCATGTCTTAGTCCTCAAACTGACATCTTTGTTCTTGAACAGTTTAAAGAAGTTTTGTGCTGCAGATTTATGTAATGCAATATGTCATTTAATTTCCTGACTGCTGCTTCCATGACTCTTGATAGTTGATCCTAGCAAACTGAAGGCTTTGAGAACTTCAATTTTTTATCCATTTATCTTGATGTTGTTGTTCCAGATATGAGAATTTTAGTGTTCTTTACATTGAGTTGTAACCCATACTGAAAGTTGTGGTATTTGATCATCATCAATAAATATTTTAAGTCATTTTCACTTTCAGTAAACATTGTTTTGTATCCTCTGCATATCACAAGTTGTTAATGAGTCTTCCTCCAATCCATTCCAGGTGACACATTCTTCTTCATATAATCCAGCTTCTCATATTATTTACTCAGCATACTGACTGATTAAGTGTGATGAAAGAAAAAAACACTGGCACACACCTTACCTGATTTTTAAACCAGTCAGTGGGCATTCCTAGATGTTAGTGTGAGGAAAGGACTATTATCAACCATTTTGAATTTGTCAGTCATATTGTTTACTATGTGAGGAATGACAAGTTGAAGAGGAATGGTGTAATGTTCATCATCAAAAAGAATACTTTAAAATATATTTTGAAATACATTGCTCTCTGTGATAGGATGATATTCACATACCTATAAGGAAGACCAGTTAATACCACTGTTATTCAAATTTGTGAACCAATTGCTAAAGGTAATGATGATGAAATTGAGAATTTCACCAACTTCTTCAATCTGAAACTGATTAAATGTGCAATCAAGATGTACTGATAATCATTGGTTATTGGAATGAAAAGGTTAGGAATAAAGAAGAAGGACCAGTCATCGGAAAATTAGGCCTTAGTGATACAATGGCGTATAGTGGCTCCACTGGATAAGCACTGGATTGCAAACCACAAGATCTGGGTTTCAAGCCCACCAGCCACTCCTCCGGAGAAAAAGAAAACAACAAAGATGATGGAAGATATACACAGAGTATATATATATATATATCTTATATATATCTTTATATATACACAGAGTATATAAAAAAGAAACAGTCAATATATAGGTAGACATTTTGTAACAAAAGGAGGGGACTGGTTGATCTTGCAGTCCAGGAGCAGAGTACCCTGGGACCATCAAGGGAGAAAAGCAGAGTGCAGGACCCTATCCAGAGAATCAGTGATACCAGAGATGGAAGCAGAGATGATGTCATGGAGAGATGGAGCAGACAGGGACCCTAGACTCAAGGAGGGAGAGGGGCTGTGTGTGCTGGCGACTGGTGGGACAGGCTTGCAGGGTATGCCCTTTGGTTGTTTGAATGATTATATATTCCTGAGTGCTTCAGTGCACATCAAAATAAAATAGGGAATGGAAGCAAATGCTGTTGAATGATGATGCATGGAGGGGATTGTAGTCATTACAATGAAATGAAATACAACAGGATGAGTGTAAAGCTGATGTTCTCCCATGTAAACTATCACTCAATTCACAATAAAAACTTAAAAAAAAAAAAAAAAGGAGAAGAAGAAAAGAAATGGTCTATGTTCAATCATTTCAAGAGGTACCATATAATCAAGAATTAATGGTACTGAAGAAGAAGTATAAGTTACACTGAAGGTATTAGCGAAAAGCAAGACTCCAGGAATTGATGGAAATCAGTTTCAACCAACAGATGAAGTACTGGAGGTGCTCACTTATCTATGCCTGGTTAACTGATAGGGCCCAATCCCTAGAGGAAGACATTATGCTTGAAAAAATGGAAGGTCAATGAAAAAGAGGAAGACTCCCAAAGAAATGGATTGACACTGTGTCATTATCAATGGCTTCAAGCATAACCACCATTCTGAGTGTGGTGAAGGACTAGTTGTTATTTCTTTCAGGATCACTATGAGTTGGAGCTGATTTGATGGCACCTAGCAATTATCAGCAAGGAACATCAGTTAATACCACTATTATTCAAATTTACACACCAACTACTAAAACCAATGATGATGAATTTTAAGAATTCTACTGACTTCTTCATTCTGAAATTGTTCAAACATTATATCAAGATGTATTGATAATTACTGGTGAAGGTTAGAAACTAAGAGAAAGGATCAGTAGTTGGAAAATATGGGCTTGGGGTTAGACATTGCTTGATAGGATTTTGCAAGATAAATGACTTACTCATTGCAACAGCCTATTTCCAGCAACATAAAGACTATATGCATGGCCTTCACCAAGTTGAATACACAGAATCAAACTGACTACATCTGTGGGAAGAGGTGGTAGAAAACCTCAATCAATGTCTTCAGCTAATACAAGGCCAGGAGCCAAGTGTGGAACAAACCATCAATTGCTCACATATAAGTTCAGGTTGAAGATGAAGAAAAGGAAAACAAGTTCAAGAGAGACAAAGAATATGACCTTAAATATATCCCACCTTGTATTTAAAGACCATCTCAAGAACATGTTTGAAGCATTAGACACTAATGACTTAAAACCAGAAGAGCTGTGTGATGACACCAAGAACCCCATAAAGAAAGGATTCAAAATTTCATTGAAAAGAAAGAAAAGATCAAAATGGATATCAGAAGAGACTCTGAAACGTGCTCTCTAGTGCAGAAATGCTTTGTAAAGAGCAGGGAATAACAGAAAATAAAAAAAGCAGAACCAAAAATTTCAAAGGGTAGCATGAGAAGAAAAAGTCGAATATTATAAGGAAATGGGCAAAGACCTTTAGTTAGAAAACCAAAAGGTAAGAACATGTTCAGTATTTCTCAGCCTTAAAGCACTGAAGAAAAGCTCAAGCCTCAGCTTGCAATATTGATGGAATCCATGGGCAAAATAGTGAATGATAAAGAAAGCATCAAAATAAGATGGAAAGTATACAGATTCAGTGTACCAAAAAGAAATAGTTACTGTTTAGCCATTTCAAGGGTAGCATGTTATCTAGAACCCATGGTATTGAAGGAAGAAGTTAAAGCTCCACTGAAGACATTGGCAAAAACAAGAGTTCAGTAAGTGATGGAATACAAATTGAAATTTTTTGAAAAATTTCTGCCATACTGTAGGCACTCACTTATCTATACCAAGAAATTTGGAAGACAGCTACCTCAGTAATTGATTGTATTAGATCCATATTTGTGACCATTCCAAAGAGAGGTATCCCTACAGAATGCAGAAATCATTGAAAAATATCATTAATATCACATGCTAGTAAAATTTTGCTGAAGATCACCCAACAACTTCAATAGTACAACCACATGGAGCTTCCAGAAACTCAAGCCATATTCAGAAGAGGATGGGGAACCAGGGACATCATTGTTGACATCAGACAGATCTTGGCTACCAGAAAGACGTTTGTTTGTACTTTATTGGGTATGCAAAATATTTCAACTTTCCAGATCATGATGAGTTATGGATAACCTTGCAAAAAATGAGTATTCCAGAATATTTACTTCTGCTCATGATGCACCTGTGCGCAGATCAAGTGGCAGTCTATTCAAACAAAACAAGGGGACACTGTATGGTTTAAAATAAGGAAAGCTGTGAGTCAGGACTAGATTGTTTCATCATACTCATTCAATCTGTATCCTAAGGCCAATAATCTGAGAAGCTGCATTTTGTGAAGAACATGGCATTAGGATTGGAGGAAGACTCATTAACAACCTGTGATATATAGACGATACAACCTTACTTGCTGGAAGAGAAGAGTCCTTAAAATACTTACTGATGAAGATCAAAGGCCACAGTCTCCAATATGGATTGTACCTCAATGTAAAGAAAATAAAAGTCATGACTAATGGAGAAAAGATTGAAGTTGTCAAAGATTTCATTTTGTTTGCTTCAACACTGAACACAACACTAGAAGCTGCAGTCAAGAAATCAAATGATGTATTGTATTAGGCAAATGTGCAGTACAAAACTTCTTTAAAGTGTTCAAGATCAGAGATACCATTTTGAGGACTAAGGTGTGCTTGAACATACCACAGAATTTTCAATATCATCATATGAATGTGAAAGTAGGACAATGCATAAGAAAGACTGTAGGAGAATTAATACATTTGAGTTATGGTGATGGAGAAGTATATTGAGAGGACCATAGACTTCCAGAAGAACAGACAAATCTCTGTTGGAAGAACCACAGTCATGATGCTCCTTTGAAGCCAGGATGGCCAGACTTCATCTCTCATATTTTGGATGCTCTGTCAGGAGGGACGGATCTCTGGAGAAGGACATCATACATAGTAAAATGGAGAGTCAATGAACAAGAGGAAGACCTCCAATGAGACAGATTGACACAGTGGTAGCAGGAATGGCCTTGTGCATAGCAATAATTGTGAGGATGGCACAGAACTGGGTAGTGTTTTGATTTGTTGTATATAGGGTTGCTATACGTCCGAACAGACTCAAAATCACCTGACATAAGTAATGAAAATGAGTTTTGAATATTGATCTTGTGTCCTTTGACCTTGCCAATCTTGCCTATATGTTTTATAGTTTTTTGGCAGGTATCTATGATTTTTTGCCTAAAAGATTGTTTTGTTTGTGGATAGAGATATTTTCACTGATTCCTTTCCAGTTTGGGTGTTATTGACTGATTTGTTAATTTTCTTTTTGCACTATCTGGAACTTCCAAAACAATGTTAAATAGTAATGATGAGAGCAAACATGAATTCCCTCATCCTGGTTTTGAGGCTAAAGCAATCAGTTTTCACCATTCATATGATACTAACTATGGGTTTTTAATAGTCAGCGTTGCTATGGATCAGAACTGACTCAACAGCACTTCACAACAACAACAACAATCAGGAAGAAGACATTTTCCTCTTTGTGTGTTTTGTTGAAAGTTTTTATTATGAATGAATGTTGATTTTTTTTTTTTTTAACCTTGTAACTTGGCATAAACCCCTTGGTCATGATATGGAATCCTAGTTACATGTTGCTGGATTTGGTTTTTCAATATGTTGCTAAGAATATTTGAGAGGTATTAGTAGATAATTCAATATATTGCTAATTCAATATATTGTAGATAATTCAATGTACTGCTAATGAGAAATATTAGCAGATAATTCAATATATTATCTACTGTAGATAATTCAATATATTTCTAATGAGTGGTATTAGTAGATAATTTTCTTTTACTGTTGTGACTGTATTTGACATAGAAGTTTAGGTAATACTGACCTCTTAAAACATTTAGGATATGTTTTCTTTTCCTCCATTTTATAAAAGAACATGTATAGAATTGGTAACATTTTTTCTTTAAATATTGTATAGAGTTTTATCTGAGCAAATATGGGCTAGAAATTTTAGCAAGAAAAAATATAATTATGAAATAATTTAAAATAATTGATATGTGTTTCTTCATTCAAGTGTGTATATTTTTCCTTGAGTCAGTGTTTGTAACTTGCGTGTCACTTTGTATTTGTCCATTTCATTCAAATTGTCTTATATGTTAGATTAAACATGAATATTCTTATTGTACCCTTTTAAATTTTTGTATGTCTACCGTTATCTCCTCGTCCTCCTTGATTTTGGTAATTTATGTTTTCTCTTTTTTGTTCTTGGTTAAGTTAGCTATATGTTATCAACTTCCTTGACATTTTCCAAAAAACATATTTTGGCTCCAGATTTTTCTCTAAAAGTTTTTTTTTGTTTAATTTTAAATTGTTATTATTGATTTCCACTCTGATTATTATCTCTTACTTTACTTTAACTTTCGTTCATGTTTCTATATTTTTAAAGTAAAGTTGAGAATATTGATTTAGGTTAAGCATTAGACTGCTAACCATAAGATTGGCAGATCAAATC
>NW_006408592.1:7189807-7197528 GCF_000296735.1 Chrysochloris asiatica
CAGCATAGTACAGCAAACTGACAATGGCAAGTCTGATTGTTGTTGTTGCTAAGTGCTGTTGAGTGTATTCCAACACACAGCAAACCTGTATAGGAGGAGTCCAAGGAGTAGCTGCTTGGTTTCTGCAAATATCTTTTTAATATGACATAAAAGATAACTATACACAGACTTTATCAGATGTAATACACAGAAATAAAATTGACTTCATCTGTGGAAAGAGATGTTGGAAAAACTTCATATCATCAGCCAAAACAAGACAAGGTGCAGGCTGTGGAACTGACAATTGCTCATACGCGAATTCAGGGTAAAGCTGAAAATAATTGAAACAAATCCATGAAAGCCAAAATACAACCTGGAACATATCCCATCAGAATTTGTAAATTGTCTCAAAAACAGATTTGATGCATAAGACACTAAGGACCAAAA
Source organism: Chrysochloris asiatica (assembly GCF_000296735.1). Taxonomy (NCBI): domain Eukaryota; kingdom Metazoa; phylum Chordata; class Mammalia; order Afrosoricida; family Chrysochloridae; genus Chrysochloris; species Chrysochloris asiatica. The sequence continues at coordinate 7,190,234 of NW_006408592.1, forward strand.
ACCAGAAGAGTTGTAGTTGGCATCAAGAACATCATACAGGAAGAAAGCAAAGGGTCATTAAAAAAACAAGGAAAAAAGAAAGGACAAAAATGGGTGTCAGAAGAGAATAATTGTTCTCCAGCATAGAGATGCTAAAGCAAATGGAAGAAATAAGGAGGTAAAACATCTGAACAGGAAATTTCAAAGGGCACCTCAAGATGACACAGTTAAATATTATAATGAAATGTGCAAAGAACGGGAGTTAGAAAGTCAAAAGGAAAGAACATGCTCAGCATTTCTCAAGTTGAATGGACTGAGGAAAAAATCCAAGCCTTGAGCTTTAATAGTGAAGAATTATTTGGGCAAAATATTGAATGATGCAGTAATAATAATAATAAAGCAATATACAAAGTCACAGTAGCAAAAGAAATAGTCAGTGTTCAACCATTTCAAGCAGTTGTATATGATTAAAAGCCAATAATACTGAAGGAAGAGGTCGAAGGTACACTAAAGGCATTGGCAAATAACAAGGAATCAATGAAAAATAAAGTGAAATATTTCAACAGACTGATGTAGCACCAGAGACACTCACTCATCTATGCCAAGAGAGTTGAAAGACAGCTACCTGGCAAATTGATTGGAAGAGATCCATATTTGTGACCATTCCAAAGAAAGGTGACCGAATGAATTGTGGAAATCATTGGACAATAGCATTAATATCTCATACACGTAAAATTTTGCTAAAGATAATTTAAAAATGGCTACAACAGTACATTGACAGGGAGATTCCAGGGGTTCTAGAGGGATTCAGATGAAGATGTGGAATGATGGGCGTCATTGCTGACATCTGATAGATCTTGGCTGAAACCAGAGAATACAAGAAAGATTGTTACATGTGCTTTATTAAGTATGCAATAGCTTTAGATTGTGTGGATCATGATAAGGTATGGACAACTTGGAGAATGAGTATTTCACAACACTTAATTGAGCTCATGAGGAAACTGTATATAGACCTAGAGACAGTCAATAGAACAGAAAAGGGGACACTTAGTTTGACATCAGGAATGGTGTGTGCCAGGGTTATATTCTTTCACCATAGCTATTCAATCTGTACGCTGAGCAAATATTCTGAGAATATTATATGAATTAAATGAAGAACATGACATCAGGATTGGAAGAAGGTTCATTAACAACCTTCGATATGCAGATGATACAACCATGCTTGCTGAAAATGAAGAGTACTTAAAATACTTACTGTTGAAAATCAAAGGCTACATTCAGTATGGATTCCATTTCAATATAAAGAAAACAAAAGTCCTCAGAGCTGGATCAATAAATAGATCATGATAAATGGAGAAAAGATTGAAGTTGTCAAGACTTCATTTTGCTTGGTTCCACAATAAACACTCATGGAAACAGCAGCCAAGAAGTCAAATGCCATATTGCATTAGGCAAATCTGCTGCACAAGACCACTATAAAGTGCTGAAGAGCAAAGATATTAGTATAAGGAATAAGGTACACCTGATACAAGCCATGGTATTTTCAGTGGCCTCATATGTATGTGAAAATTGGACAATGAATGAGGATGACCTAAGAAAAATTGATATATTGGAATTACTGTATTGTTGAAGAATATTTAAAAGGCCATGGACAGCTAGAAGAACAAACATCCACGTTGGAAGAAGTACTGCTGTAATGCTCCATAGAAGCCAGGATGGTGAGACTTCATTTCTGATTCTTCGGATTTAGTCTTGGGATGGACCACTCATCAGAGAAGGATATCATGTTTGGTAAAAAAAAGGATAACCAGCAAAGAGGAAGACCCATAGCATATGAACTGACAGTGGCAGCAGAATTAGGTGCAAACATAACAATTGTGAGAAAGGCACCAGACTGGTCAGTGTTATGAGTCAGAACCAACTCCATGGCAGTTAACAATACAACAACAATATATCCACTCATGAAGAGTTATTTCTCTATCCTAGAAACTGTGTAGTCAGCGTCTTCTCTGAGGATTCTTAGAAATTACATTTGCTGGTAGTAAAACAAGATAGCATTTTAGCCTATCAGAGCCCAAAGTTTACGTGGGAAAAACAGAGCTGTTCTTTCTTCTCTAACATACTCCTCATCCACTGTGACTAATATTACCCTTTCTGTGGCTAATACCTCCTCCCTCAAATCTTGAGTGTAGCTCATGTTTATTCAGCAATGTGCTAGGGGTCATTTACAGTATTTATGAACTCAAAATCAGGGCCACAGGGAGAAAGCAGATAACTGTTGTTCCATGGAGGGGATTGTAATCATTGAGATGACACAAAGTGTATTATTTTTTTAATGTAAAACTGATGATCTTGTCTGTAAATCTTCCCTCAATTCACACAAAAAAAACTTTAAAAAAACATTTGTTATGAACCTACAATGTTGAAGCACTTCTGTAGGCTCTGAGGCATGATTGTTGTTCTTATTAAGTGCTGTCAAGTCCTTCCCGACTCATAGTGACCCTGTATAGGGTTTCCTAGGAGTGGCTGGTGAGTATAAAATGTCAACCTTGTGGTTCATACTGACCTTGTGGTTCAGTGCTTATAGTGACTAAAATATCCAAAACTTCCTGGCTTCATTGAGCTTCAGTTTAATACAACTCATATTTACATCAGTGTTAGCAGTTCTCAGGAGCACTGGTGTCACAGTTGTTGTTTTTGTTAAGTGCCATCAATCAGTTCCGACCCATAACCACCCTGTACACTACCAAAGTGTCACAGTGGTTAACCAAAAGATCAGTGGTTCGAACCTACCAACTACTCATGGGAGAAAGATGTAATCTGCTTCTGTAAAGATTTACAGTGTTGGAAATCCTGTGGGGGAGTTCTGCTCTGTCCTGGAGAGTTGCTTTAGATTTGCAATGATTCAACCACAATGGATTTCAGTGGGCCAAGTGTTTCTGTACCTGCTACATTTGTTTATTTTTCCTACTCAATCCTTTCTTCCGTGAGTTCAGCTTTTTTCAATCTATTTCCTTCCAGCCTGTCCCCTGTTGATTTTGTTTCCCCCTTAAGTGAAAGAAGGCTGTGGAGACAGGAGGGGAGTTGAATTCCTTTCACTCAGCCAGGATAGATATCACATTCTTACAAAGTCCTTTTCCTTGGAAAGTATGCCTTTGTTGTGGAGAAAGTTTGCATGTGTTTCATAAGGGCTAAGTTCCCTCTTGTCCTGTCAGTTTATGACACTAGGAGCTTCTTTTCCAGGTAAGCAGATCTCGATTACTGTATCTGTCTGGATGTGTCTTTCTCTTCATATTCCAATGTGATGGTTCATTCAACATTCTCATTCTTTATAATAGCACATACAGTTTTTAACTATTTTCATTGTAATGAAATTGGTATTTAGATGATCAATAATAACCTAGGTAAGCTGGACAGAGATAGTTAAGGAAAGGAACTAAAAGAATGATAAAGAGTGTGTTTCCTGTCTCACATCAAATCAGAAGAGATATCTGACTTATCCAATGTCTTGTACAGATGCCTGTACTTTAGTTGCTAACTACAAAAACAAAACTTATAAAATAAAAAAAAAAGCATTGCCTTCTCATTGATTTCTGCTCATGATAATCATGTGTGTGTCAGAGAAGGACACTGCTGAGGTTTAAATGACTGTTCAGAATTAGGTCACCAGATCTTCTTCTCAAGTCTTATAGATGGACTTGAACCACCAACCTTTCAGTTACCAGCAAGCATGTTTACTGTACCTTCCCAGAGGGCAACTCAGGTAATACTAAACTTCCCTGAGCATGTTAAATCAGTGTTTCCTGTTTCCTGGATTTCCAAAAGAACAATAATGAGCTTATGTATCCACAACTTTCCTCCAGAAGGACTATCTATTTGAGAGATATCAGAAGACCTGACACTGTTCAAGAGTCTGTCTTTATGGGAAACACAATTTGATATTACAGTAGGGACACAAAGATGGAAATGGTTTGATGTATGAGATTTAAGGATAAACTTTGGTCTGACCAAACTAGATTCAAAGAGACTATTATACATCTAGACAGATGACAGTTCTAAATGGGTGGAATCTTTTACCAAGCTTCTTTTATTTGGATAAAATATTTCTCTAGATAAAAGGCTTACTTTTCATCATTCTGACTTTTTTAACTTATATATTGGAGTCAGGTGGTAATAGAAACTTCACAAGAGTGAGAAACCAAAGCTGTTGCTGTCAAGTTGATTCTGACTTATAATGACCCTGTCGAACACGGTAGGATTGTCCCATAGGGTTTCCAAGTATGTAATCTTTATGGAAACTGTCACATGTCTCTCCCATGAAGCAGCTGGTGAGTTCAAACTGCTGAACTTTTGGTTAGCAGCCAAGCTTTTAACGACTGCACCACGAGGATTCCTTCACTAAAGTGAAAGTCTCTACTATATTAAGACTAATAGACAGGTCATCCAGTGAATGCTGAAAAAGGACAAGATCCTGCTGATGGTTCTGCAGAAATGTCATCTTTCTGAGAGAATTGCTGCTTACACCCAAGATAGAGAGTAATGAGACACTGAGCTGGCGATGTCTCAGTGATCACCTACCCTGTCATTTCACAGAAGACGACACTAAGGCTTGGAGAGACTTGTTAAGTGCTGTCAAATCAATTGTGACTCATAGCGACTCTGTATATCTTTGTCTAGGAGTGGGTTTGAACCACTGATTTTATGGTTAGTAGTCCAGTGCTTATTTTACAGTGTCACAGCTGGAGTAATTATCAATTGAGAGAAAGCTAAAACTGAATCAACATAAAAATTATTAAATGCATTTGTCATGCTGCAGGATAAGTACTGGACCCCAAGACCAGTTTTAACCACTAGGTCAGCAGTTCAAACTCACCAGCCGCTCCTTGGAAACCCTGTCCAGGATTGCTATGAGTTGGAACCGACACAACAGCCTTTAACAACATGAGTCTAGTGTTATTAAGCATTAAGTTATAGAACTAAACATGAACTGAATTCTCTCCCCTCAAAGTTCCAGTTCTAGTGAGGAGGAAAGGAATCAAACAGATGTTTATAGTGTTGTGTTTGTTATGTTGTAAAGGTCATAGAATTAGGAAGAAGCTGAAACTCAATTCTGCTTCTTATTATCTCTGCTACTGTAGAACCTTGGCAAAATCACTTAGCCTCACACACTCATCTTCATCTGTTGAATTCTATACCTTAGAATTTTTATGTGATCTCTGTGATGATTAAAATAAAAATCATTTTAAGTTTGTTGTTGTTAAGTGCCATCAAGTCTGTTCTGACTCACAGAGGCTCTATATACAGTCTGCAAATTGCAGCTGGTGGGATTGAGCCACCGACCTCACTAGGTTAGCAGTCCAGCACTTATCCTACAGTGCCAAACCAGAACTCCTTATTCAGTTATTAAAAGATGTTTTCTGTTATAGTGATTAACCAACACATATACGTATCTTCAATGCCTTACCTATACTTTATCAAATGTTAGAGCAGTTCGATGTGGAACGTGATCTAGTGCAATTTCCTTGTTTTTCTTTACTTTGTTTGGATGCTTACCAGAAAGTGAATTCATAATAAAATGCACTTATAGATAAAAGGGATCTTTTGCAGAAGTTCTTCTTTCTCCTTAAATTAATAGAGAAAGAGCTAACCCTCCATTATTGAAACTCTGCCTTCTATTTGTTTACCTGAATTAAATCTCATTATATTTGTGTGTATTTTCTAAAAATACTTATTAACAATTACTAGTGTTTTAATTACTGGAAACATTTTCTAGGCATAATGGAATATATCAAATCATGTGGTAGCTTAATGATTCCACACTTAATATCTCTATGGTAGGGTGAGAAGAAAGTTTCTGTTACAACTCTAAGCTCAGAAAATGACATTTTAGCTAAATAAATTGTGAAAGGAGATCATGTGACAGGCATGGGGAATAGTTAAGGAAACATATACATATAAAATACCTCTGTATATGCCATGGTTTATAATACAATGGCTTTAATTGTGTATTCATTATGTAGACAGATCATATATTAATATACATTGATTGCTGTCTGTATGATATGCAAATATTTTACCAAGAAAAGAACAAGAACTTTCAATCAGAGCCAAAGGCAAGCAATCACCTATTGAGTGCCAAGAATTTCAATAGTTTTGCTGTGAGCTAGGTGTGGGTTGCTATCCAAAAGGTCTGCTATTCAAACCTACCAGCCTTTCCAAGAGAAAAAGATAAGACTGTCTTCTCTGGTAAAGAGATATGGTTTTGGAAACCCTGTCATAAGGTCCCTGTGAGTCAGAATTGACATGATGGCAAAGGGTTTGAATATTTGGTTTTGATGTCTCATCTGCTTTGTAGAAGATTTTAATTCGCTGTTTATAGATGAGAAAACTCAACGTAAGAGACATTAAATAGATTGCCCTTGTTCACAGTGTTTAAGTGCCATTCTGATAATCAAATTCAAATGTATCTAACCCTAAGGGTTTTCTACTACTCACATTATTTTTATGATGATAAACAAAATATTAACCTGATTGCAAGAAAAGATAATTCAGTTAAGTAATGTTTAAATGAGCATATGGTAGATATGCTTAACAAAGGTTATGAGGATGACCCAGGACCAGACAGTGTTTTGTTCTGTTGAGCATAAGGTCATTCTGAGTCAGAATCACCTTAATGGTACCTAAAGAAACTACCACAATGGCAGATAATGTTTTAAGATAATATTGTCATGAATGACTGTTTTTTTCTAATTAAGAATAACCATTTCTTCCCCTCCCTCCCATCCCTGGTAACCTTTAAGTTTTGTTCTCGAAAGAGAATTAAAAATATTCAGTTCCAAACATTTAATTTTACACTTGAGGAAACTGTGATCAAGAAAGGGGTAGTATATTATCCCACAACACATAGCAGTTTACTGGTGGCATTGAGATGTCTCTTCCTTAACTTTCTGTCTATTTTCTGCTTCTTAATGTTCTGTCAATAGGGCTTGCTCTACAACTGGGCCAAAGACCTTTTTATTATCTCTTCATCAAGGATCTCAATTATAAGTCTTAAGGCTACTTTATGGATGCTTTGCTCATTCTTCCAGGTTACTAAGGTCATTTCAAAATGTGTTCAACAAAAGATGGAGAAGGGATAATTTCTCTATGGAATGATGCACAAAGGACAAACAAAAAGGCAAAAAAATATCTAACTTAGTTAAGTCTACTCCAACTGATAAAGACAAATGAAAACAAAACATTTAGGAGAGACTAAAAATATGTTCCAACCTATTAGGTTGGAACATATCTTTAGCCTCTCCTCAATTTTCTTATAT
>NW_006408592.1:7197628-7202482 GCF_000296735.1 Chrysochloris asiatica
CTTCAGGCTTTTTTCTTGTTTCCCAAGCTCAAAGAATTTTCAGAGGTACATGGTTTGAGTCCTTTGAGAATTCAAAACTGCCATTTTGATGTGATGAAAATGAAGATCATGGAATTATGGGGGAAAGAGTTAAATGGAAACACTACCTTGAGAAGTGTATAGGCCCAGATGTTGGATCTATTGATAATAATAGCAATAGGAAATAAAACAATAGCTTTGCATTTTGATATTTTGTTGCATAAAGATTTCTATGATTCTGTTGCAATGCATTTGAGATCATGGTTGGTAAAATGGAGGGTCAGCAAAAAAGAGAACTCAGTAGCAGCAACAATGGTGTCCAACATAACAGCAATTATGAAGAGGACTGAGGAACTGGCAATGGTTCATTTGGGTGTTCATAGGATTTCTACAAATTGTTTATTGTTAGGTCTATGACACCTAACAATATTGTTAGGTGTCATAGACCTAACAATAAACAATTGTTATTAGTATTTGATTGAGTGATTGTCATATTTTCCCTTAATCCTTTTAAAAAATTGGAACAGTTAATTTGAAATTTTTATCTGCTAAATCCAACATTTGGACATACTCACAGTCAGTCTCAATTAACTTGTTTTTCTTTTCTGAGTGTGTGTCCAACTTTCTTAGCTCTTTATTTTGTTTTTATGTTTTTTTGTGGGGTTTTTTTTTTTTTGTACTTGTCATAATTTATTGTTGAAAATGGATATTGATTAGATATAATCTAGTAAAAAAAGATTCTTTTCATTTTTCTCTATGTTGCTTTTTGTTTATTTGGTTAACCTTGCTTGAATGGACACTGGCGAACCTTCTGTGGTTGCTGATATCTATGGGCAGTGCTCAGTATCTTTATTTATAGCGTGGCTTCTTGGATATCACCTTGATGCCTATGTAGCTTAAAAGCAAACCAGTGATTTGAGTAGAGATTGTGCTCTCAAGCACTCCAAACTTTTAAGTCTTCCACACTTTACTAAACAATCTATGTTGGCTGGGAAACATATTCAAATTTATAATCAGTTCACAAGTCTCCCTTGGCTTTTATTTTTTTAATGGTCTCTTTTATTAGGTGTGCTCCTGCAATACATGTAATTTCTCAGTCAGTAAGCATTTGTGGAGAGTTTACCTCAGAACTTCTCTAGTTTTCTTACTTCCTGAATCTTACTATTAAATTTGTTTCTGGTCCATTGATTGCTGCAATCAAAACTTCAGTGCCCATTTAGCAAAGCTTACTGTTTCCTCATTAGTTTCCTTTTGAGTTTATCAATTTTTGTGGGAAAATAATGTGTTGTCACAATAATTTTCCTTCCTCACATCGTCTGTACCCTTTAGCAACAAAGATGCTATTTTGAAGAGTTCAGCCTCATGTGGATAAAACACAGTTCTCTTCAGTGAGTTCTCTTCAGTGGAGTTCAGTCGGGGCTGGGAGTGTTAAGAAGTGGAGAGATGAAGTAGGGAAAAGAGTAGTCCTGGGCAAGAAGGCTATGAGCTTCAGCTTATCCAAATCTCTAGAAGTTTGTTAAGAATAAATACTTCTCAACTTTTTGTCTTCCTTTGGTTGAGTTCCATCCCTGATAACAAAGTGATTAAGTGCTCAGTGGCATCGGGACTAGAGGGAGGCTCATCAACAGTTGGAACCCACCAGCCACTTCCCTGGACAAAGATCTGGCAGTTGGTTTCCAGAAAGATTTAATAGCCTTGGAAACTCTATGGGCAATTCTAATCTCTCTTATGTGGAATCCTGATGTGGCGCAATAGGATAAGCATTGGACAGAAAAGTCAGTTTGAACCTTAAGGTTGGCTGTTCAAACTCAACTTGAAAACCCCATACAGGGTCAGTATGAGTTGGAACCAACTCAACAGCACTTAACAACAACAATAATCTCTCTTATGAGGACACTATGAGTTGGAATTGCCTAGATGTCAATGGGTTTGATTTTCAGTTTGGGTTTGTAGTCTGTAACAACCATATTATAGACTACATATTCAGAACTTCAAGGAGCTCTGGTAGCGTAGAGGTTACAAATTGGGCTGCGAACCTCAAGGTCAGCAGTTCAAAACTACCAGCTGTTCTGTGTGAGAAAGATGAGGCTTTCTGCTCCTGTAAAGAGTTACAGCCTTGGAAACCCTGTACAGGGTCGCTATGAGTTGGAACAGACGCCACGGCACATAACCACCACCATTCAGAACTTCAGATTCAGAATTTCACAACATCTTAGGACTTTGTCCTCTGTCTCAACTTTTCAAATCGGATGTGTTATCACTTTCTGTTGATTCTCGTGCCATTATTTCTTTCATACCTGTAAACCTCTTTCATTTCTATCCTGACTATAGTCACCTTAGTTTCCACTTCCACTAACTCCCCTGAGTCCCTGAGTGCAAACATTTAAGCACTTAGCCAGTAGCCAAAAGGCTGGCTAGCGGTCAGAGCCCACTTAGAGTTCTGTGGAAAACAACCTGGAAAAGTGCTTCTGAAAGGCCGCAGCCCATGAAACCAGATGAGAAGTTTGACTCTGCACATACAGGCACACCATGAGTCAAAACTGACTTGAGGACAACTAAGAACAAGGTTGCTTCAACCATTTCCCAACTTCTCATTCTCTCACCAATCTTTTATTCACATATTACTCAGTATTACCATTGACATTTTTCTCACCTGACAACAATCTAACTTTCTACTCTTGTCAGCATTTTCAATAACTGGATTTGAATAGTTACTATAAATAAATCTTTGCTCAACTGAAGCAATTGTCGTTTCCCCTTTCTTTTAACTTAACAACATGAACAGTAGGAAAGAATCACTATATCTTCTGAGCCTTTACCAAAATGGGTATCTATTTCTTAAGAAACCTCTTTGATTCTATCTTATTTTTGTATTTCTAATATTGTTATTTGGAGTATGAATCCAACTAAGGGACAGAAATTTTATTGTAACCATATATATATAAACTCACAGTGCCTAGCCACTTAAAGGGCTTTTATGTTTGTAAGGTCGCACAAACAAGACTTTAAATAAAAAAGGAAAATTATAGTGAGCTGTGAAATATTGCAGGAAAAAGGCATGGATTTACATCTTTTAAAATAACTATTATTATCTGTCAGGAATAGTTAGTACTTCTGCTAAACTATCTTTGATGTCTGCCACTATTCTGTCAGTTTTTCACACTGTGGTGGCTTTCATGTTGCTCTAATGCTAGAAGCTATTCACTGGTGTTTTAAATGCTGACTGGGTCACCCATGATGGACAGAATCAGAAGAAGGAGAGGCAGACTACTTCTGACTGTTTAGTCTCTGAAAACATTATAAATAGCTGTGAAACACAGTCAGATAGCATGAGAATATTGAATATTGAATCATGATGAAGAGCACTAGAATATTGTCAGATATAGTACTGAAAAATGATCCCCTCAAGTTGGAAGACACTCAAAATCCGACTATGAAAGAGCTGCCTCCTCAGAGTAACATGAACCATGATGACACAAATGGAGTAAAGCTTTCAGGACTTTAATTTTCTGATGGGGTACAACTCAAAATGAGGAGAAACAGTTGCAACAGTCATTAATAATTTGGAGGTGTAATGTAAGAACTATGAGTTGAGGAAAATTGGAAGTTGTCAAAAATAAATGGAGTGCACAGACATTGATATCCTAGGCATTATTGAGATGAAATTGACTGACACTGGCCATTTTGAGTCTGACAATCACATGATTGACTCTGCCATAGATGATGAAGAGGACTGGTGTCACATTCAACATTAAAAGGAACATTTCAAGATCTGCGTTGAATTATACTGCTGTCTGTGCTAGGATAATGGACATTTGTCTACAAGGAAAATCAGTTAATATCCCTATTATTAAAATTTACTCACCAACCACTTAAACCAATGATAATTATATTGAAGAATTCTAGCAACTTCTTCAGTCTGAAATTGATCAATGATGCAGCCAAGATGTGTTGATAACTACTGGCAATTGGAATGCAAAGTTTGGAAACAAAGAAGGATCAGTAGTTAGAAAATATGAACTTCATGATAGAAATGATGCTTGAGATAGCATGATAGAATTTTGCAATGGCAATGACTTCTTCATTGCAAATACTTTTTCTTTTGAGTTTGAGAGGGATTGGGCCCAACTTTTATTTTAGGGCACGATTTGTTGTTGTTGTTGTTGTTGTATGTCATGGAATCAGTTCTGACTCATAGTGAACCTGTACAGGGTTTCTGGGGCTGTAAATTTTTATGAGAGCAGAAAGCCTCATCTTTCTCCCACAGAACAGCTGGTAGTTTTGAATTGCTGACCATGAGATTAACAGTCTGAGTCATAAACACTATGCTACTAGAGTAGCTTAGTAATTAATTGATGGGAACAGGTAACAGGAGAATGGAAAGAGTGGGCATAACCTCCAGCAGTCCCCTGGAGTAGGTATGAAAAACTGAACAGAAACAGTGAATCCTGAGAATTGTTTCTGCTGCCCTCTCCCTGAAACTCCATACCAACTTGAGTTAATTTCAACTTATAGTGACCATTTAGGACAGAGCAGGATGCCCCCATAGGGTTTCCAAGACAGTAAATCTTTACAGGAACAAACAGTTTCATCTTTATTCCACAGAACAGGCAACTGATGGGTTCCATCTTTTTCCCACAAAGCAAGCAGCTGGTAAGTTTGAACTACCTACCTTTCAGTTAGCAGTCAAGTGTTTAACTCACCATGCCACAAGGGCTCCTGAGCCCAGCACCAAAGCCCCACTGATCTACCCTCCAATGGCAAGTCTCTTCAATTTGCCATTCCCAGCATAGTAAACCATGTGGTTGTTGTTGTTTTGTGCCATGGAGTCGGTTC
>NW_006408592.1:7202582-7214217 GCF_000296735.1 Chrysochloris asiatica
AACACCATTCCTCTTCAATTTGTCATTTCCAGCATCGTAAACCATGTGGTCATCATTGGTCATCAAAATGGCCAATACCAGTCCATTTAAGCTCACTAATGCCTAAGACATCGATGTTTATGCATTCCATTTTATTTTTGACAACTTCCAATTTTCCCAGATTCATACTTCGTACATTCCATGTTCCAATTTTCAATTGATGTTTACAGCTATTTCTCTTCATTTTGAGTTGTGCTCCATCAGCAAATGACGGTCTTTTCTCCATTTGTGTCATCAGGGTCAACTCTACCTTGAAGAGGCAACTCTTCCCCAGTCGCATTTTGAATGCCTTCCAACCTGAGAGGCTTATTTTCCAGCATATATCTGACAGTGTTTCTCTGCTATTCATAAGGTTTTCAGTGACTAAATATTCAGAAGTAGTTCGTCACTCTTCCTAGTCTGTTTTTATCTGGAAGCTCATCAGAAACCTGTCTACCATAGGTGACCCTGCTGGTATTTAAAATACCAGTGGCATAGCTTTCAGAATCACAGCAACTCACAAGTCATCACAGTTTGAAAAACTGACAGATGAGTGGTATATATATATATAATTATTTTGAGCTTGAACTTGAATGAGAATACTAACCTCATATTTTCTATTTCTTATTTGAGAAAATAGAATCCCAAATAAAATTCCATTTTTGTGTGTGTTATTTTGATTCATATATTATGTCAATAGTTTCATTTAAGATGTATTATTTTGGAGTTCTGGTATGGTGCTTCAGGATAATGCACTGGACTACTAGGTCATTTTGAACTGCAAGGTCAGCAGTTCAAACTCACCAGCTGCTCCTTGGAAACCCTTTACAGGGTTGCTATGAGTTGGAACAAATGGATGGCATTTAACAATAACAAAATGTGTTTTACTTGCCATGGATGAATAAATACTAGCTCAGGTTAAATTCATCTTTCTTTTTCTTAATTTTCCATTTTATACTTTTAAAATTACGTGTTGTTCTGAATTTTGGTCTGTTAACCCTGGTCATATAATACACAACAGGGATTCCTTTCTGTATTTTTCCTGTTTCTCTCAGGCTTCCTTTAAGGAGAATATATTAAATAATTCCAGTTGACATAAACTAACACTTGTATGTCAAAGAACACACAAAAACCTTGCTACTGTTAAGTGCTGTTGAGTCAGTTCTGATTCCTAGCAATACTGGTGGGTTTGAACCTCCAGCCTGTAGATTAGCAGTCCAGTGCTTATCCCACAGCACCACAAAACCCTTATATGTAGGTAGTCTTAATATATTTTTTTGTGATAAGTAGCAAAAAAAAAAAAAAAAATGGTTACTGACATGCCCTCTGGCAACAGAATCTTAAATGCAATTTTTTAAAGTGATTAATATTTTTTAGCTGATTAACACAGTGCCAACAGCAATGGGCACAAGCTTAACAATGATTGTGAGGATGGCATAGGACCAGGCAGTGTTTCCTTCTGTTTTCCATAAGGGCATTATGAGTGGGAACCAACTCAAGGGCACATAACAAAAATAACAATGCCTAGGAAATTGATCCGTGTGCATCCGTTTTCTATTTTCACAACTTAAAAGTTTCCTACATTCAAACTTTGTATATTCCTAATGGTGGTTACAGCTGTTTCTCTTTATTTTGAGTTGTGTCCTGTGAGCAGGAAGGTTACGAAAGCTTTACTCCATTCATGTCATCATGGTCAACTCTGCTTTTAGGAAGGATCCATTCCCAAGTCATACTCTGAGTGCTTTCCAATTGAAGGGCTTGTCTTCTAAACAACATTTGACAATATTCTGGTACTATTCATGAAATTTTCATCTTCAGGCACTGTACCTGATGATATTCTTCTGCTACTCATAAGGTTGTAAGCAGCTAAACATTCAGAAGTAGTCCTCTTCTCTTCCTTCCTTGTTTGTCTTAATCTGAAAGCTTAGCTGAAACCTGTCCACTATGGGTGACCTTGCTTGTATTTAAAATACCAGTGATATAACCTCAAGCATTACAGTAACAGGCAAGTCACCACAGTATAACAAACTGAGGAATGTCATTGCATTCATCATCAAAAAGAATATTTGAAGATAGATCTTGAAGTGCAATCTTGTCTGTAATAGGATGATAGCTATATGTGTACAAGGAAGACCAGTTAATATTACTATTATTCAAATTAACACACCAACCACCAAAGCCAGTGATGATGAAGTCGAAGAATTCTACCAACCTTTTTATCTGATATTGTTCAAACATGCAACCAGTTCTGATTCTATATGATTTATTAATTATATGCTTGGAGTCCTGGTGTGGCACTGTAGGATAAGCACTGGATGGTTAACTGCAAGGTCAGGTGTTCAAACCCACCAGTCACTCCTCAGAACCATATACAGGGTTTTTATGAGTCAGAAGTGACTCCATGGCACTTAACAACAACAACAACAACAACATTATATATACTTTGGACTTTTAGGTTTGTGTTCACTTCATTAGTGTTAATCTTTACTTCATGACCTATCTGAGGAAAAGTAAAAAATTATTGCTACAAAATTATAGGAACATTTATTAAACAAAAAGAAATATCAAAAGTGAAGCCACTGTTCTTCAATATATCATCCAAAAGTTTGTACCTTCTAAAGACACTGTTTCCATCACTTTTATCTTCCCTGAAGAATTCTGTAGTGTTTGATTTATACCATGTCTAAAATGGCAGTTTTGACATTTTTGAGGACTCAAATTTTTCCTTTTAAATGTTGTTTGAGTTTGGGTAACAAAAATATGTCCAAAGGAACAAGACCGGGAATAAAGGGTAGAAGGGGTAAGGTTTCCCAGCAAAATTCTCATACGACAGCCCTTGCTACCCTCAAAGAATGAGCAGGTACATTATCATGATGAAAAAATAATTCTTTAGTAAAATTTTCCTGGCTTTTTAATCACCTATTGAGTTTTCCATTTCCTTAAAAAATTTCTCTAATTAGCTTCACTAACTTTATATTTCCTTCCGGAAAATCTGTCAAGATTAACTCTTTGAGATCTCAAACCATAGTCTTCATAACTTTCTTGCTGACCTCTCTGTTTTGATTTGACCTGGACTGGCCCAGCTGATCCCCTCAGAAGTCATGGGTTTGAATGGACCTGGCTTTTGAAGGCACCTTAATGAGACTAAGACAACTATATTACTGAGAGAACTTGGCTGCAAGCCATTTATTGATCACAGAGACATATCTAAAAATGTTTTGTTTGGAATTAACTAATGAATGTATGAACTGGAACCCTAGTAGCAAAATAACTGTTTTAAAGTTTCTGATTAGGTGATTAGGTCATCATTTATATTATATCATGGTTAACATCTCCCTTGAGAATCAGTTAAGTATTTCTAATTCCTTCTATTTGTAGGATTTTTTTTTTTTTTTTTAATTTCAACCAGGATAATGTTACTAGTATATTGTGAGATTAGGTTCTGTTAGAATTCTATAAGAAATTTTTCATGAAGCTAGCAATCAACCCAGTTAAGGTCATATAGCAAATTCCAGTTAACTTTCTGTAAGTGGTAGTTCTAATGACAATTTGGTTTTTGAAGAATTTTGTTATGCTTCTATGTATCTCTCTCATTCAAGTGCTTATAGGACATTATATGTTTCAGGGCATTATATGGGATTGATTTGTGTTTTATATCATATTTCAGCTCTCAATAATTTTCCTATGCTTCTTTTGGTCTATTTCTATGCATAAGTAGCTTGTTATGAGCCTGAATTTGTTCGGTTTATATATACATTGTTTTTGTTGTTAAGTGTCATTGAGTCAGTTCTGAACCCATTGTGACCCTGTATAAGGTTTTAGTGGAGAGGCTGGTGGGTATGAACCACTGACCCTGTGGTTAGCAGCTCAGTGCTTATCCTACAGTGCCACACCAGGATTCCATGTGGAGTTCCTTTTCTTAAGAGCGTTATTTCTCAGAGCTGTGTGAAGTTTTATATGACTAAGGTAAAGTTGTGACTGAAAAAAAAAAAGAGTTGTTGTTTTTGTTGTTAAGTGCCACCAAGTCAGTTCTGACTCATAACTACCCTGTATAGAGTTTCAGAGGCTGTACATCTTTGCAGGATCAGAAAACCTCATCTTTCTCCTGTGGAGCATCTGGTGGGCTCAAACTGCAGACCAATTGTGACTAAAACAATGATCATTATTAATGTAGTAATGCAACCTTAAAAAAAATAATAAAAAGAAAGAAGTTTGAAGCCAAATATTCATGTCCTGATTTTTTTTTTTCTTCTACCTGATACAGAGGGAGAGGCTAAGATGTGGATGAATTAACTGACCTTGTTTAGTCACAATCTTTTGTTTCCAAGTTCAAAGATTTTATTTCCTGTTATATCCAAGGTCTTCACATAAACGAGTTAGCTTTCTGGGTTTGCATGGAAGATATTGATACTAAAAGTTGATACATCTTTGGTGCCATGGTTTGGTCTCTTTACATTTTATTTCAACATGGTATCTATATAGTCACACATAAAAACATACACATCTTAATGCCAGTAGAAGAACATTTTCATTAATTTATCTAGAATTAAAGGAAATAAAAAATCACTAGATACAGAATAAATAGGGTTTTTAAAAAGTTCGTGGAAAAATTCCATTTTCCATGAGCTTTTAAAAGCCTTCTTGTTTCTGGTTTTAATAAAAAATAGTAAATTGAAATCCCTAATGTGTCTCAATTTCTGAAATGTTTCTATGTTTAATTAGTTACAACATAAATTTTCCTAACAAAATTTGAGTCTACGAATTGCATCATGCTAATAATAACAAAACTTGCCAGGAAATGACTAATTGGTTATGGAGCACTGAATTTTGGTTAATGGTGAAAAAAGTGCATTGATTGATAGTTGGGTTGCACAGACTGTTAATGTAATAGTTGTCAAAAGGATTCTTTATCAGGACATTAAAAACATAAAAACGAAATGGAATTTCAGTGGATACATAAAACACAATTAATTGTGATAATTTTAGTAGTTTTATTTTAAAATGGTGGCTGGAGTAAACGAGCAATGCCAAATGTTTACTTGATCCTAAATATATGTGTGTGACATGGATGTCAGACTATTCATTGCATACAAGGACATAAACATATCATGGTTCTAGTTTTAATTAAATTCATTCTTCACTAAAGAATGGGTGCCTTGTTTGTTAGTATGCCTGATGAAATTATCAGACTTTGTACTCTTCATCTAGTTACCATTTTGCCAGCCATGAGCTGTACTTCATGTGAGCTCACTAAGTTTTAATCTTCTTCCTCTAGTCATTGAACATATGTACGCCAGCGGACAAATATAGTGTGAGCAAAGAACTTCATGTGAAGTAAGAGATAAGACTGAGAAATTTGAGAAGGGGAAAGATAGAAGAGGACTTTATATTACATTAAGGAGCCTGATGATGCTGTGAGTTAGGTATTGGACGGCTAACCAAAAAATTGGCAGTTCAAACCCACCAGTGGTTCCTCGAGATAAAGGTGAGGCTGACTACTCCCATAAAGATATACAGTCTCAGAAACCCCATATATAATCTCTATGAGTTGGAATAGACCTGATAGCAGGGATTTGTGTGTGTGTGTGTGGGGGGGGGTGGGTAATTACATTAATGTCCAGAGTTTAGACTTTATTTTGTAGATAACATGGAGATAATGAAGATTTATCAACCTGGATTAATGTTATTAGATTGTGGATGATTATTTGGGGAAAGTTACAACATAAGGTGCCTCAGAGTTACCTGTCACAATGTTTACACAATTTTTTTTTTTTTTCTCTGATAGAAATGAACTGCAGGATTCTCTCTCCTGATCTAATTTAAAATAAGAAGACTTAGGGCTCACAAAAGTTTATGCGCTAGACAGCTAACTCTGGTAACTGAGTTATTCATTCCTACTTTATCCTAGAGGTGTTAGGGGAAAGATATGATGTTTTGACAAGACAAAAAGATCTGAAGTTGTTTGTGGAAATGCAAGCGCAATTTCTATTGCTATGGGAATGGAGACATAGCCATGGGCAGTGGACTCACTTCATTCCTGTTCTCAACAGAGAGCAGCATTTAATTAGGAGGGAATCTTGTCAAGGTCTCTTGTGCATCAGCTCTTAGAAACACTGACAGCACATTTGTCCACACTTGGTGAAGGCATATTGTCTACTTTTCTTTCCAATCAAATATGAACTTCAGTGACAACAGATTCAACTTTTACAATGAAAGTCCAAGATTAATTTTAGTTTAAAAGGGTAATGTTCTATTGTCTCCTTATGTTCTTCTCTAAAAAAATGTAATTTTCTTTTTTAAAAGGAGGCACTGTTTAAGGAACTTTGCACTTAGATTAAAGCAAAAAAAAAAAAAAAACCTTGAATGATTTGTCTGGCTTAAAATCTCACTTTAATTAGAAAATCAGATGATCAGGTTTTATAATGATTTAATTATTTTTTTGTTTTTATTTATTAAAAAATAAAATCATTATACCTGTATTTACTTGAAAGTGACAGGCCATTCAATATTATGTAAGATATTTTAGAATGGGCAGGTATGTTCTCACTTTTGGTGGTAGATTGCAAATTAAAATGCTTAAGGGTTTTGTTGTTATGGTGTAAGAATATTGTAATAACAAGAATAGTTAATATTTATTAAGTGCTACATTTTAATAAATCAGGCACTGTTATAGTACTGAATTCTCACAGTTACATTACTGAATTTAGGTTGTTGTTGTTGTTGGGTGCCATTGAGTCAGTACCAACTCATATTGACCCATACAGCAGAATGGAAAACTGACCAGCCCGACACCAACCTCACAATTGTTACTACTTATGAACCCGTAGATGTCACCTCTGGCCAATCCTTCTCATTGGGGGACTTATTTTCTTCTCTGACCCTCCATTTTACCAAACATGATATCCTTATCCAGTGACTAGTCCCTGCTGATAATATGTCCAAAGGATGAGAGATGAATCCTGGCTTCCAAGGAGCACTCTGACTGCATTTCTTCCAACACAGATCTGTTTGTTCTTTTGTCAGTCCATGGTGCTTTCAGTGTTCTCCTCCAACAACCACAACTCAAATGCATCAGTTCTTCTATGGTCCTCCTTATTCACTGTGTAACTTCCACATGCATATGAGGTTATTAAAAATACCATCACTTGGGTCAGGCACACCTTACTTCTCAAACTGACATCTTTGCTCTTCAACACTTTAAAGAGGTCTTGTGCAGCAGATTTGCCTAATGCAATATGCTATTTAGATAGATTTTCTTATTTGGCTGTTTTTATAGATTATGAAGAAAATTGAGGCAGCCTTTGAAATTTTAAGTAACTTGTTCAGAATCATAAGCTAGAAAGTATTGGAGCTAAGTTTTAAACCTGAACTTTTTCTTTCCAGACTTTATCACTGCAACACTCACTCAAAACTCATATTGGCCGTTTAATTGAGTTTAACTCATAGAGACCCTATATAGGGTTTTCGAGGCTATAAATCTTTACAGGAGCAGAATGTTTCATTTTTCTCCTGTGGCTCATCTAGTGGTTTTGAACTTATGACCTTGCAGTTAGCAGTCCAGTGCTTTTCCTAAGGTGCCACCAGAGCTCCACACAGTCGTTTTTGCTGCAATGCGCTGTCTCACTTCAGACTCAGAGCAACCCTGCATAGAGTCTCCAAGGCTGCACATCTTTACAATGGAGTCCTGGTGTGGTGCTGAAGGTTAATGCTCTGGATCACAAGGTTGGTTTGGACTGCAGGGTTGGTAGTTCAAACTCACTGGACTCTCTTTGGAAATGCTATACAGGGTTGTTACGAGTTGAAAGCAACTTGACCGCACTTCAACAACAACAAATCTTTACAGAATCAGAAAGCCTCATCTTTAATCCTCAACAATAGTCATTGAAACTCTCAAATAATTAATCATCCTCCTTCAGAATACCGAATTACACTTACCTGACCCATTTAAACTAGACCTAACCACATGGTTTGCTCTAATCACTGTCATACAGACAGCTGTGGCATGTGTTGGGGAACTCTGGTGACCCAGTACTTCAGTGGTTGTCTACTGATTGAAAGCTCAGTAGTTTGAACCACACCTGCTTCTTCAGAAGAAAGATGTGATAGTTTTCTTCTATAATTATTAAAGCATTGGAAACTCTATGGAACAGTTCTGTTCTGTACCATAGGGTCACTATGAGTAGGAATAGATTCAATGGAAATTAAGTTGGTTTTTGCATGTGTCAATTCAAGGTAGATATTCAATATTTGTGTATGCTTATGGCTTGTAGCACTGTGGGTTAATGCACCAGACTGCAAAGCCATTTGAATTGCAAGGTCAGCAGTTCAAGCTCACCAGCTGCTCCTTGGAAACCCCATACAGGGTCGCTATGGGTCAGAACCTACTCAACAGCACTTAACAACAACATGGCAATACCCTTCCTATTTTTGCAGTGATATTGGAAACAAAAGTTAAAATGTAGTTAAAATGTATCAACTGTATTCCCTGAGTGACTACAAAGACCCATGTTTCATGTGTAGCCTAAGTGAGTGCTTAGCTTCTTTTGTAATGTTGTTGTTGTTCCATTGATTTAGTTCTGACTCATAGAAGACCTGTATAGGGTTTATAAGGAGAGACTGGTGAGTTTGAACCTCTAACCTTACAGTTAGCAAAATACTGCTTATCCTGTAATGCTACACCAGCACTGCAAAGCCTACACAACCCGGTATTCTCAGGCAATCCCCATCTTACTGATGAAGCTCAAAGTCTGCAGCCTTTCGTATGGCTTGCACCTCAATTTAAAGAAAAAAAAAAATTCTCACAACTGGACTGATATATAACATCATAATAAATAGAGAAAAGATTGAAGTTGTCAAAGTCTTTGTTTTGCTTGGATCCATAATCAACACTCATGGAAGCAGCAGTCAAGAAATCAAACAACGTATTATATTACGTAAATCTGCTGCACAAGCCATCTTTAAAGTGTTCCACACTAAGATAGTTTGAGGACTAGGGTGCACCTAACCAAAACCTTGTTATTTTCAATAGCCTCACATGCATGTGAAAGTTGGACAATGAGTAAGGAAAACCGTAGAATAATTGATGAATTTGAGTTAAGGTGTTGGAGAAGAATCTTAAAAATACCATGGACTGCCAAAAGAACAGTCTGTGTTGGAAGAGGTACAAGTCTGTTCCATAATGCTCCTAAGAGGCAGGGATGGTGAGACCTTGTCTCTTGCAATTCTGGTCTATTATCAGGAGAGACCATTTCCTGGAGAAGGACACTGTGTTTGGTAAAATGGAGCATCAGCAAAAAGGAAAAGATCCCTAAGGAGATGTATTAGCACTGTTGCAGCAGCAATGTGCTCAAGCATAACAATGATTGTGAGGATCATTCAGGACCAGGTAGTGTTTCTTTCTATTGTGCATAGGGTCACTATGAGTTGGAACCAACTCAACAGCACCTAACAACAACTCCCAACCAAGTACTAACCAAGTCTGAACCAGCTTAACTTATAAGACGCGATGAGTTCAGGAGTATTCAGGGTGGTATGGCTACAGATTTTGTTGTAATAAGCTTCTGAAATTCTGAGAATTTTTACTGCTTCAGCGTAACCTAGCCAATTTTGAAAGATAAAAACCTCTGCGATCTATTTCTCTATTATAATAGGGACATATACTAGGAGAACGATCTAGGAAAGTTTGCCCAAGAAAAATCTGAAAGTGACTCTCCAAGTTGTAAGAGAAACAGAAAAGAAATCTTGAAAAGATGAAAAATAAAGGCAAAGATAAAGCAATCACCAATAAAAGACTAAGTTCCTCTCCAACCTAGTGGGATTAATAAAAATTCAGGGATCTGAAATCTATTTCTCTGCTCATTGATTCTTAGAAGGTAGCTGACAGATCATAATTCTGAAAGAATAAATCTGAATTTGTGTCACATTCCAATACTAGTTATATGTCATATGGAGAGCTTCTTCTTTGGTTTTATGGTTTACAAGTGAAATTAATAGGCTTATAGATAAAGTACACTCAGAAATTTTACGTTTCTTTATGCCATTAATGATATAGCCACACTATTGGCACTGTGTGATAAAGCACTGAATCGCAAGGTTGGTTTGAACCACCAGGTCGGTGGTTCAGATTCACCAGAAACCCTACACAGGGTCGCTATGCACTGGAACTGAAACGATGGCATATAACAACAATAACAATTGTTTGATATGATATATATCCATATGCCTTTATATAATTTACCCAAAATGTACAATATGACCTTAGTAAGATTTTTTTTGTCTCAAAGTTCTGATAGTCCCAAAAGTTCTAATAAAAGGAGCTTTGGATATTTCCATTTGACATTTCATGAAATTAACCACTTTGAGAATTCATATGAAAAATGCATTCAAGTACTAAAAAGTTTAACAAGAAAGTGTTCCTGAAGATAGTTACAGATGTAGTTTCTGTTTGCATGTCAGATTAGATTAATTCTGTAAGATGTTTGTTGAGGTGTCATTGGGAACATGCCATACAGTAAATCTACTTTTGTCATTCAGATGGCCATCTTAGAGTGGCCCCGGTAAACCAGACAACGAATTCGTTTAACCTCAGGAAACAAATTGAATAATGTGAAGGACTGGAAAAAATAGAACTGTTTTTAAGTCTGACTTAAAAACAAGTAGTTAAAAAACAAAAATGCCTTGATAAAACTTGTCACATTCAAAAGAATTAGAATTATCAAGATAAAAAAGCTCAAGAAGCAAGCAGGTTGTTGTCATGCATCAGGTGAACATAGCACACTGTGTTGGCAGTATACTTTTTCTTTCTGTAAGAGTTATTTTTGTTATTATTATGTGCCGTGGAGTGGGTTCCGACTCAAAGCCACCCTGTACAGGGTTTGTGAGAGTGTAAATCTTCACAGGAGCAGTAAGCCTCATCTTTCTCCCATGGAACAGCTGGTAATTTCGAACTGCTGACCCTGAGGTTAGCAGGCTGATTAGTAACCACTATGCTACCAGAGCTCCTTGTCTATAAGAGTAGCTCTGCTCAATTCTCCTTCACAGGGATGTGTGTATGTTGAGACCTGAGCTGTGGTATAGGATAACAAATTGGAGAAATATACTTGCGATAAACTCAACATAATATGATGATCAATTAATAGTGAGTAACATCAAAGCTTAATAACTTAAGAAAACTTCAAGTTTTCTGCAATGAGCTGTACTGTGTGGCATTAATTTACATGTGTATATGTTGTTGTTAAGTGCTGTCAAGTCAGTTCAGACTCATAACAACCCCATATAGGGTTTCTGAGGAGCAGCTGGTGAGTTTCAACCACCGACCTTTTGGTTCAAACTGACCTTGCATTCCAGCACATTAACCTGCAGTGCCATACCAGGATATATATTGTTGTTTAGTGCCATCATTTTGGTTTCAACACACAGCAACTGTCTATAGGATTTTGTAAATTTTGGCCAGAGCAGAGAGAGCGTCTCATCTTTCTCCCAAGAAGTAGCTGTTGGGCTCGAACTGCTGACCTTGTGGTTCACACTCCATTGCTTACTGTATGGACTACTGCACTTCATTCATATATATATATACAAATGTATGTATGTGTGTGTATATATATATGTGTGTGTGTAT
>NW_006408592.1:7214643-7215254 GCF_000296735.1 Chrysochloris asiatica
AACCTTGCAGTTCAAATGGCTTTGCAGTCTGGTGCATTAACCCACAGCACCACACCAGGACTCCACATGAGGCCTACATGTATATATATCCACCAATCATCTGTCAGTTTGTCATACTGTGGTGGCTTTCATGTTGCTGTGATTCTGGAAGCTATCCAACTGGTATTTTAAACACTAGCATGGTTAAGCAGGGTGGAAAGGTTTTAGATAAGCTTCCAGATTAAGAAAAACTAGGAAGAAGGTGAGACAAATTCTTCCAAATACCGAATCACTGAAAACCTTATGAACAGCAGTGAAATACTGTAAGACAGCATCAGAATATTGACTGTTGAAACATGATGAAGAACACTACAATATTGTTAGACATAGTGTCAGAAGATTAGGCCCTCAAGTTGGAAGGCACTTCAAAGTACAACTGGGGGAAAATTGCCTCCTCAAAGTAGAGTTGACTATGATGACACGAATAGAGTAAAGCCTTTGGGACCTTCATTTGCTGATGGGGTACAACTCAAAATGAAGAGAAATAGCAGTAAAATGCGTTGGAAATCAGAACATGAAATGCACAAAGTATGAAGCTAGGAATATTGGAAATCATCAAAAATGAAATGGAA
>NW_006408592.1:7215904-7235116 GCF_000296735.1 Chrysochloris asiatica
TATGTAAGTTGAGGCTGAGCCTGAAGAAAATTGAAACAAGTCTGTGAGAGCCAAAATATAACCTTGAATATATCCCACCTGAATTTAGAGATTATCTGAGTAACATATTTGATGCATTAGATACTAAAGACAGAACACCAAAAGATTTGTGGGATGACATCAAGGACATTGTACAGAAAGAAAGCTAAGGTCATTAAGAAGTCAAGAATGATGAAAAAAAAAAAGCAAAATGGGTGTCAGAAGAGACTCTGACACTTGCTCTCCAGCATAGAGATGCTAAAATAAATGGAAGAAATGAGAAGGCAAAAAGCTAAATAGAAAATTTCAAAGGGCAACTAGAAAAGACAAAGTGAAATATGATAACAAATTGTGCAAAGACTTGGAGTTAGAAAACCAAAATTGAAGAACATACTAAGCATTTCTCATGCTGAGGGAAGTGAAGAAAAAAAATAAACCTCCACGCACAATACTGAAGGATTCTGTAGGTAAAATGTTGAATACTGCAGAAAGAATCAAAAGAAAATGTAAGGAATACACAGTCACTGTAACAAAAAGAATTGGTTGATACTGAACCATTTCAAGAGACATCATATGATAAAGAACTAATGATACTGGAGAACGAAGTACAAGGTTTACTGAAGGCGTTGGCAGAGAACAAAGCACTGGGAATTGATGGAATACAACTGGAAATCTTTAAACAAATTGGTAAAGTACTGGAGGTACTCACTCATCTATGCCATGAAATTTGGAAGACAGCTACTTGGCCAACTGACTGGAAGTGATTCAAACTTGTGCCCTTTCCAAAGAGAGGTGACCCAATGGAATGCCAACATCATCAGACAATATCATTAATATCTCACACAAATAAAATTTTGCTAAAGGTAGTCCAAAAATGACTGCAAATGTACATTGACAAAGAACTTCCAGAGGTTCGAGCCAGATTCAGACAAGGACATGGAGTAAGGAATATTATTGTTGATACCAGATGGATCTTGCCTGAAAGCACAGAATATCAGAAAGATGTTTACCTGTACATTGTTAACTATGCAAAGGTTTTTGATTGTGTGGAACATGACAAATTATGGACAATACTGCAGAAAATAAGTATTCTGGAATACTTAATTGTGCTCATGAGGAACCTGTACATAGACCAAAAGACAGTTGTTCAAACAGAATAAGGGAACACTGAATGTTTTAAAATTAGCAATGATGTTCATTGGGGTTGTATTCTTTAACCATACTTATGCAATGTGCATGCTGAACACATAACCTGAGATGACAGATTATATCAAGAAATATGTAGTATCAGGATTAGAGGAAGAGTCATCAACAACATATGATATGCAGATGATATAACCTTGCTGAATGAAAGTGAAGAAGACTTAAAATACTTGCTGATGAAGATAAAAGATCACAGCCTTTGGTGTGAGTTGCGCCTCAATGTAAAGAAAACAAAAATTCTCACCACTTGAACAATAAACAACATTATTATCGAGGGAAAAAAGATCAAAATTGCCAAGGACTTCATTCTTCTTGGATCAACCAACACTTATGGAAGCAGCAGTGAAGAAATTAAATGATGTATTACATTAGGTAAATCTACTATATATGACCTCTTTTAAAGTAATCAACAGCAAAGATGTCAATGTGAGGAAAAGGTGTACCTGACCATAGTCATCATATTTTCAATAACCTCATATGTATGTGAAAGTTCTACAATAATTCAGGAATCTCAATGTAAAGAAAATAAAAATCCTCACCACTGGACCAATCAACAACATTCTTCTCAAAGGATAAAAGATTGAAGGTCTCAAGGACTTCATTCTTCTTGGATCAACTATCAACACTCATGGAAGCAGAAGTCAAGAAATCAAACGATGTATTGCATCAGGCAAATCTGCTGCACAAGACCCTTTTAAAGTGTTGAAAAGCAAAGATGTTAGCTTGAGGACTAAGGTGTGCCTGACCCAAGCCATGATATTTTTCAATAACCTCATATGCATGCGAAAGTTGGACAATAAATAAGGAAGATCACAGAAGAATTGATGCTTTTGAGTTATGGTGTTGGAGGAGAATATTGAACGTGCCATGGGATGCCAAAAGAACCAACAGATCTATGTTGGAAGAAGTGCAGATGGCCAAACTTCGTCTCTCATACTTCGGACATATTGTCAGGAGGGACCAGTCACTGGAGAAGGATATCATGTTTGGTAAGGTGGAGGGACAGATAAAAAGAGGAAGACCCCCAACGAGATGGATTGAGAAAGTGACAGCATCAATGGGTTCAAACATGGCAACAATAGTGAGGTTGGCCCAGGATCAGGCAGTGTTTTGTTTTGCTGTGCATAAGGTTGCTATGAGTCGGCACTGACTCGATAGCACCTAAAAACAACAACATAGAAGAATCGATGCATTTGAATTATGGTGATGGAGGAGAATATTAAAAATACTGCAGACTGCCAAAAGCAAAAAACAATCTGTGTTGGATGAAGTACACCCACAATACTCCTTAGAAGCCAGGATGACCAGACTTCACCTCTCATGCTTCAGAAATTTTGTCAGGAGGGATAAATCACTGGAGAAGGATATCATGTTTGGTAGTGTGGAGGGCCAGAGAAAAAGATGAAGATTCCCAATTAGATGGATTGGCATAGTGATAACAGCAATGGGCTCAAATGTAGCAACAATTGTTGGTTGGCACAAGACTGGGCAGTGTTTTTGATCTATTGTGCATAAGTTTACTATGAATTGGTACCAACTTGATGGCACCTAACAATAACAACAAATATATGTGTGTGTGTGTGTGTAATGTTTGATTAGGCATTGGTTTTAAAGATGTGAAAATTTGCTGAGATATCACAGTTTTGGGGGGAGGAAGCTATAAATATTCATACATTTGTTTTGTTTTTTGCTTCCAGTAGTGAATTGAATATACTTTTCAATTTTTAAATTTCTCAGAAGAATTCAATTATCTTAAAAAAAAAAGTTTTTATTGTAAATTGAGTGATAGTTTACATGGGAGAACATAGGATTTACACTTATCGTTTCATTGCAATAATTACAGTATCTTCTGTGCATCATCATTCAATGGGATTTGCTTTTATTCCCCCTGTTGTTTTTTATTTGGGGGAGAGGGATTGGGGTGTACACAAAAACACTCAGGAATATATAATCATTTAAACAACTAAAGGACACATTCTGGAAGCCTGTCTCCTGGCTGCCAGCACACAGCCTTTCTCTTTCCATGAGTCTAGAGTCCTCAGCTGCTCTATCTCTTCATGACATCTCTGCCTCCATCTCTAGTGTCCCTGTTTCTCTGGATAGGGTCCCACATTCCACTTGTGCTCTTCTACCTTGATGGTCCTAAGGTCCTCTGTTCCTGGACTGTAAGATTAACTACTCTCCCCTTTTTGTTACAAAACGTTTACCTTTACAGTTGTGACAGTCACACTTAGTCATGATAACAGTTACTCACAACTGAATCATAAGAATCTTATTCCCATCTCCTTTCACCAGATCATTCTACACATGGATAAAAACTATTCAGGGGGGCTTCTACCTTCACCCGCATACTCTGAAACTAAACTGTCTCTTGAAAAGTTGTAACCCAGTCACATCATGCCTTTTTAGCCCCACCCCCATCCCATTTTACTTAGCCAATGTCTAAGTTTCCTTTCCCTATCAACCCTGTGTAAAGAGTGGATAGGATTGGTACTTGATATGAAGACTCCTTCCCTCTTAGTTTGTAATATGAGCAACTACATCCATAAGTATAGGTCAAGTTTATCAAACTGTAGCAATTTACACTTATTTCCTTTATCAAAAAAAAAAAAATCTTCCTCTAGTCAAATTCTGATCAAGCCATTGAAGCTAGGTCGAATGGGTACTATATACAAATTTGGGTGTTCTTGAATTCTATTATCTTTTAATTCCATTTTGTGTGTGTGTGTGTGAACTTATGAAAGTCCCCTCATAAGAGTCTGAGACTGTTCAAGTTGAATACTCAATTTTTAAGACAGCAATATTTATCATTTAGATAAACCCCCGATAGTGAATGAGACAATCTGAGGAGTACATGAATAATGAGTACAGTCATCTAAACAAAATTCTGTGGGGAAGAGCAAAGCTTAATCGGTTGTGAAAGAAAGAGGATCTCAATAAATCAGAAGAGTGTTTTGAAAGTTTTAGGAGTTGGGAGTTTAAATAAGGAAATGTTAAAAAATATCAATTAGGAATTCAACAAGATAGGAAATGGATTGTAAACATGTGAGTTGGCAGTTTTATTATTTATCTAATAAATAATATGTTCTAAGCAAACTATTTAAAATATAGTTGCATAAAACATCAAATGCTGATTATCTCATAGTTTCTGTGGGTCATTCATCTAAGTGTGACTTAACTAGGAGCCTTTGGCTCAAGGCCTCCAAAGAGCTTGCAGTTAAGCTCTCAGTTTGCTGGGATTGTGATCTCATCTGAAAGCTCAATTGTGGAGGAAGTTTACTCCTTTGCTTATTAATAGACTTTGGTCCTTTCCCATAAATATCTCCACAGGACTACCTCATGACTTTACAACTGACTTCCTTCAGAGTGAGGAATCCAAATAAGAGACAGAAAGAGAACAGAAGGTAGAGAATTTTAAAATTTCTTCTACGAAGTGACAGCTCATCAATTATTCCATATTATATTCATTAGACTGCCCTTTATCTGTCAGTTTGTTATACTATGGATACTTTGATGCTACTGTGATATTAGAAGTTATACCATTGGCATTTTAAATAGCAGTAGGGTTACCCTGTGTTGTTGGCCTTGTGGAATGAGGGATATCATTGTTGAAGTTAGATGGATCTTGTGTGAAAGCAAAGAATATCAGAAAGATGTTTACCTGTGCTTTATTGACTATGCAAAGGCTTTCAATTGTGTGGATCAGGAAAAGTTATGGGCAACATTGTAAAGTATGAGTATTCTGGAACCCTTAATTATGCTCTGCAGAACCTGTACATAGACCAACAGTATTTCTTAGAAAAAACAAGGGAAAACTGAATGGTATAAAATTAGGAATGGTGTATGCTATGGTTGTATTATTTCACCATAATTATTCCATCTATATGCTTAGCAAAAAGCCTGAGAAGCTGAATTATATGAAGAAAAGTGAGGCATCCACATTAAAGGAAGAGTCATTAACAACCTGCAATATGCAGATGATACAGACTTGCTCAATAAAAGTGAAGAAGATTTAAAATACTTATTGATGAAAATCAAAGACCACAGCCTTTGGTATGGGTTGCATTTCAAAGAAAAGACAATAAAAATCCTCACCACTGGACCAATAAACAATATCGATATCAATGGACCACCACTCTTCTGTCAGTTTGTTGTACCGTGGTGGCTTGTGAGTTGCTATGATTCTGAAAGCTATGCCACCAATATTTTAAATGCCAGCATGGTCGCCATGGTGGAGAGGTTTCAGATGAGCTTCTAGACGAAGACAGACTAGGAAGAAAGAGTGACGAAATACTTCCAAATATTTAGTCACTGAAAACCTTATGAATAGCAGAGATACACTGTTATATTAGTGCTGGGAAATAAGTCCCTCAGGGGGGAAGTCACTCAAAATGCAACGGGGGAAGAGCTGCCTCCTCAAAGTAGAGTTGACTGTGATGACGCAAATGGAGAAAGCCCACAGGAGAAAAGCCCGTGGAACTTTCATTTGCTGATATGGAAAACTGAAAATAAAGAGAAACAGCTATAAACGTCCATTGATAATCAGAAGATGGAATGTACGAAGCATGAATCTGGGAAAATTCAAAGTTGTCAAAAATAAAATGGAACGTATAAACATCAATATCTTAGGCATTAGTGAGCTGAAATGGAGTAGTATTGGCCATTTTGAATCCGATGACCACATGGTTTACTGTGCCGGGAATGACAAATTGAAAAGGAATGGTGTTGCATTCATTGTCTAAAAGAACATATCCAGATCAGCCATGAAGTACAATGCTGTTTGTGATAAGATAATACCCACGTGCCTACAGGGAAACCCAATTATTACTACTATTATTCAACTTTACACATCAACCACTAAAGCCAATAAGGATGAAATAGAAGAATTCTACCAACTTATTCAATCTGAAATCAATCAAACATGCAATCAAGATGTATTGATCATTATTGGTGATTGGAATGCAAAGATTGGGAGCAAAGAGGAAGGATCAGTAGTTGGAAAATGTGGCTTTGGTGATAGAAATTATGCTGGAGAACGCATGATAGAATTCTGCAAAGGCAATGATTTGTTCATTTCAAATACCTTCTGTGGACAGCATAAGATATACACATGGACCTTACCAGATGGAATGCATAGAAATCAAATTCACTACATCTGCAGAAAGAGACGATGGAAAAGCTCCATATCATCAGTCAAAACAAGGCCAAGGGCAGACTGTGGAACAGGCCATCAATTACTCATATGCAAATTCAAAAGGCAGCTGAAGAAAATGAAAACAAGACCACGAGAGCCAAAATATGACCTTGAATATATTCCACCTGAATTTAGAGATCATCTGAAGAACAGATTTGATACATTAAACACTAAAGACCAAAGACCAGAAGAGTTGTAGGATGCCATCAAGAACATCATACACGAAGAAAGCAAAAAGTCATTAAGAAGACAAGAAAGAAGGAAAAGGTCAAAATGGATGTTAGAAAAGACACTAAACTTGCTCTCCAGCATAGAGATGCTAAAGCAAATGGAAGAAATGAGGAGGTCCAAGAGCTGAACAGAAAATTTCAAAGATCAGCTTGAGAAGATAAAAGCAAATATTACAACAAAATGTGAAAAGATCTGGAATCAGAAAACCAAAAAGGAAGAGCACACTCAGCAGTTTTCAAGCTGGAGGAACAAAGGAAAAAAATCAAGTCTCAACTTTTGGTTTTGAAAGATTCTCTGGGCAAATTATTGAATGATGCAGAAAGAATCAGGAGAAGATGGAAGGAATACACAGAATCACTGTACCAAAGGAAATGGTTAATGTTCAAACTTTTCAAGAGGTAGCATATGACCAAGAGCCAATGATCCTGAAGACGGAAGTCCAAGGTGCATTGAAGGAATTGGCAAAGAACAAGGCACCAGGAATTGATGGAATAAAAATTGAAACCTTTCAAGAAAGTGACACGGCACAGGAGGCACACACTCATCTCTGCCAAGAAATTTGGAAGACAACTATCTGGCCGACTGATTGGAAGAGATCCACATTTGTCCCCATTCCAAAGAGAGGCGATCCAACGGAATGCAGAAATCATTGGACAATCTCTTTGATATCCCACGTGAGTAAAGTTTTGCTAAAGGTAATACAGAAACGGCTGCAATCATACACTGACAGAGAAATTCCAGAAGTTGAAGTAAGATTCTGAAGAGCCTGTGGAACAAGGGATATCATTGCTGATGTCTGATGGATCTTGGCTGAAAACAGAGACTGTCAGAAAGATGTTTACTGTGCTTTATTGACTATGTAAAGATTTTCAATTGTGTGGATCATGACAAGCTTTGGAAAACATTGTGAAGTATGAGCATTAATTGTACTCATGAGGAATCTGTAGCTGGACCAAGAAGCAGTTGTTTGAACAGAACATGGGAACCCTCAATGGTCTAAAATTATAAAAGGTGTGTGACAAGGTTTCATTCTTTCACCATACTTATTCAACATGCATGCTGAGCAAATAATCAAAGAAGCTGGGTTCTAAGAAGATAAACGTTGA
Source organism: Chrysochloris asiatica (assembly GCF_000296735.1). Taxonomy (NCBI): domain Eukaryota; kingdom Metazoa; phylum Chordata; class Mammalia; order Afrosoricida; family Chrysochloridae; genus Chrysochloris; species Chrysochloris asiatica. The sequence continues at coordinate 7,223,657 of NW_006408592.1, forward strand.
ATCATGATTACAGGAAGACTCATTAACAACCTGTGATATGCAGATGATACAACCTTGCTTGCTGAAAGTGAAGAGGACTTAAAACATTTAGTGATGAAAATCAAAGAGCACAGCCTTCCATATGGATTACATCTCAATTTAAAGAAATAATAAATCCTTATCACTGGCTCAGTCAACAACATTCTTATCAATGGAGAAAAGATTGAAGTTGTCAAGGACTTCTTTCTTGGATCAACTATCAACACTCACAGAAGAGATAGAAGAGCTTATGGAAGAAAATATTCCTAACATTTTAAAGGATGAGAAGATAAACATTTAAGAAGCTGAATGAACCCTAGGAAGGATAGACCCCAAAAGAAAAACACTGAGACATATCATAATCAAGCTCTCCAAAATCAAAGACAAGAAGAGAATCATAAAAGCAGCCAGGGAAAAGAGAAGTGTTAACTAAAAAGACAAGCAAATCAAATTAAGCTCTGAATTCTCAGCAGAAGCCATACAGGCAAGAAGACAATGGGGAGACATAAATAAAACCCTAAAAGATTAAAAACTGCCAACTAGGAATCATCTATCCAGCAAAACTGTCAATCAAATATGACGGTGCAATCAAAACATTCCAGAATAAACAGAAGCTAAGAGATTTTGTGAAAGCCAATCCAGCACTTCAAAACATCCTAAAGGGAGTTCTTTGGATTGAAAACCAACAAGAACAGACAACAACCAGATTTTGACAGACATGGCAACACCACCTGGAGCTCAGTCAACAGATAGTAGAGTTCAGAACAGAACAAAATTATAGCAATGATTTCAGAGGACTAGTGAGGCCAGCCACTGATCAAAATATTAACAATGTCAAAGAAGGGGAAAATATAGGAACAGAGATCCAGGTGGTGAGGAGGTCGAATAGATTACAGGATCCAAAAGACTGAATTAAATGAAGGGAAAACTTAATAGACTGTAGGGTAACCCCAAAGAAAATTAATACTTCACAAGTTACCATGAAAATGAAGATCCAAGCAGAACAAGGAAACATTAAAACAAAGAAGACACCGACAAGATACAGCACAGAAAACATGAACGCAATACAAGAAGGCATGCAGAACAAAGGAACAAACAACACCACAAAAGTAACATAATAACAGCAGTCAGTCCATGCATATTGATAATTACACTGAATGTCAATGGTACACTAGTGAAGAGACAGAGAGTGGCTGAATGGCTAAGAAAACAAGACCCTTCAATATGCTGCCTGCAAGAAACACATCTTACACACAAATTAAAAAAAAAAACAAACAGACTAACAGTTAAAAGATGGAAAATATATATACCAATCAAACAACAGGAAAAAACAAGCAGGAGTAGCAATACTAAACTCTGATAAAATAAACTTTAAGGCAAAAACCAGCATAAGAGATAAAGAAGGACACTATCTCAAGAATAAAGGGTCAATTGAGCAAGATGACATAACCATAATTAACATCCACACTACAAATGAAAGAGCACAAAGATATATGAAGCAAACCCTACTAGAATTGAAGAAAGAAATAGATAAATCTGTAATTATAGTGGGAAATTTTAATACTCCACTTTTGAAAAAAGATAAAACAATCAGAAATAAACTCGACAAAGCTACAGAGGAACTAAACAGCACAATCAACCAACTTAACATCATAGACGTGTACAGAGCATTCAACCCAAGAACAGCACAATACACATTCTTTTCCAGTGCACATGGAATATTATCCAGCATTGACCATGTGTTAGATCATAAAGCAAGCCTCCATAAATTTACAAACATCAAAATACTACAAAGCATTTTTTCAGACCACAATGCCATAAAATTAGAAATCAACTTAAGAAGACAAAGGAAATAAAGTTTAATATATGGCAACTGAATAACACCCTACTGAAGAGCGACTGGATAATAGTAGAAAATAAATGTGAATTCAGAAAGTTCCTAGAAACAAATGAGAACGAAAACACAACATACCAAAATCTTTGGGACACAGCGAAAGCAGTGCTGAGAGGACAATTTATTGTGATAAATGTGCATATCCAAACAGAAGAAAGAATCAAAATCAACACAACACAGCATCTCCATCAAGTAGAAACAGACCAATGGAGAGAACTTACAGTCACCAAAATAAAAGAAATAATAAAGATCAAGGCAGAAATAAATGAGATAAAAAACAGAAAATCTATAGAAAGAATCAACAGCACAAGAAGCTGGTTCTTTGAAAGGATTAATAAAATTGGCAACCTACTGGAAAACCATAACATGCATTAGAAACCACATGGGCGATATCACAACGGGACCAAAGGAAATCAAAAGGATAATAACAGAATACTATCAAGACTTGTACTGCAACAAATTTGAAAATTAAAAGAGATAGATACATTTTTAGAAAAACATGACCTACCTAAACTCACACAGAGTGAAAATAAGTGTCTTTTGGATTTTTGTAGTAGAGTTCTGTAGTTTTCTTAGTTTTCTTTGTTTAAGTCCTTTGTGTCACTGGTTACATTTATTCCTAGATATTTCATCCTATGGGTGGCTATTATAAATGGTATTGCTTTTCTAATGTCCTTTTCAGCACTGTCGTTTCCAACTGATTTTTGTATGTTGATCTTATATCCTGTCACTTTGCTGAATCTTCCAATGAGGTCTAGTAGCTTTTTTTTACTGTGTCTTTGGGGTTAGGAAGGCTTAATATTGTGAAAATGTCAATACTATGCAAAGCAGTTTACACATATAATGCAATCCCAACCCAGATTCCATTGGTATTCTTCAAAGAGCTGGAAAAAAACAGTTACAAACTTTATATGGAAAAGAAAGAGACCCAGGATAGGCAAAGCACTGATTAAGAAGAAGAACAATGTGGGAAGCCTCTCACTTCCTGATTTCAAAATTTACTACACAGCTACAGTGGTCAAAACAGCCTGGTACTGGTATAATGAAAGATACATTGATCAATGGAACAGAATTGAGAATCTAGAAATTAACCCATCCACATACAGCCAACTGCTTTTCGACAAAATAGCTAAGTATATTGCATGGGAAGGAGATAGTCTCTTCAACAGATGGTGCTGGCAGAATTAGAAAGTGATCTGCAAAAGACTGAAAGAAGACTTTTACCTCACACTGCTGGAGCCAACACAACTTCTGTAGCCAACATTAGGGCTAACTGCTGTGTCTGACAATTAACTATACTCTGCATTCCGAATGGAGAGATTAAACCTGAGTAGGGAGACTTCTGGTGTGGCACTGCTGGTTAATGTGGTAAACTGCAGTGTCAGTTTGGGCTGCTAAGTCCAGCAATTCCAACTCACCAGCTGCTCCTTAGAAACCCTGTACAGGGTCACTATGAGTCAGATCCTGACTCGATGGCACTTAGCAACAACAGGGGTGACAGGAGATAAGAAATAAAAGGAAGACACAAGACAGAATTGAAATATAGTAAAGTTGGAACCATGTGGGCCACAGCACTCTGATGGAGATACTGTGATACAGACCTAGGCAGCAAGTTTATTTTATACACATCTCAAGGGGAGGTTCTTGGGGGCAGGGAAAAGAATAACATCTGGTGTTTTGATGCATGCAGTAAGAGGGACTTTATCAGAACAATGTAGTTGCGAGGGAAACAGAGATAGGGTAGCTAGAATGTTGTGTAGGCTGGGCTGAAGGACATAGCTGAATACAAGGAAAGACCTTGCAAGTTCCCACACCCATGAGGCAGCCCTGCAAGTTCCTGGGGGGTAAAGGGGGAGACTTTGACTTGGAAGCAGCCTGAGTTTCTGGACCACAACTGTTCAGTTGCAATCCTTCGGTTAAACTACCCCCAAGTCAGGGACCTTCAGCTCAGCTGCTCCCAACATCTGCTCCTTTTTTATATTTTAAATGAAGGCAGTGAGTGGTCTGTTGGAGCTGGGAGAGCTGGTGTCGGGAGGACTTGATAGAAGACTGTATAAACAAGCAACAAGGTTGACATTAAGACTATAATGCCAATAAGGAGCCACGCCATATGGCACAGTATATCAAAAGGATGAAATCCATTGAGTAGATCCAACACAGTCTTGGCCACATCATCAGGGGCTAAGACCTCATTTCTGCTGTTTTGTACAGCCGTGATCTGGTTATGAAGTTCTTTTAAATCAAAATTTATATTTGTATGATGCCAAATACCTTGAAGGTGACTTGAAACTTTATTCCACTTCCGATCAGAAGTGTTATATGGTAATGCCATTATATAGATATGGGAAAATGAGGCATGACATTGAATATTTTGTCTGTATTTAAGGGCCTTTACCTGATTTCCCAGGCGAATTACGGTGGCCTCTAGTATATTTAATTTTATTTCTAAGTTGTGATCTATGTACTCTTGGATAGATAAAACATGTGAGATGTTTTTTGCTCTAGTAGCATAGTGGTTACAAATCAGGCTGCTAACCTCAGGGTCATCAGTTTGAAACTGCCAGCTGTTCCGTGGGAGAAAGATGAGGCTTTCTACTCCCATAAAAATTTACAGCCTCGGAAACCCTGTACAGGGTCACTATGAGTTGGTACCGACTCCACGGCACATAACAACAACAACTCTGATTGGAGCCCTGGGTGTTGAATTACTAAATTCCAGCCCACCTGCTCTGCCTGAAACACTCCAAATGAACTTATTCTTTCTTAACAAGGACAAAACTCTAAATTTCAAACCTTTCCAAGCTTTATCACACTTTTTTTTCTTTCTCACACCTCTTTCCTGCCTAGAAGACATCCTCTTTTGGAAGCTTCCTTTCTAGTGAAGAGACAGTAAGCCCCAGGTACTTTAAACATCCACACACTCATCACACTGACATGTCTCTTGCCCGCTTTCAACATGCTTAGTTAAACTTTTGCTCTGAAACAACAAACTTTCATTTATCATATCCTAACCCAGCCCATTACCAGAATGGAACTGGGAGCAAAACTGGAGAAATCAAAATATGATCCCATTCTCTAAGGCAATAAATTTTAAGATTGGAATGGAGGGGACTGATTGTATGGTCAAGTGCAAACTCAAGATTAAAGATTAGGTGAGGGTTGTATGAAACACAATTTACAATATAATGTCCCTCTGCATATGAGATATTGACTGGTTCTGTAACTAGTACATCAGAGGCCTGAATACAGGCATAAATGTAATGAGTGGTTTGTCCTGCCCCTGCCTCCCAGACTTTTTAGGCTTTTACTAGTTTGATTAATTACTCCAAGGGCAGCAACTAACCTCCATAAATCTCTCTGCAGATGCCTCTTGGAAGTTACAATCACAGAGGCTCATAACTTTTCTCTCCCACTGTTTTTACTTCTCTCAAGGCCTTCTGAACTGGAAAAAAGAACGCAGAACACATGAAATCCACTCCCTCGTTTTGGCATTAAGCACAGCACTTTTGGTTTCGTTCTGCCAGCAATTGCTTCTTCCAGAGATAACGTCTCCCTGTCTGAGTTGGAGCCCTCTGCCTCTGGGTCCCTTTGTTCCTTTAAGGAACATTTTGGAGGACAAGTGGAGGCTCCCAGTTCTCCCAACTCCTCCTTCTGTGGTGCCGATGACTTCATAAACCTGTGTGTCTGCCTCAAATTCTCTGCAAGCTCAAGGCCATAAGTTAGAAACTTCTTTTTTCAAAGTCAGGCTGGAGATCTAAGCTTTCACATACAAGTGTCCAAAGAAAAAATGTAAAAAGTGGTATCTTATTAGGCCCTTCAGCGCTATACCGAGTATGCAACTGCTTCCTGACCTTCTCCCACATATCCATATTTACAGTCCCTTCTTCTGGAAACAAGGACAGATCTCCTGTACAAAATCTAAAAATAGAGCAAGTTGAACACCTTTAATAGGAGTTCCTCTGGCCCTCAATAGAGCCTTAAGCATATCTACAAACAACTGGCGGTCCTTTGACCATGAATGTCCCATGTTTTACATTCGGCTCTAACTCACTCAGCATCTTATCTGAATGCATGCATCTCAGAGTGTTTCTTTATCTCTGGCTTAAGATTCCTCTGCACTCTGGCCCACGTTGGGCGCCAAACTGCTGGAGCCAACACAACTGCTGGAACCAACACTAGAGCCAATTGCCATGTTTGACAATTGGCTATACTCCACGACCCAACAAGAGAGATTAAACCCGAGTAGGGGAAATGGGAGATTAGAAATAAAAGGAAGACACAAGACACAATTGAAATATAGCAAAGTTGGAACGAGGTGGGTCACAGCACTCTGATGGAGCGCATTAACCCACAGTGCCACACAAGAACTTCAGCCACCACATAAGGGGTGAGTTCATTAAATACTTGACCAAATATAGTAGGCTAATTTTTATGTTGATAACTTTTTTGGCAGAAAAAAGGTTCCTAGCCCTGAATTATAATATGTCTTGGTGATTTTCTTTCCTCATCTTTCCTGTTTAGTGTTCATTCAACACATGAATGCACATCTCCCCATCTTTCATAATGTAAGGGAAATTTTCTTCCAACAACTCTTAGACAATTTTCTCTGTGTTTGTTTGTATTTTTGTGTCTCTTCCTGTTCGTGAATTCCAATCACTTGTAAGTTATTTCTCATAATATTTTTGTTGTTTTTTTGTTAAGTGCTATAGATTCAGTCTAACTCATAGTGTCCTACATAAATCTTAGGCTTTCTTTAGATGTGTTTGTTCCTTGTCCTGATTATTTCCGTAGTAGATGAGTATTGAGAATTTTGACTTCAAGCTCAAAAACTTTTCCCTTCTGATTCAGTTCTACTTCTTTGAACTTTTAAAGTATTAGCTACTTCTGATGATTAACTATTAATATTATGGTTTTCTAATTCTGTTCTTATATTGTTTCCAATTTTTGTCTTTCTTTGTCATTTTGTTCTTGTAGTGTTTTCCTGGATCCTTCTAAAGTTCTGTCTGTGGTACTTTTGATTTCATGTGTAGTTTTCTTGATCATCCTCTCAACCATTCTTTTAAATTATTTTTCAAGTAATTCTACTACAATTTCTGGTATTGTATTTTCTGACTCTGTATTTTGGTCACTTGTTTGAGGCGCTCTGTCTTGTTTTTTTTCATGTTAGTTGAAATTTTCTATTATATATGAGATATCACATTTATATTTAATTGCTGATAGTTTATTAGTGTGTTCTCAGGCAAGTCACCACCTGTCTCATGGTGTATGTAACAGAGACTATTGTTGTTGTTGTTATGTGTTGTGGAGTTGGTTCCGACTCATAGTGACCCTGTACAGGGTTTCTGAGGCTATAAATCTTTACGGGAGCAGAAAGCCTCATCTTTCTCCTGCAGTTTCGAACTGCTGACCTTAAGGTTCACAGCACAATTTGTAACCACTACACTACCAGAGCTCCTTGTAACAGAGAATAGAAGTGTGAAAGTCGTTCTCTGTTCACTGCTTTTGTAGTGTAGTTCAGGATGGGTTTACATACTATCAGATCTGGGGGCAGTGTGCTCTGTTCCTGATCCCAGGTAAAGCAGAGGCTGTCCAGGAAGTGGTGCCATTGACCACTAGGCTGGCAAGGGCAGGAACGATCTGTGGAGAACAAGAAAAAACTTTACTCTTTTTGCCTTTAACCTCCAGTTGTGTAATGGACCCCCAGGGCATTGTGTAACAGCCACCCTTTAAAGCTCATGATGGCCATATTGTCCAGGCCAGTCAACAAGTAACTTGTTTTTTCTTCTGTCTTATTGCTCCTGCTCTACTTCTTCTTCCAGTTGACATTCTGTCCACTTCTCTGTCCTATCATCTTAAACTCATAGTTCCAGGATCACTATCCATATCTGTTTCACTTAATCTCCCAGTGCATCTACCTACTCTGCCATCTTGCACTAGAAATCCCTGCAAGTAAAAGTTTTTTTAAGATAATTTAAAATGGTTGCAGCAGTCCATGGCAGGGATTCTGGAAAATTCAATTTGGATTCTGAAGAGTTTGTGGAAAGAGGGATATCATTGTTGACATCAGATGGGTCTTAGCTAACAGCAGAGAATATAAGATGTTGACTATACGAAGGCATTCCTTTTATATTTTTGTCATAGATGACAAGTCACTAACTATAAATACACAGGGATTTTGCAATATGAAATCTAGGCATTTCCATATAAAGTGTTACCTGTGGCTGAAGGGAAATGCTCTAGAGAACTTGCATGTGTGAGCTGCAAAATCTTTTGTTGCCTATATGGTTAAGTATGAAGCATCCACAACCATATCTGGCCCAAAGCATCCTAATTAAGTTCCAAATTATAATAATACATTTTTGTCTCTTCTCATTAAAACAATATCCCTTCTAATATAGCTGTAATCTTTCAAAGTAATATATCATTTGAGATGGGGCTAGTTTTATGTGATTTATTCTTTGTCCTGAAATATATAAATCTCTCCTGTACACAAAATAGGAATTGGCAATTCTCATTACTTTCAAATGTCAAACTTCCAAAATCCTAAACATGCATATTTCAAATAGGAGAAAATATGTGTCTCAAATTTTCATACTGACAGTCTTATTTTCTACTATAAATTCAACTTATGACAATCTATTTATTTAAAAGAGTTATTTTTAAGTCAAATACTTACAATGGAAATGTCAACTAAAAATCATTTTGTAGGTATCTGGTCATTCAAAACTATCTTTTCTTAAATAGGTGAGAAAGGAATTGAGGAGTGAGTGCTATCTTAAATACTTAGCTTGAGATTTCAAATTCTATTGTATTAATTCAAAATTTTATTATTGTTAAAACTGTGGTGTAATACTAAACAACGTACAGATCTCAAAGGAATAGACTTGCCAAAATAAATTATGTTGTCAGAATCCCTACTAACAACATTAAGATGTGGAACAGAGTTTAATTCTAGCAAAACAAAACAAAACAAAAAAAACTAGTATCTGGCATGACCATGATATGTGGAAAAATATTTGTCAAAGGGACTAGGTGAACATACTGTTGTTGCTAAGTGTCGTCAAGTTGGTTCTAATTCATAGTGACCTCGTAGAGAGTTTCTGAAACTGTAAATCTTTGAGGGCGTAGAAAGCCTCATATTTACCCTGTACAGTGGCTAGTAGTCTCAAACTGCTGACCTTGTGGTTGGCTGTTGTTGTTGTTGTTGTTAGGTGCCATCAAGTCAGTACCGATACATAGCAACTCTATGCACAACAGAACGAAACACTGCCCAATCCTGGGCCAACCTCACTATTGTTGCCATGCTTGAGCCCATTGATGCTGCCAGTTTGCCAAGCCATCATGTTGGGGGTCTTCCTATTTTTCTCTGAACCTCCACATTACCAAACATGATATTGTTGTCCAGCGACTGGTACTTCTGACAATATGTTGGCAGTCCAGTAGTTATTCTCAAAAGTCACCTTACTCCTTTGGGTAAACATAATTATGTAAAGAATTCTTCATACACCAAAATCTTCAAGAAGGCAAGAAATTTAACATCTGTTCAAACTCTTTTTACTTGTAGTATAGTACCTATACATGGATCATAAAAACTCTCTGTTTTTGTTGTTATTGGTTTTAATTGAATGAACATGAAACCTCCCAATTCCATAGAACACCTTGTCTACAATAGCAGAAGTAATTCCAGACTGTTTATCAACTTCCCTCTAGCTATTAAATTTCTCTTTGCCTGTCAAAGAAGGGAAGGGGAGGGAAACCAATTTTTTCTTCTATTCATCCTCTGAACAAGACATTGTGTTACACCCTTAATGTATGTAATTTCACTTCATTTTGGAATAATACTGTAGAATAAATTTATAGTCTCTGGTATGAAAGATGAGGACGTGAATCCCAGAAACACAGGGTAGGTAAAAGAACAAATTTCTACTACTTTATCTTTTTTTTTCTATTGGACTATCTAATGCATGATTTTCATAGATTATTTTGAAACTTTTATAAGAAAAAGATAGGAATGCCAATGCTGTCAATATAATAGGAAATAAGCCCATTTATGTTAGAATCAGAATAAATCCCTAAATAATAATAGCCTACTATGACAAGCAAGTAAATAAAGGATATCTGGTTTGTATGAATGCATTAAAACACACACACAGAGGACCAGGCTGTGTTTCATTCTGTTGTGCATAGGGTTGATGAGCCACAACTGACTCAACAGCACCTAACAACAAAAATAACACACACAAAGTGTTTCAAACTCAGATGTATAATCCATAGAACTAGGTTCTGGGCATATGGCCAATGTGTAAAAGAATTTGTACAGCAAGAAAAACACTTCTTGGGCAACAGGCCAGCCTGAATTGTAATACATTCAGCTTTCCTCGCCTGAGAATCAGTGTTGGTAGGTAGTGTATTAAATCCTGTGTTCCAAGCTTATGCTTTTATTTCATACACCCACCAATGTGTAGAGACAGAAGAAGAAAAATAGCAAGAATACTCAGGAAGAGAGATAAGTAACATTGGCAAACATGACCTAAGTATCATGATGAACATAATTTTGGTATATAATAAACAAGTGTTTTCAAATTGTGATTATAATGCCCTTGGGATGAGTACAAGGTTGACAAAACAGAAAAGATTGTCCAGGATATGTAGAAAGATCTCGCATAACATGAAATTAATCTGTAAGACAAAGTTAGAGCTTTATTAAAATAACTAGTACTTATATTAAGAGTGACTGAACCCTCTTTTTGAATGAATAAATTAGTAAAAGTTATTATACGTGTGTTCATAGAGTGAAAAATACAATGGATTCTGACATAAGTCCCCAGTTACTTCTCTGAAAAGAGCTAAGATTTCTTAACTGTTGCTAATTAGATACCCTCTGTTAAAACACATTCTGTAGCCTTTTCTGGCCACATCATACTTTTATTTTCCTATAAAGTAGATGTTATCTTTGCTTCAGGGCCCATATTGTTCCATTTCCATTTATGTTTTGTATTTGTTGCTGCCTAAGAAATGACCACAAATCTCCCCACATAAGAAATAATCACAAATCTCAGTGACTTCTAGAAAATGACCATTTTCCCTCATACATACTTCAGGCTCAGTTGGGAAAACTCTAAGTGAATTCTTATAAATTTGTTTATGAGAAATTTTCATTCATAAATATGCTCTCAAAGATCACATTTTCCTTCACATTTTAAATGGAAATAGTTGGGTGATTCTGCAGCTCTCTGGTTCTCTGTGTCTATATTGTTTCTCTTGGAATCCCTTGTTGCTACAAATAGTAAACACACTTTGCTGCTAACTAAATGATTAGAGGTTCAGTTCTACCCAAAAAGACCTTGCAATTTGATTCTAAAAAATGTCACAGTGGTCAATACAGCTTGGTACTGGTACAATGAATGATACATGATCAATGGAACAGGATTGAGAATCCAGAAATTAACCCACCCACATACAGCCAACTGATTTTTGACAAAGGGCCAAACTACAATGAATGGGGAAGAGATAGTCTCTTCAACAGATGGTGCTGTTAGATTCAGGGC
>NW_006408592.1:7239581-7257728 GCF_000296735.1 Chrysochloris asiatica
TTGAAGTCATTTTGATGATAACTTTTTTTTTTTCCTTTTTCTTTCTGTCTCTTATAGTAGGTGTACTCTTTTAAAAGGAGTGACATTTTAAATTAATAGCTTTTCTATTTTATCTCCCTCCTTTCCCATCTACCAAATTGTGAGTTCAAGGCAGGAGTTAATAATGGTCCTTTGCAAATCACACAGCAAGATTGACTTACTTGAATATCTCTTCTCTGAATAGTAACATCCTTTGCAGCAGGTTTTTTATCTTTCTTGTGTTGTATTATAACTATCAGTAAATGGGAAAGTGTTTCTCAGAATTTAGTAGGATAAAATCATTGGAGAACTTGTTTTTAAAAATGAGCATTCTGATTAAATAGAGGGATGAGATGCTTCTTCTGTCCACTCACTGTTAAAATCAGAGTGATAAGGTACACACACCACATTATCCTTTGACTTTCAACTAAGAACAATGATGCTGTCTTATAACAATCTTAAATATAATATTAATGCAGTCTCTCACTTAGAAAATGCTGAACATGCAATAGCTACTATTCTAGTAATTTACGTTTATGTTGTCTCTGTAACATCAGTCAACTGTAAAGCCACAGTCAATATTTGGGAATCTAAAATGTTAAGTGGTGTTAGAGCCTGTAACTCCAATTTCCTTATTTCTTTCATAAAAAGACTATTACCTAGTCATCTAATTTATCTTCAGTGATTTGTACATTTTTTGTTATGTTTGATAGGTTATTTATGTTATAAATTGTTGTTGTCATTGTTAAATGCCATTGACTAGGTTCTAAGTAACCCATAGCGACCTTATATAGGGTTTCCAAGGAGTGGCTGGTGGTTTGAGCCACCAGCCTTGCAATTAGAAGTCCAGTACTTATTCTACAGAGTCACACCATGCCATAAACTTGGGTCCTTTAATTTACTCCAGAATGCTCCTTGGAGGCCAGGATGGGCTAAGCTTCATGTCTCATACTTTGTACATATTGTTTGGAGGAAACAGTCACTGGAGAAGGATGTCATGCTGGGTAAGGTGGAGGGTCAGAGAAAAAGAGGAAGACTCCTAATGAGATGGATTAGCCAGGTGGCATCACTGGTGGACTCAAGTGTGGCAGTGGTAGTGAGGTTGGCCTAGGATTGGACATTGTTTCGTTCTGCTGTGCATGGTGTCACTATGAGTTGGTTCCAACTCGATGGCACCTGACAACAACAACAACAATTTACTCCTATTTTTCCTACAAAATAAAAACTACATATTAGGAAAAAGTGTTTGAACGTAATATACCTTACAAGGAACTAACCTCAAAAATCTTCAGTGCAGCAGCAACAAAAATATAAATCATCCAATTAAAAATTAAGCACAGGACATTAATAGACACCTAACCAAAGAAGGTGCTCTGGTAGTGTAGTGGTTATGAATTGGGCTGCTTACTTCAAGGTCAGCAATTCAAAACTACCAGCCATTCTGTGGGAGAAAGATGAGGCTTTCTGTTCCCATTAAGATTTATAGCCTCGGAAACCCTATACAGGGTCACTATGAGTCAGAACCAACTCCACAGTACACCATCATCACCAACCCAAGAAGACATTCAGGTAGCCAACAAATACATACAGAAATCTTCATGATCATTAACCATTACTGAAAACCCAATGCCATGGTAAATTGGTAAGCAGAGCGAATCAATAGCTATTCCAAAGCAAAATCAAACCCATTGCCTTTGAATCGATTACAACTCATAGTGGCCCTATATAGGGTTTCTGAGACTGTAAATCTGCATGAGCAGACAACCTTATCTTTTTCTCATGGAGGGGTTGCTGCATTTGAACCATAGACCTGTGGTTAACAGCCCAACGCCTAACCAACAGCACTGTTAGTGTTCCTCCTATAGCCATTTGTTGTTGTTAGGTGCCATGAAATTGGGTCCAACTCAAAGTGACCCTGATGAGAATGATCAAAAGACATTAAAACATGTTGAAATTATCACCTCCCTCCATAAGATTCCCTATATTGCAAAACCTTGGAGTGTCAAGCGAAATATATCTTTCTCTCACTGTCACTGGACGTGTGTGTCCCTTTTCCCAGTTCTTAATTCTCAGGGTCTTTCAAACTTCATGCTGCAGAACCCTTGTATTCCTAAATTCATACTTCCTTTTGCAAACTCTACTCTATATATTCTGTATTTTCCTAGCTGTTACCCTACATATGTCTCTGTATCCAGTTCTTTAATGGAGAACACTCCCATCCAAGTTATATTTCCACTAATAGAGAAACTATAGACACAAAGAACCACTATGACTATGCTACATTCACTAGAGCACTGATGAGAGAGAGTTCAAATGCTCTAAACATCATTAAAATTATCTCTGCACTTAGGGATATTTGGGGTATCTGAGTTTTCTTAAATATTGGGAGTTGTTAAGCATGAATAATAAAATATTATACAACTCTAGAAACATCTTGACACAGTTGATTAAGGTACCTTGTTCAAAATATTGACTAAACAGCAGTGGATTAATCTTCACATATAAAAGCTATTAAGAATATGTATAGATATATTTCAAGGCTGGAATAATATTATTCTTAAAATACTGATTTGCATAAACTGGAATTAATAATTTAATAATTTAATTTCATATATTATTAGATAAGTAAATACTGCATAATTGTGTTTTAGTTATGACTTGATGCACTTATTTGTAAAAACTACTAATGAAAAATTCCAGTCTATATTTTTATAGCCATATTTATAAAGGCTACATTTTTGGAAGCTGCATTTATTCAAAGAAAATAAACATTGACCACTGCTTGGTTTTTACTTCCACTTTATACTTTTAAAGCATTATTTTAATGAGAATTAGATGATTATATAATGACTATATTAACTACCTTATCTACTAAATTTAAGCAGATGCTAGAGAAGTCCTGGTGTGGCTCTGTGGGTTAATGCACTGGACTGCAAAGTTGGCTTGAACTTCAATGTCGGTGGTTCAAGCTCACCAGTCACTGCTCAGAAATCCTACATAGGGTCACTATGGGTTGAAACTGATTTGATGGCATACAACAATGGCAGTAACAAGGGACTTAAACTTAAAAATACTTCCAGTGACAAATTTTAAGAGAAGCTAGTGAGAGAAAGTCAAAACCTTCCACATTCACCGCTACAATGGATTAGGTATGATCCAAAGAGGTGAATTGAGGTTTATGGCACATTATTTAATTCACACCCAGAATGGAAGTAACAGGTGCTCAAAATGGTTTAAACTTTGAATTAAAACTATTTTGAGACATGTTTTCAAACTGAAGGAGATGAAGGCTTTAAGATTAGAGCAAAGTATTATGAGATTTCCATCATATATTTGTATTAGAGCTAAAGCTGTCTTCATAGGTGTATTAATCCAATCCTAGGCAATGGAGTTATATTAATTAATCCAAAAGCACACTGAGCATATTAAGATGAAACCCCAAGTTTATGTTTTCCCTTTATATGTGGTCTTTGTAGGTGTTGAGAACTTTTTAGGTATTTAATTTAATAAATTCCATTTAATTCAGTAGTTT
The DNA here is from genome assembly GCF_000296735.1 of Chrysochloris asiatica. Taxonomy (NCBI): domain Eukaryota; kingdom Metazoa; phylum Chordata; class Mammalia; order Afrosoricida; family Chrysochloridae; genus Chrysochloris; species Chrysochloris asiatica. Next base: position 7,243,132 of record NW_006408592.1, read on the forward strand.
TGAGTTTCTATGAGAATGCACAGTCGTAAGCACGGAGGTATGATCCATAGAAAGCAATTATTTTTCACTGTATGAATTCTAAGAGTTCATGAGGAAAAGAAAAGGGGTGGCTAACCACTTAAACTAGGACACATATCAATAACTTTAATTGTGAGGGACATAAATACATAATGTTATTCCATTACCCCAGTATGATACACTAACAAAACCCCAAATCTCCATGATGTAATCAATTAAGTTTTAATGCTCATGTTAAAGTTCAATGAGTTGGAGGGTGATTTACATCGTGGTGATTTAGAGGCCCAGATTCTCTGTCAATCTCCTATGTGTTTATAGTGCTCCACTGGATTAGGTGTTGATTGAGTATAATGACTGCCAGTGATCTCATATATAAAATTAAGGCCAATATTAACTCATACCTAAAAATATCTGATGTGATAAATCTATTCTTCAATAGACAAAAAAGACAGCGCTGAAGAGTAACCAGGCTCATGTATAGAAGTAGCTTTCCTCACTTCCTTCCACATTCCATTGTTTGGTATTCAGTCATATGGCCAATCTTATGATCTAACCTAAGCATGGTAAGGAATGTAGTCCTTTTGACCAGAAGGAAAATTAGATGAGACATTGTGTCTCTGTTGTAATCACTTTGTCCATTGAATATTGGTTTTAAAAAATTGTCATCTCCAGATTTCTTGCATCTGTAATAACATAAGTTAGTAATCTACTACAATTTGAGACATTTTGAAGAGTTCTGTAGTGGAGAAGGACATTATAGAGTAAGGGATATCTACTGATATTTCAAGTATAAATGTTTTTGTAGAAAGAGTGGTGTTGGTGGTTATGTGCCGTGGAGTCAGTTCCGACTCATAGCGATCCTGTACAGGGTTCCGAGGCTGCAAATCTTTACGGGAGCAGACAGCCTCATCTTTGTCCTAGACAGCCGGTAGTTTCGAAATGCTAACCTTGTGGTTCACAGCCTGATTCGTAACCACTACGCTACCAGAGCTCCTTATAAAAAGAGTATTGTCTCAGAAGTCAAAGATCTTCACCTCTAGTTCAAACCATGTTCTAGCTGTTTGACTTAAGGAGATCACATAAACCCAGGTGAGGACAATAATAGTATCTGTCTTCTCAAGATAGAATGGTGGGTTTTTTGGTTTTTTTTTAGAAATAAAACTTTTCTGACGTCATCTCATATCTCTCTTGGGCTTATTATTGGTCTCCTTTTCGTTTCTGCCCTAGAACATTTGTAGAGCGTCTCTAGTAGATATAAACGGTCTCGGTTTCTGCTCTGTCTCAGTATTTGGATTTGAGATTATTGGTGCTTGAATTGCTTTTCCCCTTCCTTTCTTACACATCAAGCACTTTTTAAAAACTTAGGTTTCAGCTCCTACAACCTCTCTTCCAGTAGGTTTTTCTTGCTAAACTGTGTTGAGATATCACCGTTCCTACCAGTTCCTACGCCGTTCCATTAAGGAGCTCTGGTAGCGTAGTGGTTACGAATCGGGCTGCGAACTTCAAGGTCGGGAGTTCGAAACTACACGCCGTTCCACGGGAGAAAGACGAGGTGGTCTGCTCCTGTAAAGATTTACAGCCTCGGATAACCCTTTACAGGGTCGCTATGGGTCAGAATCGACTCGGCAGCACTTAACAACAACCCCGTTACAACCCCGTTCCATTACTCACTATAATAAAATGTTGCAAACTGCCTTCAAGTCAGTTCCTGAATGGGGTTTCCAAAGAGCGAATGGGGTTTCCAAAGAGCGACTGGTGGATTTGAACAGTAGACCTTACTCCAGTGTTTATCACACAGTGCCGTACCAGGACTCCTATGATAAAATGCCCTGTATATTTTCTTCAAAGAAGTTATCAATGCGTGAAAATAGAGTGCACTAGAATGCAAGTTTCACAACACTATGTACATTGTGCTCACTGAATAAGTGTTAAGTGCACTCACTGAAGGAATATAACACACACATTCAGAGGTATATATTATCACATAGGTTTTCTCGATAGGAGGAAAAATATATATCGTCTCTGGATGCTCTTAGATTTTACATGACATTTGAGAGTTCATGTAAACATAAGGTGCTTCTTCAACTTTTTAAAAATTCTTAGTGCCCAGTTTCAGCAGGTGGTTATTTAAAATTGAAGGCCATTTGTAGGATCTTATGAAGAGCTCGGCAATGATTGTCTTATTAATTGCGTGATAGATTTCACCTGCTAGTTGTTCTTGTAGAGTCCCGGTTTGGGGCTGTGGGTTAATGCACTAGACTGCAAAATCGTTTCAACCGCAAGATACGTGACTCAGGCCCACCAGTTGCTCCTCGGAAAACCCTATACAGAGTAGCTGTGGGTCGGAATCGAGCTATGAAAAGAGGAAAAGGCCTTGTGTGAGGGAAGGTAAGTGCAACTAATTGGTGTTTTGGCCATATAGTTCTTTACTTCGGTTTTTATCAGTTAGGATTCAAAAATACTCTGAAGGTATAACCATATGTTTTATGTTTATCTTCTCACTTATAAATGAGAACAACTTCTATACAGGTAGACTATTTTCAAATAGTATAATCCAATAAAATCCTATGAAAAGTGTGTCCTATAATGTTTTATGAATAAAAAAGGTATGGTACAGCATTTCTTAGGAAATGGTAAGAAAGAATCTGAAAACAAGTGGGCATCAGAAAAAAATAGAGACAATTTTATTTTTCAGAGATTTGGGGGTTGGGATATTAGAATGAATGCCCAAATGTGATGGAATTGGAGAGTGGTGAAGCCTTACTGAAAATTGAATCTGAACATCTATGTGAATACAGTATGTTTTTTCATATTATCTCTTGTAATCTTTCAGAGATGTTTGCCAAATAGGTACTACTGAATATATTCTATAAATGAATAGATGGATAAAGAAATTTTGAATAATTTGCTCAAGGTCACATAGCTATGAAATGCAGATAGCTCTGTGAGCCTCAGCCTTTCAGAGGCATCGGATAGGTGTTCACCATCTTAGGCAGAGATGTTCTTATCCGTGGCGCACCTGGCACCAGCTCATCCCTTCAATGCGCCGCACCTGCAGCTGGTACATGATGGCCTGTCGGAACCCGTAGCAGCCATGGAGGCTCTCCAGGCCTGTGACACTGCTCCCACAACCTGGAAGCCACCGTAAATTTGTGAATATAGCTTCATGTAGTTTTATGCACCAGGTAGCTTTGGTGGGGTCTTTAGTTGCGGTCTGACACACACTGCTGTCGTTTCTCTGGATTTAGTGAAATGCCATATGCAGGTGGATCCCCAGAAATACAAGGGCATAGTTAATGGATTCTCCATTACACTTAAAGAGGATGGTGCTTGTCGTTTGGCTTTAGGGTAGGCTCCAACTTTCATTGGGCGCTGTATGCAGGGACTTTGCAAGGTTGGGTTTTACGAAGTCTTCGAAGTCTTGTATAGCAACATGCTTGGAGAAAATACCTATCTCTAGCACACAGTGCTGTATTTGGCTTTCTCTGCGAGTGCTGAATGCTTTGATGAAATAGCTCTGGCTTCCATGGAAGCTGCTAAGGTTTGAATTCAAACTCCACCAGGTTATGCCAACACTTTCAGGGATACAACTCAAAAATGTTTAAGAAAGAAGGTTTAAATATATTCTCCAAGGGGTTGCTCCTCTCTGGATGAGGCACATCCCATATACCATGATGAAGTTTACTTTTGTAGAATGTACAGATGAAGCATTGTACAAGTGTGTGGTTCCCAAGCTCTGAAGTGAATGTTCAAAGGAAGACCAACTTGTTGTAACATTGGTGGAAAGTTATATACCTGGAGTCTTCTGTGCAATTGTCTTTCACCCTGCTGATTCTGTGGAATCTGTGTTGAATAAAGAGAAAGGTAGATTGCTTGTCTGGTGTTCCAGAGAGTGAACTTAGAGGTGTATGGAAAGGACTGTCCATATCATCATGATTGGCACTCTGGTAATAGTGGTTCATCTATGACCCCATGAATGCCTACTTCAGCCTCCCTCATTCTCCTCTACCTGAGGTGCCAAAGTCTCTGAAAAACAAATTTGGTTTAACTCAGTAGATTAATAAATATGAATTGAATCTGCTTGCTGATCAGTGTTGTAGAGAGTCAAAGGGAACTTATATACATTTGACAATGCAGAAAATGATCTATTCTTGCTATAATTATTAGTAGTACCCTTGCCAAAGGCAAGACTTTCAAATTTACAGTTGAAATAAACCCAACTGTTCATGAAAAAAACAAAAACATGTGGCTATAGGACTCAAGCACAGGCCTATCTGACCCCAGAGCCAGTGGGGGTTCCAAAGCTCCTCACCTGTTTCATATTTTCTCATGATAGGCCAGGTACGCTTATTTGCTTTTCACTTGTGGGTCCTGGGCCTCAGAGATTTAGTAAACTTTCTGAGGTCATATTGCACAATGTCTGTATTTTCTGGTTTCATATTTCAGGATAAGTTGGATGGGTTGTTCCACATTATACTGAAAAGGGTGTTGTTGTTAAGTGCCACTGATTCATTCAGTTCTGACTCATAGTGACCTTGTATAGTGTTTCTGATGAGCAGCCGGTGGGTTTAAACTGCTGACCTTGTGGTTTGCAGTCCAGTGCTAATCCTACAGTGCCACACAAGGATAAGATTTATTAATTCCATTCTTATTTTTCTCAGATATTAACAATATTATATGGATCTAAAGCAGTTGTTTCAAGTTTTCATTTTGTTAAAAGTTGCTTGTGTTGCACATTGTTGTTGTTAAGTGCCGTCATATTGGTTCTGACTCAGAGTGACCCTATATAGGGTTTCTGAGGAGTGGCTGGTGAGCTTGAACCACTGACCTTACAGTTCAAACTGACATTTCAGTCCAGTACATTAACCCACAGCACTATAAAATAAAGATATATTCCAAGATCTTTTGACTTTTGCAGGTGAAAATACCTGCAGATTGCCTCATGTGTGATATAGTCTAGGAAACTCTATGGGGTAGTTTTACTCTCTTCTGTAGTGCTGCTATGAGTTGACATCACCTTGATTTCACAGAACAATAATGAGAATAAGTTGCCTGAGAAAATTCCCTTCTCTTCAAAAATGAAGCAAATAGGTGTCAGATGAATGGAAGCAATAACCTATGAGTGTTCTCCTGTGGGACCTCAGAAAGTGGACTGTGGATACCTTGGAGGCCTCTAGGAAGGTATTCCAGGAGAAAGATGAGGCTTTCTGCTCCAGTAAAGATTTATAGCCTACATGGGATCGCTATGAGACAGAATTGACTCCACAGCACATAACCACGACCCTCACCGTGAAGGTAATCAGGTTGACACTGGCACAGAGCAATGGATCGCCAGACAATAACACTGGAGTATACAAGAAACTTTTCAAAAGTGACTTTCATGAATTTGGCACTGGATAGACCTCTTGATTTATCTGGGACTTGGAAGAATGCAAACAATTTCTGTGATTAAACATTTGAACACTTAGGTTTTCCTATGTCCAAATAGACAAAGTAGTTAAGTATTGTTTTGAAAGTTAAAAGTACATGATGACTTATTAAAAGGTAGAATAAATAGTTTGGAATAGGAGTATTGAAAACACAGACATAATGCCTTTAGTGTCCACAAAATGCCAGCAGATTTTGTTGTTATTAGGGTCTCTTGAGTTGATTCCAACTCATAGTGACTTTAAACACACCACAACGGATCACTGTCCAGTCCTGCATCATCCTCACAGTTATTATTAAGCTTGAGGCCATTGCTGCTGCCACTGTGCCAATCCATCTCATTGGAGGTCTTCTTCTTTTTCACTATCCCTCCACATTACCTAGCCTAGCAGGATGTCCTTCTCCAGGGACTAAACCCTCCTGATAATATATTTGAAGTATGAGAGACAAAGTCTCTGTACTTCTTCCAACACAGATTTGTTTGTTCTTCTGGTAGTCCATGGCACTTATAATATTCTTCTCTAACACTAACTCAAATGCATAAATTCTTTCATGGTCTTCTTTATTCACTATCCAATTTTCACATGTGTATGGTGTGGCACTGTGTGTTAATGCGCCAGACTACAAAGCAGTTTGAACTGCAAGGTCAGCAGATCAAGCTCACCAGCTGCTCCTCAGAAACCCAATGCAGGGTTGCTATGGGCCAGAATCGACTCAACAGCACTTAATAACAACAACATGGTCTTCCTTATTCACTGTCCAATCTTCACATGTGTATGAGACTATTGAAAATACCATGGCAGTAGATGGCTACCTCCAATGATTTGCATTTTACAGATAAGCCAACTGAGGCACAAAGGTGGTAGGTGACCTGTGCAGCATTGATCCTGATCATAGAAAAGTAAACTTAATACCACATCACTGTAGAATGGCTTCTCAAATGCTACACTTGTGTCATTATGACTTAACACACTAATGCCACTTGGTCCAGGGAACAAACTGCCCAGCGAGAACTATACTGCTTTATTTTAAATTTTATTCTATGGTGCATTGGGCCAAACTACCAACTTAAAATTGTAACTTTGTGTTATATATTAGCCACACATCTACAAATATAATAAATAGGTGCATCTGTACAACATGTATCCTATTTCTAAGTCTACAATTTATCTTCTGTAATATTAAACACAGTTTGCTAGTAAAAGATAATACAATTTCCTTCACATACATGCAAAACTTTCAACCTGTATGCTGAGCAAATAATACGAGAAGCTGGGTTCTATGAAGAAAAACGTGGCATCAGGATTGGAGGAAGACTCATTAACAACCTGCGATATGCAGATGATACAACCTTGATCGCTGAAAGTGAAGAGGACTTGAAACATTTACTTATGAAGATTAAAGAGCACAGCCTTCGATATGGATTGCATCTCAATGTCAAGAAAACAAAAATCCTCACCACTGGACCAATAAACAACATTCTTATCAATGGAGAAAAGATTGAAGTTGTCAAGGACTTCATTCTTCTTGGATCAACTATCAACACTCGCGGAAGTAGCAGTCAAGAGATCAGACGACGTATTGCACTGGGCAAATCTGCTGCACAGGAACTTTTTAAAGTATTGAAGAGCAGAGATGTCAGCTTGAGGACGAGGGTGCGCCTGACCCAGGCCATTGTGTTTTCAATAGCCTCATATGGATGCGAAAGCTGGACAGTGAATAAAGAGGATCGTAGAAGAATTGATGCCTTTGAGTTGTGGTGTTGGAGGAGAATACTGAGGGTGCCATGGACTGCCAAAAGAACCAATAGATCTGTTTTGGAAGAAGTGCAGCCAGAGTGCTCCTTGGAGGCCAGGATGGCTAAGCTTCGTCTCTCCTATTTTGGACATGTAGTCCGGAGGAAACAATCGTTGGAGAAGGATGTCATGCTGGGTAGGGTGGATGGTCAGAGAAAAAGAGGAAGACCTCCAACGAGATGGATCGGCCAGGTGGCATCATTGATGGACTCGGGGGTGGCAGCGGTGGTGAGGTTGGCCCAGGATCGGGCATTGTTTCGTTCTGCTGTGCATGGGGTCGCTATGAGTCGGTTCCGACTCGATGGCACCTGACAACAACAACACATGCAAAACTTACCTTTATTGTTCAATAAATGTACTTGATTTTCTCCTTTCACACTATTGAACATATACTTCTCCAAGCATACAAATATCAAATGGGTTATCTTCTCCCCCATTGAATTTTTTTTTTTTTTTAATTCTTTTGCAAAGACTGGAAGAATGGTTGCTTCTCTAACAGCTGGGTTTATATCTCCAAGATCAGCAGTTTCCTGGACACAGACTATTATTTTTGCTGTGATTCTGTCTTTCAATATAAAGAATTTGATCTAAAATGGGATTAAAAATGTAATGGAACCATGTAAAATATAGTCATATACTAATAAAAATTTAAAAGAATAGAACAGAGGTACTCATACATTGCAGGAGAAAGATGAGACTTTTGGCTCCTGTAAAGATTGGAAACCCTATACAAGGTCACTGTGAATTGCAACCAACTCCACAGCACACCACCACTAATCATATATTGTTGTTACTGTTTTTGTTTAGTGCTGTTGAGTCTGTTCTGACCCATAGCAACCCTGTATAGGGTTTCCAAGGAATTCCTGGTGAGCTTGAACTACTGACCTTGCTGTTCAAACTGACTTTGCAGTCCAGTGCATTAACCCATATATTAGTGTTAAATCAGTGAAATTGAAGATTCTTTATGGGGCCCAGGCATCAACTCTTCCTCTTCAAGTTTAGGAACCATATCTTTATTTTCTGTTGTTTGTCAAATCTAACAGGCCTGATTAATGTAATGTATTCTGTCATGCGGGAAAAAGTAGCAATACTGGCATTACTCATAATACAATGGTTTATTCCAAAGGTATGTGCTTGAAATACCTATTCGGTTTCCTAGGAGCTTTCATTTCAGAAGAAACAGCTGCAAACAAGCATTAATAATCCAAACATAGAATTCATGAAGCATGAATCTAGGAAAATTTGAAGTTGTCAAAAATGAAAGGAAAGTCATAAAAATTGGTATCTTAGGAATTATTGAGCTGAAATGGACTGATATTGGTCATTTTGAATCTGACAAACACATGATTTATTCTGCCAGGAATTTTAGGTTGAAGAGGAATGTCATCACATTCACCATCAAATAGAACATTATAAACTCAGTCTTCAAGTACAATGTTGATTGTAATAGGAAAATATCCAATGAGGAAGACCAGTTAAAACCACCATAATTCAAATTTAACACCAAACATTAAAACTACTGATAATGAAATTGAAAAATTCTATCAATTTCTTCAGTGTGAAATTCATCAAACATACAATCAATATGCATTGATAATTACTAGTGATTGGAATGCAAAAGTTGGAAAATAAAGAGGAAGATTAAGTAGTTGATAAATATGATTTGGTGATGGAAATGAGAATACAAATTACATGTTAGAACTGTGCAAGACCAATGTCTTATTCATTGCAAATACCTTTTTTAAAAACAATAAAAAAGGAAATCAAACTCATGGACATCACCAAGTGAAATCTAACTTATGGACATCACCAAGTGGAATACACAAGAATCAAATTGGATACAACTGTGGGGTGAGATGGTGGATAAGCCCAATATCATCAGGCAAAAAAGTCAGGGGCAGACCTTGGAACAGACCTATGCAAATTCAGATTAAAGAGAAGAAAATCAAAACAAGTCTCTAAAAGCCAAAGTGTTACCTTGAATATATCCCACCTGATTTAGTGACCATCTCAAGAACAGATATAATGCAGAAGACATTAATGAACAAAGACCAGAAGAGTTCTTAGATGACATCAAGAACATCATTCATGAAGAAAACAAAGGCATTAATAAGACAGGAAAGAAAGAAAAGATCAAAATGGATGTCAAAAGAGACTCTGAAACTTGCTCTTGAGTATAGAAAAGCTAAGGTGGATTGAAGAAATGAAGAAGGAAAATGCTGAGCAGGAAATATCAAAGGGTAACTTGAGAAGACACAATCAAGTATGATAATGAAATGTGAAAAGACCAGGAATTAGAAAACCAAAAGGGAAGAACATGCTCAGCATTTATCAACCTATAAGAACTGAAGAAAATATTCAAGCCTCACCTTGAAATATTGAAGGATATTATGGACAAAATACTTAGTGATACAGAAAGCATCAAACAAAGATGTAAGATATACACAGTCACTGTACTAAAAAGAAATAGTCAATATTCAACCATCTTAAGTGCCAGCATATGGTCAAGAACCGATGGCACTGAAGATAAAAGTCCAGTCTAAACTGAAGACGTTAGTGGAAAAACAAGGCTTCAGAATTTATGGAATACAAATCGAAATATTTCAACAAACTAACAAAGCATGGGAGGTGTTTACTTATCTATGCCAAGAAATTTGGAAGACAGCTTTGTGGCCAACTGATTGGAAGAGATTCACATGTGTGCCCATTCCAAAGAGAGTTGACCCAGTTGAATGAAATTACCAAAAAATATCATTAATATCACATGCAAGATTACATAAGATAATTCAAAAATAGTTACAACAGTACATTGACTGGTAGCTGCCAGAAATTCATGCTGGATTCAGAAGAAGATTTGGGACTAGGAATACCATAGCTGATGTCAGATGTATCTTGGCTAAAAGCAGAAACTATGAGAATGATGAATACCTATGCTTTATTGCCTATGCAAATAATTTCCACTGTGTGCCTCCTAACAAACTAGATAACATTGTGAAGAATGAGGACCCTGTATGCAGATCAAAAGGCAGATATTGGAATAGAATAAGGGGATATTGAATTGCCTAAAATTAGGAAAGGTGTTTGTCAGAGTTGTGTCCTTTCAGCACAGTTATTCAACCTATATGCTGAACAAATAATCTGAGAGCCTGGATTATATGAAGAAGAACATGGCATCAGGATTGGAGAAGATTCATTAACAATTTGCAGTAAGTTTTCTGAAAGTGAAAAGGACCTGAAATACTGATAAAGATAAAAGACTACTGCCTTCAGTATGGATTACACTTCCATCAAAAGACAAAAAAATCCTCAGAACTGGATGAATAAATAAATAACATTATGATAAATGGATAAAAAATTTTTAAAGGCTTCATTTTCTTGTGTACGTAGTCAAAATTTGTGGAAGCAGCAGTCAAAAAATGAAACAACATACCTAGAGTATGTAATAAATGTGAATAGTAATCAGTGTCTGGTTCCATTAACTATATTAGTCAGTATTTTATACCTCAAACACAGAAAAAGACATTATTCAATTTTATCTTTCACTCATCTGTCCGTTTGTTATACTGTGGTATCTTGCATGTGTCTGTGATTCTGTAAGCTATGCCACCAGTGTTTTACATACCAACAGGATAACCCATCATGCCTGCAGATAAAGAGATTTCAGACAAAGACAGACTAGGAAGAGGGAGAGACAAACGACTTCCAAATATTTAGCCACTCAAAAAGCCTATGAATAGCAGCAGAACACTGTCAGATAAAACCGGAATGATTAGCATGAGAATATTGTCAGATATAGTGCCAGAAAATGAGACCGTCATGTTGGAGAGAGCTGCTTCTTGAAGTAGAACTCACTGTGATAACACAAATGGAGTAAAGCTTTGTGGACGGGGCACAGATCAAAATGAGAAGAAACAGCTGTTAACATCCATTAATAACGGGAACATGTAATGTGCAAAGTATGAATCTAAGAAAACTGGAAGTAATAAAAAATGAAATAGAATGCATAAACATCAGTATCCTAGATATTAGAGAGTTGAAATGGACTGGTAGTGGCCATTTTGGATCTGACAATCACATGGTTTACTATGCCAGGAGTGACAAATTGAATAGAAATAGAGTTTTATTTACTATCAAAAAAGAACATTTCAAGATCTATCTTGAAGTATAATGCTCTCTGTGATAGAATAATATCCATAAACCTACAAAGAAGACCAGTTAATACCACTATTAGTGAAATTTACACACCAACCATTAAAGCTAGTGATGATGAAATTGAATAATTCTACTAATTTCTTCAGTCTGAAATGGTTCAAACTTAAAGCCGGTTGTATTGCTAATTACTGGAGATAGGAATACAAAGATTGGAAAAAGACAGGAAGAATCAGTAGTTGGAAAATACAGCCTTGGTGATAAAAATGATGCTGGAGATCGCATGATAGAATTTTGCTAGTCCAGCGATTTCACTGAAAGTTCCTTTTTTCTTTTTTAATTGTCAATTATGTGGGTTTACATGGGAGAACATCAGTTTTACATTCATCCTATTGTATTTCCTTTCACTGCAATGATCACAGTCCCCATCATGCATCATCAAATAACCAAAGGATACACCCCACAGGCCCACCCCCTGCCCCCGGCCATCAACACAAAGCCCCTCTCCCTTCCTGAGTCCAGTGTCCCCAGCCACTCCATCTGTCCATGTCATCATCTCTGTTTCCATCCCTGGTGTCACTGCCTCTCTGGGTAGGGTCACACCACCTCTCTTCTCACTTGGTGGTCCCAGGGACCTCCACTCCTGGGCTGCAAAATCAATCCCTCCCCTCCTTTTGTCAGAAAACATCTACCTCTACATTTCTGACCCTCAGTCAGTCCTGATGGCGATTATTCACTATTGTGCCACAAGAGTCTTATCCCCATCATCCTTTCCTTTCACCATCATTTCCTTTCACCATCTGGGTCCCAACCTATTGGAATTCATTCAGTGGAGGTTCTATCTACCCTTGCCCCATCTGGAACTAGGCTCCCTCTTGAAGGGAGTTTGCACTTTCTACTTCTGAGTAAGTTTAGGTAGGTCGTGTTTTTCTAGAAATATATCCATCTCTTCTAAGTTTTTGAATTTCTTGGAGTACAGCTCTTCATAGTATTCTGTTATTATCCTTTTGATTTCATTTGGTTTTGTTGTGACATCGCCCATGTGGTTTCTAATGCGAGTTATTTGTGTCTTCTCCCTCTTTTCTTTTGTTAGTTTTGCCAATGGTTTGTCAATTTTATTAATCCTTTCAAAGAACCAGCTTCTTGTCCTGTTGATTCTTTCTATAGTTTTCCATCTCATTTATTTCTACTCTTATTTTTATTGTTTCTTTTCTTTGGGTGACTGTAGGTTCCCTCTACTGATCTGTTTCTAATTGTTGTAGATGCTGTGTTAATGTGTTAATTTTGGTTCTTTCTTCTTTTTGGATGTGCACTTTTATTACAATACATTTTCCCCTTAGCACTGCTTTCTCTGTGTTCCAAAGATTTTGGTATGCGGTGTTTTCTTTCTTGTTTGTTTCTAGGAAGTTTGTGAATTTACATTTAATTTCTTCTTTTATCCAGTCGCTTTTCAGCAGGGTGTTATTCAGTTTTCATGTATTTGACTTTATTTCCTTGGTCTTCTTATTGTTGATTTCTAGTTTTATAGAATTGTGGTCTGAAAAGATGCTTTGTCGTATTTTGATGTTTGTAAATTTATGGAGGCTGGCTCTGTGACCTAACACATGATCAATTCTGGAGATTGTTCCATGTTCACTGGAGAAAAAAGTATATTGTGTTTTTGTTGGATTGAATGCTCTGTATACATCTATGAGGTCAAGTTGTTTGATTGTGTTGTTTAGTTCCTCTGTAATTTGTCAAGTTTCTTTCTGGTTGTTTTGTCCCTTTTCAAAAGTGGCGTATTAAAATCTCCCAATATAATTGTAGATTTATCTGTTTCTTTCTTCAATTCCAGTAAGGTTTGTTTCATATATCTTGGTGCTCTTTCATTGGCAACATAGATATTTATTATGGTTATGTCGTCTTACTCATTGACCCTTTGATCATGAGATAGTGTCCTTCTTTATTTCTTATACTGGTTTTTGTCTTAAAGTTTACTTTATCAGAGATTAGTATTGCCACTCATGCTTGTTTAGTATTGGAGTTAGCTTGATATATTATTTTCCATCCTTTAACTTTTAATCTGTTTTTGTCTGTGTGTAAGGTGTGTTTCTTGCAGGTAGCATATTGAAGGGTCTTGTTTTCTTATCTATTCTGCCACTCTCTCTCTCTCTCTTTTTTTTAAATTTTTATTGTGAGCTTTGCATGGAAGAACATCAACTTCACACTCATCCTATCGCATTTCATTTTATTACAATGATTACAATCCCCTTGCATCATCAAATAATGAAAGGGTACACCACACAGGCCCATCCACCCCCAGGCTGCCAGCACACAGGCTAATCCCTCCCTGAGTCCAGTGTCCCCAGCCACTCCATCTGTCCACATCATTGTCTCAATCTCCATCCCTGGTGTAACTGCCTCTCTGGGTAGGGTCCTGCTCTGTGTTTTTCTCACGTTATGGTCCCAGGGACCTCCGCTCCTGGGCTGCAAAATCAATCACTCTCATCCTTTTGTCAAAAATCATTGACCTCTATATTTCCTACCCTCACAGTCAGTCCTGATGGCAAATATTCACTATTGTACCACAAGAGTCTTACCTCCATTTCCTTTCGCCAACTTGGTCCCAACCAATTGGAAATCATTCAGTGGTGATTCTACCTTCCCCCGCCCCTTCTGGAACTAGGCTCCCTCTTGAAAGCTTATAAGCTAGTCACTTCTTGCTTGTATTGATTGTTGTTGTTGTTGAGTGCCGTCGAGTTGGTTCTGACCTGCGAGGAGACCGGCTCTCTGCGGGGGTCCTGGGACATGAGAGACTACGCGAAATCAGCAGATGGAGAAATGAATACAATCGAAAGGTTTTCAGCTTGCTGTGCTGTCTGGCTGTTCTCTCCAGCTTCTGCCTCTACTTCTGCCCTCTTTGCTGTCTGCCCTCTGCTCTCTGCTGTCTGATCTCTCTGCTGTCTGCCCTCTGCCTTCTCCCCCCTGCTCTCCTTTTCTTCTGCCCCTTCTGCCTCCTTTTGACAGCCCAGCTCAGCAAGTCTTTATTTTTTATACTTAAAATTACACAGTACATTCATTGACACTTTTATCTTTTCTTGAATTATTACACAGTTAGTCACAACATTCTTGCACCTGGTCATTAGACAACCTTGACAAAAATACTTCTGTGATGTTCAGACTGACCTTCATGTTTTTTCCCAGTATGAGATAAAACTGTTTCTTCTT
>NW_006408592.1:7258010-7273501 GCF_000296735.1 Chrysochloris asiatica
GTAGGTCAGCTTGACTCTAATATGCTATCTGCTTTTGTGGCCTCACAAATGCAGTTGCTTAGGTTTTCTAATGAAAGGGAGTAGTTTATACAATTTCTCTTTGTATTCAATCCACCAAGGCTGAAAGCAATTGCTGCTAAGCTAGTTTTTCCTAAGGTTTGTAGAACTCATAGTGAAAAGCTGTGAATATTGCCAAGCAACTTCTGAGAGCTGTTTTGTAAGACCACTCCACTATTTGCCGGAACTGTGTCAAGCAGCAAATCGAAGCTGCCCTCTACCCTCAACCGCTCCCAGCACTGACCCGTAATGACCCTATACAGGGTTTCTGAGACTGTAAATCTTTATGGAAGCAGAAAGCCTCATCTTTCTCTGGCAGAGCGGCTGGCAGTTTTGGACTACTGACCTTAAGGTTTGCAGCCCAATTCATAACCACTGTGCTACCAGAGTTATTTCTTGCCTTTATAGTCCCCCCCCCCCATTTTGGGTAGCCAATGTCTAAGTTGTCCATCCCTGTCAACCTTGCATACCAGCAGTTCCATAGGAGAAAGCTGAGGCGTTCTGCTCCCATAAAGATTTACAGGCTCAGAAACCCTGTGCAGGGTCACTATGAGTCAGAACCGACTCCATGGTACTTACCAACCAACAACATTCCCTTATCGGTGACCAATGTGATTACCAACAAGACCACATGCCTGCTCATGTATACCCTTTGATTCTCAGTCTTGGAAGGCGGTTTGCTCTGAGGGGTCCCGACCACTTGCCTTGATGGCTTCCAGTGAACAGCTTACTTGTTCTTTTAGTAATCAATCATACTGCCGTTATTGCTTCAGATTTTTCCTGCTAGTCTTTCTTTCACAGAGTATCCTCTTCTAGCCACTCCAGGCTGGTCTGTTCATCCTTTCCAATGGAAATTTCCTACCTCAGTCAGTTCTGGATGAGGTTCTAGATTCCACCTATGGTGTTGTGCAATGTAAAGGCTCCACAGGAAGCCTCTTTCACTGGGCAACTTCTAGCCCCTTTTAAGGTATTCCAATCAGTTATAGGCTGAAAATGGACTTCCAAGTTTTCTGTAGTGATGATTCTGGCTATTCGTTCCTTTGTTCTGCATGCCTTCTTGTGCTCAGTTTGTGTTTTTTGTGCTATTTCTTGTGGTTTTTTTCTTAGTTTTCATGTTTGCTTGTTCTGCTTGGAAGTTCATTGTCAAGGTAATTTGTGAAGTAGTATGAATCGGGCTGTGAACCTTAAGGTCAGTGGTTCAAAACTACCAGCCACTCCGCAGGAGAAAGATGAGGCTTTCTACTCCCGTAAGGATTGACACCCTCGGAAACCCTGTACAGAGTCGCAATGGGTCGGAACCGACTCGACGGCACTTAACAACAACAACTTTCTTTGGGGTTATCTTATAGTCTATTAACTTTTCCCTCCATTTAAAAACCTACCTGACCTCCTCACCACCTGGATCTCTGTTCCTACATTTTCCCCTTCTTTTACATTGATATTATTTTGATCTTCATTTGACCTCCCAGCTCCTTTGAATTTGTTGTTGTAGTTTTGTTCTGTTCGGGACTCTGCTATTCATTGTCTGAGTTTCAGGTGGTGTTGCCACGCCTGTCAATCTCTGGTTGTTGTCTCTTCTTGTTGGTTTTTAGTCAAAGAACTCCCATTAGGATGTTTTGAAGTGCTGGATTGGCTTTAAAAAAATCTCTTAGCTTCTGTTTATCCTGGTATGTTTTGATTGCATCATCGTGTTTGAAAGTTTTGCTGGATAAACGATTCTTGGTTGGCAGTTTTTTTCTTTTAGGATTTTGTATATGTCTCCCCATTGCCTTCTTAGCCTGCATGGTTTCTGTTGAATAGTCAGAGCTTAATCTGATTTGCTTGCCTCTGTAAGTAACATTTCTCTTTCCCCTGGCTGCTTTTAGGATTCTCTCCTTGTCTTTGATTTTGGAGAGCTTGATTATTATATGTCTTGGTGATTTTCTTTTGGGGTCTATCCTTCCTGGGGTAAGTTCGGCTTCTTGAATGTTTATCTTCTCATTTTTCAAGATGTTATGAAAGTTTTCTTCCAGAAGTTCTTTCACTATCTCCTCTGTGGACTTCTCTGATTCTTCCTGTTCTGGAATACCAATAATTCTAAAGTTGCTCCTCTTCATGTTTTCCAGCATGAATCTTAGACTCTCTTCAGATATTTTAATCTTTTTTTCTGCTTGCTCTTCCATCTTAGCAGTATTCAGAGATATGTCTTCCAGCTAACTGCTTCTGGCTTCCATTTCTTCATTTCTGCTCCTTTCCCCTTTCAGTGTATTGTCAATATCTGATATTTTATTATTAATCATCTGGACCTCTTTTTGCAGGTTTTGAATTGTTTCCAATGCTGTATCAATCTTGTTTGATTCATCTTGTAGTACTTTCCTGACTTTTTCCTTGTTTTCTTCCACCCCTTTTCAGAGCATTTGAATTTGTTTCCAAATCATTTTTCTGAATTCCTTCTCAGGCAAATTCAAAACCTGCCATTCTTCTTCTAGAAAGCCTTTGTCTGTGTCCAGCTTATTTGTCTCAGTTTTAGACATGTTTGATATCTTTTGTTGTTTTTTATCATGTCCAGTAGTTGTGTGGGTTTTTAATGCTTAAATGGATATTTGTTGCTGTGTTATTAAACTTACGGGTTGTCTCCTGGTGGATATGATCAGGAGATAGGCTTTTGTTTTTCCATGGAATTCTTAGCAGCTGTTATTGGCTCTTGTCTCAATGGTAGAATATTATGGGATATGCTTGTAGCTTGGGTATATGGCCACGAATAGCAGTGTCTCTGGGTTTTCAGCCCGTCCCCACAGAACCTGTCCAATCTGACTCTGCTCTGCCATTGCCAAACCAGAAGTCTGCTTAAAGAACCTTTTTTTAACAACGTAAATGATGACTATATACATAGGCCTTACTAGATAAATACACAGAAATCAAATTGACTACATCTGTGGAAAGAGACAATGGAAAAACTTTATATCATCAGCTAAAACAAGACCACAGGCAGACTGCAGAACATATTATCAAATGTTAATATGCAATTTCAGGCTGAAGTTGACAAAAATTAAAACCAGTCCATGAAAGAGAAAATATGACATTGAACTCTCCCACTTGAATTTACAGATCATCTGAAAAACATATTTAAAGCATTAGACACTAATTACTAAAGACCAGAAGAGTTACAGGATGACATCAAGAGAACATTAGAAAGTAAAAAGTCATTAAAAAGACAAGTAAGAAGGAAAACACCAAAATGGATGTCAAAAGAGACTGAAATAGGCTCTTCATCCTTGAGATGCTAAAGCAAGTGGAAGAAATGTGGAGGTAAGAGTTGAATTGAAAATTTCAAAGGGCTGCTCTAGAAAATCAAGTGAAATGTAATAATGAAACATGCAAAGACCTGAAGTTAGAAAATCAAAATGGAAGAACACAGTCCACATTTCTCAAGTTGAGAGAACCAAAGAAAAAAATTCAAGCCTTTCCTTGTAATATTCAAGGATTCTATAGGCAGTAATTGAATGCTGAAAAAGGCATCAAAATAAGTGAGAAGGAATATACAGAATTATGATTCCAAAAAGCAGTAATCAATGTTCAACTGTTTCAAGAGCTAAAATATGATCAAGAACTAATGATTTTGAAATAAGGTGTCCAGGGTGCACTGAAGGCATTAATAAAGAGCAGTGTTCCATGGCAAAGTTCCAGGTGATGGAATACAAATTGAAATCTTTCAATAAACATGTAGTGCTAGAGGCACCCACTCATCTGTTCCAAGAAATTTGAAAGACAGCTACTTGGCCAACTGATGAGAAGAGATCCATCTTTGTGCCAATTACAAAGAGAAGGGACCCAACAGAATGCAGACATTATCAGATAATATCACTAATATCACATGTAAACAAAATTTTGCAAAACATTAATAAAAAACAGCTGCAGCAGTACATTGGCAGAAAACTTCCAGATGTTTAAGCCAATTCAAATAAGGATGTGGAACAAGGGATATCATTGCTTGTGTCATAAAGATGTTTACCTGTGCTTTATTGACTATGCAAAGGCTTTCAATTGTGTGGATCATGACAAGGTATGAACTACATTGCAGAGAATGAGTATTTCAGAAGACTTAATTGTACTAATGAGGTACCTATATATAGACCAAGAGACAGTTGTTCAAACAAAACAGGGAAACACTGAATGTTTTTAAATAAGAAGAAGTGTGTGTCAGGGCTATATTCTTTCACCATACTTATTCAATCTCTATGCTGAGCAAATTTTAGATGCTATATTATATAAAGAAGAGCATGGTATTAGCATAGGAGAAAGGCTCATTAACAATCTGCAATATGCAAATGATGCAACCTTGCTTACTGACAGCACAGAGAATTTAAAATACACACTGATGAAGATCAAAGACCACCTGATCTGGTTTGCACCTCAATGTAAAGAAAATGAAAATCCTTAACCTCTGAACCAACAAATAATATCAAGGTAAATGGAGAAAATATTGAAGTTGTTAAATACTTCATTTTGCTAGAATCAACCATCAACCTTCATGGAAGCAGTGTACAAGAATTCTTACTGCAATAGACAAATCTGCTGTGAATAAGGAAGATCATAGAAGAATTGGTGCATTTGAGTTATGGTTTTGGAGGAGAATATTAAAAGTACCATGGACCGCTTAAAGAACAAACAAATCTGTGTTGGAAGAAGTACAGCCAGAATGCTCTTTAGAAGTCAGGCTTGCTGAACTTCCTCTCTGATACTTCAGGTATATTTTCAGGAGGCACCATTTGCTGATAGAGAACATCATGCTTAGTAAAGTGGAAGGTCAGTGAAAAAGAAGAAAACTCCCAACATAATGGATTGGCATTGTTGCATTAGGAATGGGCTCAAGTGTAACAATGATTGTGAGGTTGTTGCACTACTGAACAGTGTTTCGTTCTGGTGTGCATAAGGTCACTATGAGTGGGTAGTAACTCTACGACACCTTACAACAACAAAAACAAAAATTTTATCTTGTTTTGAACTCATTAGGCTGTAATCGTTACTTTCCTAGGATATTGTCTCGATGTTGACTGAATCCTGTGTGTCTCACACTTCTCATAGTGTGTGTCCTGTAGGCAGAGTTTAAAAGTAGTCCTATTCAAGCAAATATTGTCCATTTTCATTTGAGATGTAAACCCAACTAGAGAGAATAGAGGCAAGAGAGAATCTTAATCAGAAGCATCAACTGGTTTTGCACAGAAGATAGGCACAGCCATCTTCACCTCAGTATAGTGACACTTGAACCAGAGCCTACAAATTGGGTGAGGTGACCACACTAAGTGCCTATGGCCAAAATACATTCTCTTAATTACTACAAACTCAGTGGGACACTGCTTTCAGCTCACAGACCAGTGAGAAAAAACACAGAGATGACATAGTAGACTCAATCAAGTTCAGCAACAAGTGGCAGATCATTTAGATAACCCTGAACCTACCCTTTGTCTGATGTGAGTGTCACCCAACATAAACATGCCAGCACACTACTGGTGGTTCAAACTCACACCATCTTCTGATAGAAATTCCACACCAACCTTTGAGAACAGTTCACTGATTAGGCCACTGTTTGGAACTGGGTCTCACTCATACAATTCCTAGGCAACTCTACAAGAAGACATAGAGTTTCTTAGGTCTTCTTGTAGAATCCACAGGCAGGATGGAATAGAGGGTCACAGGGTACTCTAAAAGAGAGCCCAGGAATGGGCACCCCCATGGGACTTAGTCAAGCTCATTGTACCCCTTTTAATGGCATTATTGGCTCCAACCACTCCCAGACTCCAAAGTAGGACTTAGAACATTTCTTGGAAAGTGCTCTACAGGGTGGGACTCCTGAGGTGTTGGTTCCAGAGCAGGATTTCCACTTGCCCTCATCTAAGGTTAGTAGATAGTAAATAATAACTCACTTTGCAAATTTAGGTAAATTGTGTTACTGCTAGAAGATACAGTTTTCTTGCCTGCAGATAAATGAATAGAATTACCATTGTTGGGAAAGTTAAATGAAATAATGTATGTGAAAGCACTTGGGGTCTACAATATTTTAAGTCTTCAAAATGGTAATTTTCTTCCTTCCTGTGGAGTCACATTTCCACTTCCTTTCCTTAGAGTTTTTTCTAGCTTTATTAATAGAGGAGCAATGACCCCAAGAAAAATTTTGAAGGTAGTTCTGTGCCTCTGGCTTCCTCTATTTTTCTCTCTTTTCATTAGCTCTCTGTGCCTTTAGGTTCTCTCTCCATTCTTCTTATAAAAACTGGTTCCTGGGGACAATTCAGAAATAAGTTATTTACATAATAGTATAGATATGTACCACTCTGTTCTATTCTCCTTTTCATTTATTCATTATATTAAATAGTGATGAAGGTACAGTTATTTATTATTATTATTTGTTAGATAGTGTGGTAGATACTGGTGTAGAGTGGTGACAAGGCTGGCATCAGGTGTGTAGTCTGTGGAGTCACACAGGCCTAATACTCAGAGCTTGATGCAATGTTCTGCCATTGCTGTCTTAAGATTAGAAATAATTTTTGAACAAGGAGTTCAACATTTTTATTTTACACTAAGCCCTGCAAATTACGTAGCTCATCCTAAAGTTCCAGGCCTCAAAACTTACAAGGGACTCAGACCCAAGAAGTAGACATTAGTCAAGGTTTTAGGATGGGAATTATGATTTGAAAGGCAATAAGAAAAAAGGCCTAACTAAAATTGGGGAAATAAGAAACAATCTCTCTGAAGATGTGACATTTAAATGGAAGGATTAGGAGCTAGTGATGTGAGACGCTAAAGGAAAAGGCATGTATAACAGCTCTGAGATAGGAAAAACCTCCAAACAAAACAAAACATGCACCTCTGAGGTACTAAGAAGTGAGCCTGAGGTGATTTTGGAGAAAGAAGCAGGGAACAGATCAAACAGAGCCTCGTAATCCAAAGGATAAAGTTCATATTTTATGCCACAAAAAATGAGACTGGAAGAGGCAGCATGGTAGCAGACTAGGAAGAAATGCTACACAGCCCCTCTACAAGGATTCTTACAACCAAATGAAACAGATTCAAATGATAGTCTAGGGATCTAGAACTTCAGATGAAGGGATAGAGAAGTAAATTGAATGCCTCCTAGGAGAGAGCTAAACAGATGCAGCAAAAAAACAAAACTAAACTAAAGAGTGAAAGAAAAAACACAAAGTTTCAGTGGAACAGAGACAGTGCAGTCATCAAATTTTGTGAGTGGCTTTAAAGACAAGACAGAGGCTTAGTCATCCAGAGGCATGCATACCGATAACTCAAAGAGTTAAAAGTGCATTTTTTTTTTCTTGTTCCCTGTCCTCCACTGGTGACCACAGGTGTGACTGACCCCACCCTTGTACATCCCCAGTAAAGCTCCCACTGTTCCAGTCGTGAGCAACACAGTTGTGAGCCCCATCACAATGAGTTGGAAGCTATCTGCACAAACACTAACACCTGGATTCAGGTGAGCCCTGCTCCAAATCAGTAGCCTAGGACTAGCTTGTGCTGGGTGAATTTGCTAAACAGACACAGGGCACGGGTTGAGGATGAGACAGACAAGTGACATGTTCTGGTCAGCTCGGCACAGTATGGCCATTTTGAACTTCCACCCGCAGCTTTTTGAAGTTGTTGTTGTTATGTTCCCTGGAGTCCGGGATAACTTTTGGGGGCAGAGGCATACTGCTTACTGGTGGGGAGAAAGGGGCGATTTTTTTTTCTTGTGCCCCACATTACCCTGATGACCAGAGACATAAGAGCAGTCCCACCTGCATCCGTACCCAAGGAAGCTCCCTGATGGTCAGAACCACAAAGTGGTGAGCCACAGTTGTAAGCCACACCAAAGTGAATAGGGAGCTTTCTGCACCAACCCTGATACCTGGATTCAGGGGAGGGTGTCTCCAGATCTGCGGACTCAGTTCTGCTAAGCTCTGGATTAGTAGCACTTTTTGTCCCCA
Organism: Chrysochloris asiatica; assembly: GCF_000296735.1. Lineage (NCBI taxonomy): Eukaryota > Metazoa > Chordata > Mammalia > Afrosoricida > Chrysochloridae > Chrysochloris > Chrysochloris asiatica. The sequence goes on from NW_006408592.1 coordinate 7,266,020, forward strand.
GCTGCCCTCTGGTTCATATAAACATGGATTCTAGATTATTTGAAGTCTGCAAGAACTACTTCCATAATGGATGCCCAAGACAGAAAACACCTAGGCTTATAGGATCTCCATCTAGGAATGAGCATTACTGGCTCACCCCTTGTCTACCCACCACATGAGTTCCATGGCTAGAAGGAGCCCCCAGAATTTTCTCCTCTCTGGGTCTGGCATCTGCCCTGGTTTTTCCTTTCCTTGTTTTTGTTTGTTTATTCTTTATAACCCTTCTTTACCTATTTATCTTCCCTTGCTTTTATCCTTTGTTTCTCTACTTTAAATTTTGATTCTTTTGCTGCTGTTTCTCTTCAAGCCTTTCCACTCCCCCAACCATTACCTTCTTCTTTTTCTTTTTTCACTCACTCGTGATTTTTCTTTCTTGCATTTTGGTCTCTTACTCTTTTACTCATTCAATTGCCTAATTTTATATAGTGCTTTTTCTCTCATTTTATTTTCTCTTTTATGATTTTTATTTTATCAGTATTAGAAGCTGAGGCTTGAATTTCTTCTTCAGTTATCTCAGCCTGAGAAATGCTGAACATGTTCTCTTCCCTTTTTATTTTCTAACTCCAGAAAAAACTTACATATTTCATTATAACATGTGACTTAGTATTTCTCAAGTTGCCCTTTAACATTTCCCATTCAGATCTTATACCTCTTCATTTGCTTTAGCAGCTCTTGCTCTTGAAAGCAAGTTTTAGAGTCTCTTCTGAAATCCATTTTGCTCTTTTCTTTCTTTCTTGTTTTCTTAATGAACTTTTGTTTTCTTCCTGTATGATGTTCTTGATGTCATCTCACAATTCTTCTGGTTTTCTGTAATTAGTGTCTAATCCATCAAATCTGCTCTTCAGATAATCTCTAAATTCTGGTAAGTTATTTCAAGGTCATATTTTGAGTTACATGGACTTTTAAAAATTTTCTTTTGCTTTAACCTGAACTTGCATATGAGCAATTGATGGTCTCTTCCACAGTCTGCCCTTCTGCCCTTCTGCCCTGGCCTCGTTTTGACTGATGATATGGAGCTTTTCTACCATTTCTTTTCACAGATGTAGTCAATTTGATTTCTGCATATTCCATCAGGTGAAGTCCATGAGAAAAGGTATTTGCAACTATTAAGTCATTGGTCTTACAAAATTCTATCATGAGACCTCCAGCTTCATTTCTACCACCAAGGCTATATTTTCCAACTACTGATTCTTCCTCTATGTTTCCAATTGTTGTATTCCAATAGCCAGTGATTTTCAATAAGTCTTCTTTGCATGTATGATCAATTTTAGACTGAAGTTGTTAGAATTCTTCAATATCATCATCACTGGCTTTAGTGGCTGTTGTATAAATTTGAATAATATTGTTATTAGTTGGTCTTCCTTGTGGGTGTATGGTTATGATCATATCATAGACTGCATTAAACTTCAGGACAGAGCTAAAAATGCTCTTTTCGAGAATGCTATTCTTGTTCAATGTTTCATTCCCAATATAGTAAACCATGTGATTGTCAGATTAAAAAATGACAAATACCAGTCCATTTCAGCTCACTAATGCCTAGGATATTGATCTTTATGCATTCCATTTCATTTTTGACAACTTCTGTTTGTCCTACAATCATACTTCATAAATTCTATGTTCCAATTATTATATGTTTAGAGTTGTTGCTCCTCATTTTGAGTTGTATCCCATCAACAAATTTGCATTGCCGTGGTCAAAGGATGGAGACAACTCTTACCCATTGATATTTTGAGTGACTTCCAACCTCAGGGGTTCATCTTCCAGCACTATTTGTTGTTGTTTGGTGCCATCGAATCGGTACTGACTGATAGCGACCTTATGAACAGAATAACGAAATATTGCCTGATCTGGGCCAACCTCACTATTGTTTCCATGCTTGAGCCAATTGATACTGCCACTTGGCCAATCCATCTCATTGGGGGTCTTCCTCTTTTTCTCTGACCCTCCACCTTACCAAACATGATATCCTTCTTCAGAGACTGTATTTGACAATATTTTGGTGTTCTTCATCATGTTTCATTATTCAATATTCTGATACTATCTGATAGTTTTTCACTGCTATTCATAAGGTTTACAGCAACTTAACATTCAGAAGTAGTCTGACTCTCCTCAGTTTTTCTTAGTCTGGAAGCTCATCTAAAACTTATTGACCATAGGTGACTCTACTAGATTTCAAAATACCAGTGACAGACTTTCTAGAATCACAACAACCCACAAGCCACCACAGCCTGACAAACTAACAGATGAATAGTAAATGATACAGAATGCATCAAAGGAAGATGGAAGGAATACACAGTCACTGTACCAAAAAAAAAAAAAAAAAAAATGGTCGATGTTCAACCATTTCAAGCAATAGTATATAATCAAGATCAGTGGTACTGAAGGAAGCAATCCAATGAGTATTGAAGGCATTGGCAAAGAACAAAGGTCCAGAAATTGATGGACCAGAAATTGGAATCTGTCATCAAACTGATGCAGCACTAGAGACACTCACTTATCTATGCCAGAAAATTTGGAAGATAGCTACCTGGACAGTTGATTAGAACAGATCTGGATTTGTGCCTATTCCAAAAAAAGATAAGCCAATGGAATGTGGAAATCATCAGGTAATATCATTAATTTCACATACAAGTAAATTTTTGCTAAAGATAATTCAAAAGTGGCTGTAACCGAACATTGAGAACTGCCAGAGGTTCAAGCCATATTCACACAAGAACATGGAGTTAGGGATGTCATTGCTGACATCAGATGGATCTTGGCTGAAATAAAGTAATACTACAAAGATGTTTACCTCTGTTTTATTGCCTATGCAGAGTCTTTTGATTGTATAGATCAAGTTATAGACAACATTGTGGAGAATGAGTATTCTGGAACACTTAATTTTGCTTATGAGAATCCTGTATGTAGACCAAGAGGCAGTTTTTCTAACATAACAAGGAGTTACTGAATGGTTTAACATCCGGAAAGGTGTGTTTCAGGGTTGTATTTTTTTTCCACCATATGTATTCAATCTGTATGCTGAGCAAATAATCAGAGAAGCTGGATTATGTGAAGGAGAAGGTGGCATCAGGATTAGATGAAAACTCATTAGCAACCCTCAATATGCAGATGATGCAAACTTGTTTGCTGAAAATGAAGAGGACTTAAAACTCTTGTCTTTGGTATGGCAACACAGCCTTTGGTGTGGGTTTCACCTCAGAAGAAAACAAAAATCGTTACCACTGGAGAAATGATTGAAGTTGTCAAAGATTTCATTTTGCTTGTATACCACCATCAACAATCATGTAAACAGCAGTTAAGAAATCAAATGATGTACTGCATTAGACAAATCTGTTGCACAAGACCTTTTGTAAAGTGCTATAGATGTCAATTTTAGGACTAAGGTACTTCTGACCCAAGCCATGATATTTTCAGAAGCTTCATATCCATGTAAAATTTGGACAATGAATAAGGAGGACCCCGTAGAAGAATTGATGTATTTGAGTTATGGTGTTGGAGAAGAATATTAAAGGTACCATGGACTGCCAGAAGAACGAACAAATCTATGTTGGAAGAAGTACAGCCAGAATACTCCTTCGAAACTAGTATGACAAGACTTTATCCCTCATGCTTGAGACATCTGATCAGGAGGGATAAGGACAATCATGCTTTGTAGAGAGGATGGACAGTGAATTAGAGGGAGACCATCAATGAGCTGGATTGGCAAGTGGCAGCAACAGTGGCCTGAAATATAGCAGCAATTGTGAGGATGGTGCAGGACCTGGTGGTGTTTCATTAGTTGTACACAGGATCACTGTCAGCTGGAACCAACTTGATGTCACCTAGCAACAACAATCAATTTGATGAATGACTTACTGAATGAATAAATTAGCTCCCCATAGAAATGTTATGCATATAAAATTCACAGAACAGTGTCTCTATGAATGTGATCAATAATGAGTGTTGAGTTGGAATACAAGGTATAAGTTTTATGACTTTTAATCTGGTTGAAGAGAGTCATTGTAAGTCCAAAGAAGTAAAGACATGCGCCAATCTATTAAGCCAAAGTTTGTTAGGAAGCTCTGTTCTGATTAAGTGACATGAGTTGCAAAACTTAATCCTTTGTAAATGTTTATTTTATTGATTTCATTCTCCTCCTGACACTGTTATGAAAACAGTTCTGAGAAGACTAGCACAGGAGAAACTTATACAAGGATTTCTTGAAGACAGGTTAAGAATCTTAATTGTTTCACTGATGTTTTGTTTGAAGAAATTATTCTGTGACAAAAAATATCTCTAACTGGAATTAAAGCTATTATTTTCATGAATTGTATTACTCATTTTCTGAATACAGGCTAAGAGTGTGTTTTAGATTATTCACTTCCTGATTACAGCACTAACTTTTGCTGTAATCATAGGCACATTGCTTCACCTCTCTTGTGCTTTGATGTATAGACAATCCAAAACTTGGATTATGAACAAGTTTTGTTCAGTTCCTAAATCTGTCCTTAAGTCTAATTTGTATGTAAATTGGAACAGTTGGTTATGGTTCTTATGCACTGTCAGTTAGTCAAGTGGGTTTTGTTTGTTGTTGTTACTGTTGCTAGGTACCATGGAGTCAGTTCTGACTCAGTGACCCTATCTATACACAACAGAATGCAACATTGCCCAGTCCTGTGTCATCCTCACAGTTTTCTTATGCTCAAGTCCACTACTGCTGCCAGTGTGTCACTCTATCTTTTGTTGGGGGTCTTCCTCTTTCTCGCTGATCCTTTAATTTTTCATGCATGATGTTCTTTTCCAGGGACGATGATCCCTCCTGACAACATGTCAAAAGTATGAGAAACAAAGGCTTGTCATCATTGCTTTTAATGAGCCTTCTGGCTGCGCTTCTTCCAAGACAAATTTGTTTTGTTATTCTGCCATTTCATGGTATTTTCAATGTTCTTAGCCAACACCATAATCCACATGCATCAGTTCTTCTATAGTCTTTCTGATTTATTATTCACCCTTCACATGCGTGTTAAGTGATTGAAAATACCATGGCTTGGGTCACAAGGACCTTAGTCATCAAAGTTTGCTTTAACACTTTAAATAGGTCTACTGTAATGTGGTGGGTCTGAGAAAAAGAGGAAGACCCCCAACGAGATGGATTGGCCAAGTGGCAGGATCAATGGACTCAAGCATGGCAACAGTAGTGAGGTTGGCCCAGGATTGGGCAGTGTTCGTTCTGCTGTGCATAAGGTAACTATGGGTTGGTACCGACTCGATGGCACCTAACAAGAACAACAGCTATAATGTTGGACTCCTGGTGTGGTGCTGTGGGTTAATGTGCCAGACTGCAAAGCCATTTGAACTGCGAGGTCGGCGGTTCAAGCTCACCACCTTCTCCTCAGAAACCCTATACAGGGTCACTATGGGTCGGAATTGACTTGACAGCGCTTAACAACAACAGCAACAACAACTGTAATGTTACTGTTGCTAAGTGCCGTTGAGTAAGTTCCGACCCATAGCAACATGGTATAGGGTTTCTGAGAAGCAACTGGTGAGCTTGAATAGCTGACCTTGCAGTTCAAATTGACTTTGCAGTCCAGCACATTAACCCACATTACCATACCAGGACTCTGTTTAGCAATCAAACTGGTATCTTTTCTCTTTAATGCTTTAAACAGGTCTACTGCAATATGTCACCTGATTCTTGACTGCTGCTTCCATGAGCACTGATTGTACATCAGTTGATTGTCTTTGACAACTTCAATCTTAGTTCCATTCATCATGGGGTTATGTTTTTGTCCAGTTCTGAGAATATTTGTTTTTTTGTACATTGAGGTGCAATCCATACTGAAGGCTTTGATCTTCATCAACAAATATTTCAAGTCCTCTTCTTTTCCAGAAAGTAAGATTGTTTCATCTGCGTATCACATATTGCTAATGAGTGTTCCTCTAATCCTGATGTCATGCTCTTCTTCATATAAACTAGCTCTTGGATTATTTGTTCAGTATATAGAGTATGGTGAAAGGATACAAGCCTGACACACAGCTTTCCTCATTTTAAACTATTCAGTATTCCCTTGTTGTGTTCAAAGCATTAGTCTTGGTCTATGCTCAGATTTCTCAGGAACACTTGTGTTATTATTTACATTGATATCCAAAGTTTGTTATATCTGCATAGTCTAATGCCTTTGCAAAAACAATAAAGAAAAAATAAACATATTTCTGTATTCTCTGCTTTCAGTCAAGATCCACAGAGTTCTAAAAATTATATCTCTACTTCTATATCCTCTTCTGAATCTAGCTTGAATTTCTGGCAACTCCCTGTCAGTGTACTGCTGCAATCCTTTTTGAGTCATATTCAGCAAAATTTTACTTGCATGTGATATTAATGATAGTGATGTATGATTTCTGCACTGTATTCAGCCATCTTTCTTTGGAATGGGCCCACATATGGATCTCTTCCAACTATTTGGCCAGGTGACTATCTTCCAGATTTCTTGATTTAGATAAATAGGTACCTCCAGCGCTGCATCAATGTGTTGAAGCATTTCAATTTGTATTCCATCAACTTCTGGAGTCTTGTTTTACACCATTGTCTAAAGTCCACCTTGGACTTCTTTCTTCAATACCATAGGCTCTTGATCATATGCTACCTTTTGAAATGTTTTTCTTAGTATGTAGCATATTGTGTACCTTTCTATGCATAAAAAATTAACACTTTTAGATACACTAAAATATCTTTTACAAAATACATTAGTAACAATTATAATGTTTTTATACATGTACCAAAGTAACAACTCTTTGCTATTATAGACCTTTTATATACCTCAAATTTATAACATATTAAGCTTTATAGGAGTTCTGGTGTGATGCTACAGGTTTATGCACTGGACTGCAAGTTAAGTTTGAACTGCTCCTTGGAAACCCTATACAGGGTCTCTCTACAAGTCAGAACAGACTCAATGGCACTTAACAACAACAAGCTTTATGTGAGTGGGTAATAACTATGGGTTGTATGTAAATCAATTGTTTGTAAACTGGGGACTGGCTATATTGTTTTACACAGCAGGAAATTATTATGTTCTTTGTCTTCTCTATTATCTGTCTCCCCACCTACCTATCTACCTATCTACCCTACTTATCTATCTATCTTCTTTCCTTTGTATTAGAAATGAAGCTGATAATTTAAAAGTGTATTCAGTTATTGATTTGACAGTAGGCTTCTATGTGAGCTATTAAAAACATCTCATTTGCAGGAAGGTAATTCTAGTATTTTCTAGAAATGTAAAATAATTAGATATTTTCTTTATATCTTCATCTAAATTTGAACCCCTTAGCTTAAAAAAGATGTGTTACACCTACACCTATGGAAGCAGTAGCTCAAAAGAGGGAACAAATCCTTACAGCAAGAATCATTCCCATCCCCTCCACACACAGAGTAGACAGGGATGGGCAACTTGGACATTGGCT
>NW_006408592.1:7274281-7275847 GCF_000296735.1 Chrysochloris asiatica
ACTATCACATAATTCACAATAAAACATTAAAAAAATAAATTAATAAAATAAAAAGATGTTACATTACCTTTTTGGAGACATTATTAACCTAGGTGGTGGTGTTCTTATGTGCCATGGAGTTGGTTCTGACTCATAGCAGCCCTGTACAGGGTTTCCGAAGCTATAAATTTTTATGGGAGCAGAAAGCCTCATCTTTCTCCCGCGGAACAGCTGGTAGTTTCAAACTACTGACCTTGCAGTTCACAGCCCGATTTGTAACCACTACACTACCAGAGCTCCTTTACTAACCTAGTAGTAATATTTATTATTTTACTGACAGTAACATGATCAATGAGTAAATGTCACATCCAATATTATTAAATTTCAGAAAGTAGCATCCTACTGCAATTTTCTCTTTAGCAGGGTAACTGAACAATTACTATAACCCATTTAATATATAGATACTGTGAAATAAGAAACAAAAAATCAAATCACATTGAGAGAAGGATTGGGAACTTGGAAAACCAAATATTCAAAAAATAAAGTTACAATGTAAAACCAGTAAATTGTCAAATGTTAGTAACTCATTGTCAAAATTCCTTGCCAGACAATACCAGTAGCCATAGAACCCAACAAAAAATTCTATAGACCTTTAATTCTATATTTAATATTTAATAAATGATCTCTCACAAGGCCAAATTCAAAAACAGTGTCTCAGACCTCACTTATACTTGTCTGGAAGGAAAGTAGAAATATTTTACACTCATGTTTCACAGAGATTTTTCTTTCTCTTCCTGAGTTGATGGCTGCAATACTAGTTTCCTCCTGCATGTGGAAGCACTACCTTTAGTAACAGCTATTTCATATATAGTTGTGGCTCCTCCAGCTAACTTGTCCATGATTGAAAATGTTGGATGCTGGAGGTCTGGGTGAGGATCTGAGTTTAGTACTCCCAAAGGTAACTCTAAAACCCTAACTCTCCACTATATCCCAATATGCTTGCAGAATATATGCTCCAGCTGTAGGCCAGTTCTGTAGTTGCAAAGATGATTCATGGTACTTATGTTCACTTTATTCAAAGGCCACTGCTCTGATGCCCTGTAGAATGCCTAGTTCCAATAGGAAAGAACTAGGAGGGCCTATGAGAGGGCTTACATACCTTTGACAAGGAAGAAATAAAGAGAACTCCATAAAATATTGATGGAGCCTATCGCCTGTTTAAGGAAATTTACATGGAAGCTTTATTATTGTTTTGTGCTTTTTAAGTCTAGTCCCTTTAAGTGGACAATATGAGTGACTTCAAAAAGTCTGTGGAAATTTTTCATTATATTTTTTGTTGTTTATTTTAGCTTTTTCTAATAACCCATTTTTTTGTTTTTAAAAAATGTTTTATTGTTAATTATGTGATAGTTTACATGGGAGAACATTCGCTTTACATTCTTCCTATCATATATCATTTCACTACCATGGTTACAATCCCCTCCATGCATCATCAACCAACTAAAGGGTATACCCTGCAAGCTTGCCCCCTAGTCATCAGCACACAGCCCCTCTCCCTCTCTGGGTCTAGAGTCCCCAGCTGTTCCA
>NW_006408592.1:7278317-7289372 GCF_000296735.1 Chrysochloris asiatica
CATCGATGGACTCAAATGAGGCAACAGTAGTGAGGTTGGCTCAGGACTGGTGAGTTTTCATTCTGTTGTGCATAAAGTTGCTATGAGTCTGTGTCTATTCCCTACCAACTTGATGGCACCTAATAACAACAACAACAATGTTTGGGTCTTTGCTATTATTGCTGGTGTGAGATGATATCTCATTGTTGTTTTGATTTGCAGCTTTCTAATGGCTAGTGAATCGTGAACATTTCTTCATATGTTTGTTGTTTGTCTGGATCTCCTCCATGGTCAAGTGTCTATTCATGTTCTGTGCCCATTTAAATTTTTTTTTTTTTCTTGTAGACGTTTGTAGTTTCCTATATATTTTAGAAATGAGTTCCTTGTCTGATGTTTCATTGCAAAAGATTTTTCCCATTCTATGGGTTCCCTTTTTACTCTTCTGGAGAAGTCTTTTGATGCACGTGTTTAATTTTTAGTATGTCCCAATCATATGTTTTGTCTACTTTTGTTTGTGTAATCTACAAAATGTTTGATAGTCCATGTATTCCCTGAATTAGTGCCCTCATATTTGTCCCTATTTTTTCATTGATGGCCTTCATAATTCTTGGATTCACATTTAGGTCTTTAATCCATGCTGAGTTGTTTTTTCTATAAGGGGTGAGGTAAAGATCTTGTTTCAATATTTTGCATATCGCTTTCCAGTTCTGTCAGCACCATCCAATGAAGAGACTATTACCTCCCCATGTGATATATTTAGGCACTTTGTGGAAAATCAGTTAGCTATTTGTGGATGGATTAGTTTCTGGATTCTCGATTCTGTTCCATTGATCAATGTATCTGTCATTGTATCTGTATCAATCTGTTTTGACCACTGTAGCCATGTAATAAAATTTGAAGTTGGGGAGTGAGAGATTTCCAACCTTATTCTTCTTCTTAAGCAGTGCTTTGCTTATCCTGGGTCTTTTGCATCTTTTTGAACAATGTTGTTGGAATCTGGATTGGGATTGCATTATAAGTGTAAATATCTTTGGGCAGTATTGACTCTAGTCACCATAACGGAGGTGCACAGACGCAGACCAATGAACAGATACCAAAATAATAATAATAATCAAAACAAAGCAAAACCAAACAGAGAATATTGTCACCTTTGCTCCGAGGTTCCCACAATCGTCAATTTTTGGTGGGTCTCCCCCGATGGTCTTGCCATTTAGTCTCACCAAAGTTTTTGGCTACTCCAGGCTGCCAATCCTGGCAGATTCCAAAATATGAAGCATGAGATTTCTTACTTCTGCTACAAGTTCAACTAGCTACAAGCCTTCAAGCTTTTCAGCTATTCCTTCCTATGTGGTTCAGAATTTTGGAGCGCTCCCCCAAACCTGCTTTGTCTGGTATTCTGTGGTATTGCTGATGGTGATCTTCTGCTCCTTTACCCTATCTGCCAACAAGCCCCGCCTCTCTTCATTATCTTTTAATTCTACTTTTCGATGAGCTTTTTAAGCCCCCTGTTCTGTTTGAATAATTGGCCTAGCTAGTAATATTTTGTCTGTAGTAATACTATCTCTTGGACAGGCCTCCTCTGACTCCATGTGCTTAGCTCACAGGTAGGTGACGCCTTATCCTGTGTTATATCCATGCTCCTGGTAGGTAGTGCTGGACCATGTCTCAATGCCCGCAGGACACTACTAAACTAGAAGGAGCTAGCTAACATTATCGATCATTAGTATAAAGTGAAAAAATAGTTCCTGTTTCAAAAGTGGAGATGTGTAATAGGCCTTATGAGAAAAAGTCCCAATTGTACATACACACATACACACACACACACACATGTATGTATATGTATATGTATATATATATTAGGTTGTTAAGTCAATTCTGACTAACAGCAACCATGTGTAGGGTATCTGAGGAATGGCTAGTAGGTTTGAATCACTGATCTTTCGGTTAGAGGTCTAGTATCAGATATATCTATATCTATTAACTCTGCTTCTACCTCTCTCTCTGTTAATATCTATATCTCTATATACTTGACTAGATAGATAGATTGATAGACAGATGGAGAAATAGAGAGATAGGTAAGTATGAAGATGATATGTAGCTGATACAACCTTGCTTGCTGAAAGTGAAGAAGACTTAATATACCAACTGATAAAGATCAAAGACCATGGCCTTCAGTATGGGTTGCACCACAATTAAGAAAACAGTATCCTCTCAACTGACAAATAACATCAAGATAAATGGAGAAAAGGTTGTAATTGTCAAAGACTTCATTTTGCCCAGATCAACCATAAATGTTCATGGAAGCAGGTCAAGAAATCAAATGATGTATTTCATAAGGCAAGTTTCTGTACAACACCTCTTTAAAGTGTTCAAAAGCAAAGATGTCAAAGACTATGGTCTGTTTGACTTCAACCATGGTATTTTCAATAACCTCATGTGCATGTGAAAGTTGAACAGTGAATAAGGAAGACTATAGAAAAATGAATGCATTTGAGTTATGTAGTAGGAGGAGAATTTTAAGAAGCACCATGGACTGCTTAAAGAACAAACAAGTCTGTGTTGGAAGGAGTACAGCCAGAATGCTCCTTAGAAGTCAGGATATTCAAACTTCATTTTTCATACTTTGGGCATATTTTCAGGAGAGACCAGTCACTGGAGAAGGACATCATGCTTTGTAATGTGGAGGGTAAGTGAAAAAGAGGAAGACCCTCAATGAAATGAATTGACACAGAGGCAACAGCAATGGGCTCAAGCGTAACAATGATTATAATGATTGATATTGGTATCAATAGATATAGGTCTCAATGGGAGTACAGTGGATCTGTAGAACAAGCACTGGACTGTGTATCACAAGGTCAATTGTTTGAGTTCACCAACCACTTTGTGAGATGAGGCTCTCTGTTCCCAGAGGTCATACAGGATGACTATGAATTCAAGCTAACTCAACAACACACAACATATTTATTGATAGATACATATCTATCTATAGATATATAGATATAGTAAGTCAAGAAGTATTGCTACTAGAGTTACATACAAAGGTTTATTCTAAGCAAAACGTAGTTAAAAGTGTATTTGTAATCAGGTGGCTTCAGATATTTTCTCCCAGTGATATACTTATATGTCTCAATGTTCTTGTTGCTAGGTGCTATTAAGTCAGTTTCAGTTCACAGAGACCCTGTATAGTGTTTTCTGAGGAGAAGCTGGTGACTTTGAACTGCCAACCTTATAGTTCAAACTGATCTTGCAGTCCAGTGCTTATCCTACAGTATCACACCAGGACTCAGAAGGGTGCTTTAAAAAAATCCATACAATAAAAACAGTAAACTGTGGCTTCTAAGAGGATATTCCTTGCCAGGTAAATTAGAGGCTGCGAGGTTAGCTCAGAAAGTTGTGGTGACTGTGTTTTAGGACTCCTAAGGGGTAACGGATTTTCTGGAAGCACAAGATAGCACTGCCTGTTTCTGTACCATCCTTACATTCATTGTTATGTTTGAGCCCATTTTTACAGTCACTGTGTCAATCCATCTTGCTGAGATACTTCCTCAGCGTCACTGACCCTCCATTTTACCCAACATGATGCCCTTCTCCAGGGACTGGTCCCTCATGATAGTACGCCCAATGTAGGTGAGACAGCATCTCACCAGCATCACTTCCATGGACCACTGTGGCTGTACATTTTTGAAGATGAGATTTGTTTGTCCTGGCAGTCCATAGTTATTGAAATATTCTTTGCCAAAGAATATACTTTGCCAAATGCATTGGTTCTTCTGTAATCCTTATTCATTGTCCAGGTTTATGTGCATATGAAGAGATTGAAAATATGGTTTTGTTCAGGTCACCTTAGTCCTTAGAGTGACATCTGGTCATTTGCAATAAATCTTTTAATTTCTTGACTACTGCTTCTGTGAGCATTGTTTATGGAAACAAGTAAAATGCAATATCTGGCAACTTCTTTCTCCATTTATCCTTATGTTATTTATTTGCTACTTTGTGAAAATTTTTGTTTACATTAATTTGTATTCCATATTGATGGCAGTGTTATTTTATCTTCATCAGCAAGTCCTCTTCACTTTCAACAAGAGAGGTTGTGTCAGTTGCATATCACAAGTTGTTAATGAGCTAGCCTCCAATCCTGATGATGCCTACTTCTTCTTCACATATTCCATATTCTTGGATAATTTGTTCAGCATACAGACTGTATGTAGTTGTTGTTGGGTGCCATCGAGTCGGTACCGATTCATAACAACTGTATGCACAACAGAATAAAACACTGCCTGATGCTGGGCCAACCTCACAATTGTTGTTATGCTTCAGCCCATTGATGCTGCCACTTTGCCAATCCATCTCGCTGAGGGCCTTCCTCTTTTTCTCTGACCCTCCACCTTACCTAACATAATATCCTTCTCCAGCGACTGGTCCCTCCTGACAATACGTTTGAAGTATGAGAGACGAAGTTTGGCCATAAGTATGGTAAAAGATACAACCCTGACATAAAACGTTCCTGATTTTAAACCATGCAGTATCCCCTTGAGTAGGTTCCAAATGAGTACAATTAAGGTTTCTGTAATTCTTATTACTTGCAGTATTGTACATAGTTTATTTTGATCCACATATTCAAATGCCTTTGTATAGTCAATAAAACACAAGTAAACATCTTGCCTGGTACTGTCAGCTTTCAGTCAAGACCATAACATGTAAGTAAAGATATCCCTCATTCCGCATCCTCTTCTGATTCTGGTTTCAGTGTCTGGCAACTCACTGCCAATGTCAACCATTTTGAAGTATCTTTAGCAAAATTTTACTTGTATTTAATGTTAATGATATTATTCGATTATTTTTCAGTCTGGAGACCACCTTCACTTAGAATGTGTGTAAATTTTCCAGTCAGTTGGTCACATAGCTGTCTTCCAAATTTCTTGGCATAAAATAGTGAGTGTTTCCAGTGCTGCATCAGTTTATTGAATCATTTTAATTGGTATTCCATTAATGCCTGGAGCCTTGTTTTTCACTAAAGCCTTCAGTGTAGCATGAACTTCTCCTTCAGAACCATAAGTTCTTGATCATATGCTGCTTCCTGAAATAGTCGTATGTCAACCAACTCTTATAGATACAGTGACTCTTTGTATTCCTTTTGTACTTTTTTATGCTTCCTATATCAGTCAATATTTTGCCCATAGAATCCTTCAGTATTAAAATCAAGGCTTGAACTTTTTTCTTCAATTCTTTCAGCATGAGAAATGCTGGACATGTACTTCCCTTTTAGTTTTCTAACTCCAAGTATTTGGATATTTAATTATTATGAATATTTCATTGTTATGAAATATCACTTTGTTTTCTCGAATTGCCCTTGACATTTTCTGGGGCTTATTAGGAAAATTTTTAAACAAAATTGAAAACTCCATTGTTGAAAAAAGGGCCAAGAAAGTTTGGTTGAAAAATAATTTTCCATCCCAATGCTCTTGTTCATTTTTTCTGGGTAGCAAATTCTGTCCTTTGAGAATTTAATTGGGAAAATTTACCTCATTCACCTTCCAGCCATGAACTTCACCTCCATACTTCTTTTGACTCCCTTAAAAGGAGCAAGATTTGAGTCCTTCAAGAATGCCAAAACTTTCCATTTGTCTTGGTATAAATCGAAGAATACAAAATTGTTTTAGGAAGGGTTTGATAGATGAAAATACTGTCTTTATAATTATACAGATACAGTTGGAGGATATGGTGAGAAACAGTAGTTTTGCCTCTGATATGTTTGTTTAATAAAGATTCATATGGATTTTTGCAGAAACATTGTTAGATTTATACTTGTATATGACATTGTTGTTGTTAAGTGCCATCGAGTCGGTTCCGACCCACAGCAACCCTGTAAAGGGTTTCTGAGGAGCAACTGTTGAGCTTGAAGCACCAACCTTGCAGTTCAAATGGCTTTGCAGTCTGGCACATTAACCCATACCAGAGTTTATTTCTCCATTCATCTATTGTAGGACAACCTGATTGCTAGCATTTTTTGGCAATTAAAAATGCAGTTGTCATAAGCAGTCATATGTAGGTTTTTGTGTGGTGTAAAAGGATGCATGCATTTGGTTTCTGACATCCTCTGACTTCAAAGAGGAAAGCAGAATCAAGCTCAAAATCAACCAAAGGCTGATTCCTATAAGGCAGGGGTTGGACATTCTTTCACCTTCAGACCTTTTCATCAATTCTGACACCAAGCATCTCTCCCACAGCACTCTACTTTTCAGCTGAGTTCAAAAAATTATTTCAATGGCCACACATAACTCATAAACCATACTTATATTTATATGGTTTACTGGAGAAGTTACTAAATTTGGGATCCTGAATGTTCAGGAAACAGCTTTTGGGTCAGGACAGTCTCTTCCTAGCCATTCCTGTGGGCAGGCCTCTCTTTGGTTCACAACCCCCTGGCCTGACCTCTGCGCTGCTTGGGCAATATTACAAAGCTCCTGTAGAGCTTCCAATAACTGTCCAAAGGACATTCCACTACACCATAAGCCTCAGCCTGAAGGCACTTAACTCTAGTTCTGTGGGTCAGCAAACCTAGCTCCCCCAATTAATGTTTAGAGTCCTTGCACTCTGTAAGTTAGCCTCCTGCTCATAGTCTTTGAGCTTTACTTGCTCCTTGGGTTGGGAAAGCCATTGATCTGTCTCAAGCGCTCTGGCTCTTGGTTCTGCTGCTGTGGCTCCTCTGCTGACACAGTTTTCTGCCCCTGGATGAAGAAAATTCTAGTACAGAGATCTCATGGTCCAAAGGACACACACCATTCCTGGAACTTCTTTCTTTCTTTATTCTGGCATTTCTTTTTTTGATGGTAGTGTGATTTCTCCTTCTGTTGCTGAAATGGCTCATGCTATACCCAGCCAGATGGCAAAATTGACCTTTGTTAGATTTACAAGCTTTTACAATCACAATCAACTTATTAACAATAACTCACAACTGAATTATAAAATCCTATCGAACACTGTAAATGAATCCATCATTATCAGTTGTCATATCATATCTATATCACCTGTGTATTCTAAGATCAAACATACATACCTGCTAATATACCTGTGAAAGGTTGCTATGTTACAGTTATATTTCTGTTTTTGGCAGTCAAGAATGAAGAAAATTTGGAACAAGTTTAACATCTTATTTAGAACAAATCACAATATTCCCTTAAGTAACAGTTTACAATAAAAAGATACTTACTGCCTGGAAGTTGTCCTTTTCACTTTGGTTCATTTTTAGTTTTTATATATGATTTAGATAGTTGTTTGATTCATTTGCTTGTACTGCAATCCTGTCACAAAGCATTAAAATACAATATACTCATTATTCCTTCAACATCTGCATTTTTCAAGTTTTAAATGTACTCTACTTTATCCACAGTATGTCAGCAGTTCTTAAATATTAAAACAAACATAAATTAGTAACTCTTATAAAAATGCATATGTTTATAGCTACAATGGAACTGGACACAATGAGTGAATGAAAAAAAAAAAGAAAAGAAAACAGCAAACACGTTCATGTGCAGGAAATGTGGTTCAAGTCTTTCAAGTTAAAAACAACTTCCCTAAAGAAGTTGGCTGTAATGGAATTTCCAGAAAGCTTACTTTTACTCCCAAAATGGATAAAGAAAGCCTTAATCAAAAGTTTTGAAATATGTGTTTATGAGATGCCAGAATCAAGGAATTGGAGGGGGAAGAATGATTATGCCTTCCATTTAGCTATAGTTTTGTTAGCATCACCTCTTCAGCGCTTGTGTATCTGTAAAAACCACTGACGTACCAAAAGTTCTCTGAAGAGTAGAGGTAAAAATGTATTAAACTGTATATATCAGTAATAGGTAATGCACACCTAAGAGATGTTTCTTTCTCTCTCCAACAGTAAGTGTGGCAGAATTAAAAAAAAAAAAAAAGTAGAAAATAATACAAAGTAGAAAACATAAATGAATTTAGTGTTATAGGTTCAACTGTGTTCTATAAGGCTAGAAAATCTATTTACTTTGAAAGCCCTAATAAAATATTACTCTTGTTATTAAACTACCTGTTTATCATATGACCATTCATTGAATCACATTTTCCTTGCATGTACTGAAGAACCGTATATTCAGTCTTTTAAGAATTCTGCAGTTATTTGCCAATCTTGTAGTTGAGTTTCTTGTTCTAGTTGATTTTGGCAGGAGTAACTGTAAGCTGCTGATGCAAGCCATTGGATGTGCTGTCTGATGTTGTTTGATACTTTTCACTAACTGCTGTCTGATACTCATTTTCTGCATGCTCTGTGATTTTAATAAATTCCTTGGCAATTTGGACTCCCTTCAAAACAGTTGCTGAATCCTGTACACCTTTGTGACTTATCAAGTGAACATTGCCAACTTCATAATAATGAACCTGAATCAAAAGCACTCCAACCACTTGGGCCATAGGTGGTGTGATGGTGAACTTCCACTCTGATCTCCAACAACCATTCCAGAAGATTTTAGGTTGAAACTGGTGGCTTTCATTACATGCAGTAATCGTCTGTTGTCCATCTATAGTTTTAGCATAAACAATACACAAGCCTTCGTAATAATGATTTTTCACATAAGCATTTAGAGCACTGTCTCAGGATTTTCTCCAAAACATTAGGCCTCCATATGTTTCTTGTGGTTCGGAGTCACTTGCTTCTTTTGTAAGTGATGAAATTTAAAGGAAACTTTGTTTCTTGGATCTAAAAATCTGCTGTTACTCACATCACTGTATTCCATAACTAAGACGTGATGTTCATATCCTTCTATTTTCAAATGTTTGAACTGATTCATGTTATACTTGGCAAATGAATGTGCATCCCTTCTCTGAGGAAATTGCCATTATTAAGTAGTAGTCAGACACCATTAAACACTTGAATAAATCCTACTGGAGGAGCAAAAGTTATGAATTTAGAAGCTTTGCATACCTTCTCCTCATCCCACAACAGAGTCTTGAAGTCAGCCATCTTGAGCTGCTGCTGCATTGTTTTATGGCCTTTCATTTGCTTTTATACATGATATGAAAATTAAAACAAGTCCATGAGAGCTAAAATAGGACCTTGAAAATATCCCATCTGAATTTAGAAACCATTTCAAGAACAGATTTGATGCATTAAACACTAATGACTGAAAACCAGAAAAGTTGGGAAATGACAATAAGAATATTATACAGGGAGAAAGCAAAAGGTCATTAAAAAGACAGGAAAAAAGAGACATAAACAAGATGGTGAACTAGGCAGACATATTGCATGCACCCTCTACAAGAAGGATACAAGAGATCAAATGAAACAGACACAGATAAAACTTCAGGAACCCTGAACTTCAGAGGAAAGGATTAAGAGCTTATTCGGAGGAGAGGCTGCGCAAGGATAGTGAGAGAGGGAGACTGACTAGTGAACTGCCGGCTTAATGCAGTGAGACCAAATTGTGAACAGCTTTGGCAGCAGAAGGAGGCCTGTCAGAGAAGATTTATATAAGTCACAGGAAAAGTGCAATTCCTTCTTTTTCTTCATGCTCCCCTAGTGACCAGAGAAGCAGCCCTATCCCACTCTCATCTATCCCCAAGGCATACCCTGCACTCCTGATTTTCTGAGCCACACCAGTGTGAGGTGGGGATGAGCTGTGCTGCTTTGGTGGCTGAATTCAAGCTCAATGGCCTACAGCACCTGCAGAACAACCAGACCAGCATTCAACCAGTCAAACTGCCTGAAGCTGCCCTGTGTCCCTAATAGACATAGAAACTAACTTGATCAAAGGCCTTCAGGAACTACTTTCAGACTGAGTGTGGTAAATACGGATAACACCAAGATGATAGGAACACCATCAAGAGCCAGGAATCCTGCTGTCACATCCCTCTCACATCCACATCTTGAACTCCTTGGCTTGCAATAGCCCCCAGAGTTGTCTGTTCTCTGGACCCAACAAATGCTGTGATTTTATTTTGGTGTTTTTTTTCCCTTTTGTTCTTTTCCTTGTTTATGTTTGTTCATTCTTTCTCCTTATTCTCTTTACATACCCTTGAATTTTATCCTATCTACCTCAGCTTTTGTTTTTCCTTCTTCTCTTCTGTCTCTCATTTTCCCTCCTCTATCCAACCCCAATCCCCCATTAAGATCATTTTTTACTCTCTCTTTTCACCTTTCCTCTCCCTGGTTCTGCTGTTGCTTTTGTTTTGTTTTAGTTTATTCCTTTTATTTCCTTTCCTATTTTATTCTCTTGCATAACTCCATTTCCCTGTCCTTCTTTCATCTTTATAATTACTATACTCTTCTTTCCTGTTGTTGCCTGTTTTTATTTATTTTTCTCTTTATTATTTGCTCTTTTCATTTGTTGCTTCCTTGTTTGTTTATTCTGTCTTGTTTTCTTGTATTTGTATGTATGAGGGGTATTCCCTTAACCCCAAACAGGAGATAACAACCACACTCATACTGCCCAACCACAACCATACACCATCCAGCTCCACCCACTGAGAAAGAGGAAACACCAGCTCCTATCCCACATCAGCCAACATCAGCCAAACCCACTCTAAACTGAGGTGCAGAAAAGTGAACAGACAACTGTGCACATGCTTCCATTCTCTAACCACACCCATAGGAGACAGTTCATGAGGGTCAAAGAATGCTTCAAAACACAATCATCATTAAAGACAAATTTGACAACCCCACAAAACTCTGGAGACACCAGATAGTTTTAACTCTCATGAAGAAACAAGAGAGCATGGCTCAAAAAAATGACTAAGATACAAAGCCATAAAATATTTTCTGGCAGAGAAAAGTAATGGAAGTATCTAAAAAAGAATTCAAAAGAATAATGTTTAAGTACTTTATAAAGACTGACAGAAAGATTGAGGAAAGCAAGGAGAACACATTAAAAAAAAAAACAAAAAACTTTTGAAGAATTCAGGAAAACACTATTGCAACAAATAGACAAAATAAATACAAATTTAGAAGCAGAACAAATCCTACAGCTAGAAATCCATAATAGTAAGTACTAAGATTCCAGAAGTGTACAATAGGAGTAGATTAGAAGAAATAAAAGCACAAATCATTAGGCATAAAGATAAGCT
>NW_006408592.1:7296037-7297687 GCF_000296735.1 Chrysochloris asiatica
TGCTACACATTCCCCTAGCTGTAATCCTTCCAACCTTCTAAATATTCCTTTATATGTGATTCAGAGTTCTGGCACCATCACCTGAGCCTGCTTGGTCCAGTATTCTGTGTTATTGCTGACAGAGCTCTTCACTGCACTTCTACCCAATCCGCCATCTTGTTTGTTCTTCAGGGAATCTTTTTTTTTTTTTTTTTTTGTCATCCTGAATATCCGTCCTTCCGTTTTCCCATTCTGTTAAGTCAGTACTTTCTCTTATAATTCTTTCTGGATAGCCCCCTTTTCCCAGTAACTTTGCCACCCTTGACTGGTTTAGAAGTATTTCTTTGTATTTTCATTTATTCTGTACATCCTATTATCACATTTATTCAGATACAAATTTTTATCACTTGAATGCGGTTCTTTCTGGAGATACATGTGTCTTTTGAATTTTATTTTTTATTAACAGTAAGTTCAAGATTTCATTAACAGTAAGTTCAAGATGTTGGTAATGAAAGTTATTTTGGGCTTTGGGAAATGGGAATTGATCAAGAAGTAGATTTTCATTGGAAGGACCATATAAAAATTAAAATGAAGAGCAGTAAATTGTCTACTTCAAGTTAAAATTATTTGACAGATAAATGATGCAGGCCTTATAAAAATAGACACAATTTAGAGTTAATTATCTTTCTAAATCGATGTTTATGCTTTGAAGAAGATCTTTTGCATTCTATGGTATAATTTCCTTTTTGCCAATAAAATACCAATGGGCATAATCATATATATATATAAATTTTTTAGTTTCACAGTAAGCTCCTATTGATATTGTTGGACTAGTCCATAAACTGAATTAGAAACCTTGTCACTACAATAATTGTTTACAGACAGGAGGGAGGCGTTACCTTGAATTAGAAAGAATATAGGCTTTGGATTCTCCAAGCTTGTGTATCAGCCATCAACTGGTTTGAATCATGATTCTGCAACTTACTAGCTCTGCAACTTGGGGACAACATGTAAACCTCTCTGAGAGATAATTATAATTTTCAGTAAAGTTTGAAGATAAATATAAATACCAACAATTAAAATAAAATCTAGCATTAATTATGCTCTTTTTATGTGTCAGAGCCTGGGTAAAATATCTTACATATATGATTCCATTTAAGTCTTACAATACCATGATGTGTTCTTGGCATTATTTATATTTAAAAGTTGAAACAGAAATTCAGAATAGTTAAGTGATTTATGTAAATGTAAAAAAAAGTAAATGACAGACTCAGAATGAGAATCTAAAGCTGTAAGACTTCAAAAACAACAGCTCAAACTTCATGCCTTGTGAGTAAATTACATTGTTGATTCTCAATCAATGATGGCTAATATTGTAAGGATTATATAATTACAGCTGAGGTAGAAATAGGCATCATCTAATTTAATTGTGTTAAAGAACCACTCCTTAGAGCATTTAAGTAAAATCAGCCATTTCATATAAAATCACCTTGTCAGTAAGGTTCATGGATGAAGAATAATGTGACTGCAAAAGTGCTAGACTAAAATCAGCAGCTATAGGGTTATAGATTTGCACTACAAAAAACATCTGAATCATGCTCAGCCCAAAATCTTTAAACAAAAAAACACCTTGTACTGAGATAGTCAATTCAGTAGCTTGGTATTATTAAT
>NW_006408592.1:7298067-7308844 GCF_000296735.1 Chrysochloris asiatica
AACAGTCTGGAAATCAGATGATGTACTGCAGTAGGCATATCTGCTGCAAAAGACTTCTTTAAAGAGCAAAGATATCACTTTGATGACTAAGGTGCCCGTGATCCAAGTCATGGCATTTTTCACATATGCATGTGAAAGCTGTACAATAAATAAGGAATACCATTAAAGAATTGATGCATTATGGTGGTGGAGAAGAGCATTAACAGTACCATAGACTGCCAGAAGAACAAACAAATCTGTATTGGATGAAGTAGAGCTAGGCTGCATCTCAGAAGCAAGTATTGTGAGACTTTATTTCCTGAACTTTACATGTTGTCAGGAAGGACCAGTTCCTGGAGAAGGACTTGATGCTTGGAAACTTGGAGAGTCAGTGAAAAAGAGGAAGATCCTCAATGTGATGGATTGGCACAGTGGCCACACCAATGGGCCCAAGCATAACAAACATGAGGATGGTGCAGAACTGGTCAGTGTTTTTTTGTTGTTGCTCATAGGGTTGTTATGAGTTGGTACTGACTTGAGAACACCTAACAAAGGTGGTGATGTGGGTTAATGCACTGGACTGCATAGTCAGTTTGAACTACAAGGTTTGTGGTACAAGCTCACCAGCTGTTCCTTGAAAATCCAATACAAGGTCACAGTGGGTTAGAATCAACTCGAGGGCAGTTAACAACTAGAACAGCAGCAATAATGTTTGAATGTCTTGAGGTGCAAACTTTGTTCTTCCTTTCTCCCACATTTTACATGCTAAAACAGAAGCCATTGTTTTGCTTATAGCATTCAGAGATCTGATAGCACCTACCTGATTATTCAAGGTGAATGACCTTGACATTGATCAATGTCCACTGAGTTATTAAAAATTGAGCAATAATTGGTGACAGGAAGAGAAAATATAATTTACACTCAAGATATCTGAATTATAAATGTAATTGTATTGACATAACACAATTCCCGAAGTCCCTGGAAAGGTTGTTAAAGAATAGGATTCAGCAAAGAAGAAACTTTGCAAGCATGTGAATTTGAGGACTTTAAGGGCTTTCAAGAATTTTGCAGTTTTGTACTTGTAATTCAGAACTCCTGAAATCAGCCATGACATCCAAGACCAGCAGGGCTTTCAACCAGCAATCATACATATGACTTGCTATTTTTTACTGATTGAATTAATCTCAAGAGTAGTGTACAAAGAGACGAGGTTAGTTTAATTTCATGATCCATCCTCAAGTACATGACTTTGCATTTCTGTATACAAGTGTCCTTTCCAAAACATGAGAACTTTGGATCACCTTTATGATCGTTTTTTTTGAATAAGCAAAATCTGATAATCTCTTACTCTAGTAGGAGAGGTACTTCCATCTGCTCTTTCCAAAAAATATACACTGGATTTGAGTTCAATATTAAGTAGACTTTCTTAAGGAGAACGTCTTGAAAAAGCAAGGGAACAATTTATAAATATATTCTTTAGGTGAAGTTTATAGTACATAACTGCATATAATATAGACAGTTATTGACAGAACAGATATAGTGATTGGATTCTGAACTAAATGAATAGATGAGTGATAAATTCAGTTAATTATATCACAAGATGACTTATGCAAATGGTGGTTAATGTACCATAGAATCCCAGCTGAATAGTTTTCCTGTTTTCCAAACGGGACTGGTGAAAGAGGATGGTGGTGGTGGTGATGGGGATAGAATTTTATGACTCAATTGTGAATAATCATTATCAGAACTAATTGTGATTGTCACAATTGTAGAAAATATGTAACTAAAAGTGGGGAGTAGTTAATCATTTTAAGAACAGAAGACCCTAGGACCACCAAGTGGGAAGAGAATGAGTGGAGTGTAGAATCCTAACCAGAAAAGTGGTGACAGCAGAGACAGATAGTGACAGAGGTGGTGGCTTGGAGAGATAGATCAGCTGAGGACTCTAGGCCCCTGGAATGAGAAAGGCTGTGGGCAGGAGGCTGGCTTGCAAAATATGCCCTTTGGACATTTAAATGAATGCATATTTTCTGTTTTGCATATGTACATTTAAAAAAAAAGTGGGAGAATAAATGTAAATACTGTTAACTGACAGTGCATGGAGGGGATTGTAACCATTGCAATGAAACAAAATATAAATTATTGAATATAATCTGCCCTGTAAACCTTCACTCAATTCACAATAAAAACTTAAAAAACAAAAATAATATGACTTACATTAGATATTTCAAAACCAGTAATTGAGAGAGAAATATCATTTAATGACTTCATATATTCTTAATCTAGGTGACACCAAACGTGTAGAAGATATTATAAATAAGGTATTATGAATAAAGGTATCAATGCTCAAAAAGGCCTAACCATATTTCTAAATAGCTAGTAAGGGAATCCTGGTATGGCTTTGTAGGATAGCCATTGGATGGCTATCTGCAAGGTTGGCAGTTCAAATCCATCAGTGCTCCTTGGGAATCCTAAACAGAGATGCTGTAATTCAGAACCGACTTGATGGCACTTCTCAGCACTAAGTTTTGGTGCAAATATGGAGAGGCTTTAAAAAGTTCATGGAAAAAATTTAATTTTTCCATGAACTTTTTGAAGCCCACTTGTATTCAGATTCTTCGTAAACCAGTATAGTGCTTTTATTAATATACCATGCAGCCCTACTATCTACTAGGCTTTGTTGTTGTTGTTTTCAGGTGCCATTGAGTCGGAACCGACTCATAGCGACCCCATGCACAGCAGAACGAAACAATGTCTGATCCTGGGCCAACCTCACTACTACTGACACACCTGAGTCCATCAATGATGCCACCTGGCCAGTCCATCTCGTTAGGGGTCTTCCTCTTTGACTCTGACCCTCTTCCACCTTACCCAGCATGACATCCTTCTCCAGCGACTGTTTCCTCCGGACAATATGTTCAAGGTATGAGATACAAAGCTTAGCCATCCTGGCCTCCAAGGAGCATTCTGGCTGCACTTCTTCCAAAACAGATCTGTTGGTTCTTTTGGCAGTCCATGGCACTTTCAGTATTATCCTCCAACACCACAACTCAAAGGCATCAATTCTTCTACGATCTTCCTTATTCACTGTCCAGCTTTCTCATCCATATGAGGTCATTGAAAACACCATGGACTGGGTCAGGTGCACCTTAGTCCTCAAGCTGACATCTCTGCTCTTTAGTACTTTAAAAAGTTCCTGTGCAGCAGATTTGCCCAATGAAATATGTCGTCTGATCTCTTGACTGCTGCTTCCACAAGTGTTGATAGTTCATCCAAGAAGAATGAAGTCCTTGACAACGTCAATCTTTTCTCCATTGATAAGAATGTTGTTTATTGGTCTAGTGGTGAAGATTTTTGTGTTCTTGACATTGAGATGTAATCCTTATCGAAGACTGTGCTCTTTGATCTTCATAAGTAAATGTCTCAAGTCCTCTTCACTACTAGGCTTACTATCGTCTAAATATTTTAGAAACTTTCTACATATTCTAACCACTTTTGAACTTTATCATTTACCACTAATGAAAAGGTGGCCCAGTGATATAAGAATTGGGTCTATTAACTACAAATCAGTGGTTCAAACCCTCCAGGCACTTTGAAGTTCTCGAGAAAAGACGAGTCTTACAGTCCCAGAAACCATAGGGAGCAAGTCTACTCTGTCTGTAGGGTTGCTATGAGTAACAGGCAGTTTTCTGGATGGGTGCACTAATGAACTTCCCTTACAATTACCTTATAATCTAAATGGGATATTAACAAAAGTGTATGTGTTAGTTTCCTAATACTTATCACCATAAATTAAGTGGCTTACAACAAAAGAAATCTGCTTTCTCATAGTTCTAGAGGCTAGAAGTGCTAAATCAGAGTTTTGACATGTGCTATTCTCTCTAAAGGCTCTAGGGAAACATCCTCTGTTTGCTTCCTTTATCTTCTCTAGCCCTAGGTGTTCCATGGTTTTTGACAGCATAACTCCAATCTCTGTAGCAGTCTTCACTTGGTTATCTTTGCTTTCTGTATTTGTGTCTCAGGATTCTAGTCATAAAGAGATTAAGGCTAACTCAAGTGATCTTATCTTGACTAAGTACATTCACAATGACTCTATTTCCAAATAAAGTCATAGCCTGAAGTTCCAGGATTAGGACTTCAGCATAACTTTTTGGGGGAACATAATTCAATCCATAACAGAACATTTCCCACTTTCATTTCCCTGACTGGTATTCAGCTAGGGCAGGTTTGTGGTGTGGTGCTCTAGGATCAGCATTAAGCTGCGAACCACAAGGTCTGTAGTTCAAACCTGCCAGCTGCTCCTTGGAAACCCTATACAACAACACCTATAAGTACAAAACCACCATAAGTACAAAAGTCCTGATGTAGTGCTGTAGCACTAGACTGCTAACTGCAAGGTTAGCTGTTCAAACCCACCAACCACTCCTTGGACGCCCTATACAGGGTTGCTATGAATCAGAACCAACTTGATGGCACTTAACAACAGCAAACCTATAATTACGATGAAAACACCAAAGAAAACCTTGAAACCTAAAAATAAAGTAAAACAAATCAAAAACACAACTAAAATGGTCTACATAGGCTCATTCAATGAGATAGGACAAAATAAACACTGTCTTTTGGTCTATCCATGCTTAGACAGACTAACCCTATAAGCCTTCTCAGTACTGTCAGTTTATTGAAAAGGGTAAAGTTCTTGGAAGTCATGGATTTCAGTCTGAATTCTGGTTTTGCCACTATAGAAAAAATTAAATGATAAAAAACTTAAGAGTACTGGCACTAACACCTACTAAATTTGGGATCTTGGATACATCACTTAACCTATTATTTTTTTAAAGAGAAGTGTCTAATACCTGTTTCAGATGGACATTGGTTCTAACTCACTGCGACCATGCATAGGATTTTCAAGGCTATAAATCTTTATGGGAGCAGAAAGACACATCTTTCTCCTGTGGAATGGTTGATAGTTTCAAACTGTTGATATTTAGTTTATCAACCTGACTCTCAACCACTACATAACCAGAGCTCTTTTACTGCCCTATATGTAGTTCATTTTAGAATAGAAATTGCAGTATGTCCCAGAGTCCAGGACATCTGCTTTATAGAGAACTTGTACTTGCTCTTTAATGTTATATAAATTTGCCCTCACTTTGAAACATTTAAACCAATCTCTATTCTCAATAAATTCACCATTACAATCACTTCATTTGCTGCATTTTTAATCACTGAAAATGATTCAAGCCTTTTCTTATACTAAACCCAAACCCACAGCCATTGAGTAGATTTCAATTAATTGTGACACCATAGGACACAATAGTACCGGTCCATTGGGTTTGGAGTCTATAAACTGTACAGAAGCAGACTGTCTCATCTTTCTCCCCAGGACAGCTGGTGGGCTTGAACTACCAACATTTTGGATAGCAGTCCAACATTTAGCCCACTCACTATCAGGGCTGCTTTCTTGCACTAAAGTGAGGATAAATAAGAACCATGTGCACTTGTTCCAATTTCGTACATTGCTCTTTGTTGTGGTTAAATGCTATCAAGTCAGTTCTAACTCATAGAGAAGCTGTATAGGGTTTCTGAGGAGTGGCTGGTGGGTTCAAACCACCAACCTTATGGTTCAAACCACCTTTGCAGTCTAGCACATTAACCCTCAGTGCTACCCCAGAACTCAGTTTCTCTACATATTTGACTTAAATACACACTTAGGAATAGATCTCATTTATAATCCATAGACTATTTGCATTCCAATATTGTCATAAAGTACCTGCACTCTATTAATTTGAGCAAAGTAGCTACCAGCTATGTCTAAATTTAGAGCAATTATATTTATTTGGATTGGGGCGGCCCTTTCCTTTTATAAACACAGTCTCTATTAATCTCTGGAAAGTTTTATTTCATTATGCTCCCTATTATTATCCTGTTATAATTATTCTAGCTTCTGTCTTAGAATAAGTAACACATCTTATGTAAGACTTCTTTCTGTTTCATAGTTTTCTATTTTTATCTATTATTTTTATAATTTCAATATTTTTACTAAATAACTATCACTAAACTTAGTGACTTTATCCTCCACATTCTGACCCAATTTCCCATCCAATTCCCTTCTGTATTTGCTCTCCTTAATGTGGATTTTAATTTTGCTATTTGATTTTAATTGTTTAACTTCATTTAGGTTTTTCCTCTCCACTTTGTCCTTCTTTTCATCTTAAGCTATTGATTTTTTTACTGAGACTCCTATTTCCTAATACATGTATGTGTTTCCTTGTTGCTATAGTAAATTTCAATGCGTTTTCTTTATTTCTTAGTCTCTAGTATAATACTTGATTTCTCTTTGTTTATCGATATTGATTTCATATTATTCAACACATGTAAGCATATAAAACCCAAATAGATATCCCTATCGACCTAGGTTTACCATAGCTTAACTATGTAGTTTTTCTTTGCTCCCTTTGTCATGCTGCCAAAATCCCATTCTCAAGTATATAGATGAATAAAAAAGAGGCTAAGATACAGAGCTTCGAGACCAAGGAAGAGGCTTAACTAGTTAAAGACAGTGCAATTTGAAATAAATAACTAACAACAATACCTTGTGCAATAACACTCACATTAATTGCTAATATAAGGTACATGACATACTACGCTGAGAGAAGAGATACAGGAAATGTTTCAGAATCAGTGATCACTTTAAAAGGTTGATCTTCTACTAATATATAAACAGTAAGAAGTTAAATGTTTGTTGCTTTAAGCAATTTGTGTTGTTTTTAAAAATTATAATTGCTTACAACTGTGATTGATAATTGGATAAGTAATTTATCCTTTAAAGATCATGTATATAATGACAACACTTGTCTAAAGTTATTTTGCCCTCTGGTAGATATGTTTACTTCAAATATAATGTTTCAGAAATAATAGCAATGGAAAAGTATACAGGTTAATTGACCATGACCTTTTGAGCTCTGGTAGCTTAGTGGTTACGAATCGGGCTGTGAACCTCAAGGTCAGTAGTTCGAAACTACCAGATGTTCCATGGGAGAAAAATGAGGCGTTCTGTTCCTGTAAGAATTTACAACCTCAGAAACCCTGTACAGGGTCGCTATGAGTCATAACCAACTCCACAGCACATAACTACCACCACCACCATTTGCCCTGCCACTACAGTTCCAAAGACAGAAATAAGGCATATCTCTTTTTTATGCCTAAAGTCATGTGATTAGCACACCTTAAGCTATACTGTCCTCTTAAGAGATATGCTTGGCAAGAATCTCCATGCTATCAGATTTATACTTATATCCTGTAGGCCCAATCTCTTAGGCTTTCTTGCATGAAAGAGGATATAGATATAGAATTTTTTAGATCTTCTCAAGGTCAGTTTCAACAGTTCTGGGTAACTAAATCATATCACAAAATATTCAGCACCTTGCTAGACCTAGATTAGTCTCAATCATAAGAAATGGTTATTATCTCACATTAAAAAATCTAGTGACTCAACACTATAACAAGCATTTAAATTCATAATTATGAATCAATCAGACAAATATTCAAATAGGTTCATAGAATACATCTGCTATTTACTCTGTTTGAGATCTTATCCAAACTGCTTATCAATTCTTAGCTTTAGTTATTCCAGCTGATAAAAAGAGGGAGAAGAAGAGGAAAAAGAACAATATAGGAATAAAAAGAGAAGAAGAATGAGAAAAAGAAAAAGTAGGTAGAGAAAGTGAAGAGGAGAATTATCCATATCTCAGCACTGTCGTTGTTAGGTGTCATCGAATCTGTACCGATTCATAGCAAGGCTATGCACAAGAACAAAACACTGCCTGGTCCTGTGCCAACTTCACAATGTTTGCTCCACTTTAAGCCCATTGTTCCTGCCACTAAGCCAATCCATTTCCTTGGGGGTCTTCTTCTTTTATTCCAACACTCCACTTTGCCAAGCATGATACCCTTCTCTAGGGACTGGTCCCTCCTAATAATAGGTACAAAGTCTGAAAGTTGAAATCTGTCCATCTGGCTTCCAAGGAGCATTCTGGCTGTATTTCTTCCAACAAGATAGTTTTGTTTTGTCTTTTTCCTTTTGGTAGTCCATGTTACTTTTAATATTTTCCTCTATCACTGTAACTCAAATGCATCAATTCTTCCTTTTTCACCATCCAACTTTCACATGCATATGAGGTTTCTGGAAGGCTAGCCACTGAAAATCTTATCTATAGCAGTGGAACATTGTTATATATAGTGCTGGAAAATAACACCTGTAGGTTGGAAGGCACACAAAATACAACTGGGAAAGAACTGTGCCCTAAAATAGAATTGACCTTAATGATGTGGATGGAGTAGAAGTTTCAGGGCCTTCATGTGCTGAGGGGGGGGGGCACAACTCAAAATGAGAAGAAACAGCAGCAAACAATCATTAATTATCAGAATGAAGAATGTATGAAGTATGAATCTTGAAAAACTGGAAGCTTTCAATTATGAAATTAAACATACAATGATTGAATATCCTAGGCATTATGAGCTGAGATGGACTAGTACTGACCATTCTGAATTGGGCAGTCATATGGTTTATTATGCTGATAATGCCAAATTGAAAAGAAATGACATCACATTCACTGACAAAAAGAACATTTCAAGATCCAGAAGTACAATACTGTCTGTTATAGGATACTATCCATATACCTACAAGGAATACTTAATTTTGCACTATAGGGCAAGCACTGCACTATAGGGCAGCAGTTCAAATTGACAAGGACATCTCAGAAACCCTATACAAGGTCTCCATGAGTCAGAAACAGCTTGAAGGCACTTAACAACAAATTTATCATCTGACATGACTGTTATTTCATTTTCTACATTAAATATTAAAGCTAGTAATGATGAAATTGAAGAAACAAGCATATAATTGAGATACATTGATAATTATTAGGATGAGGAAGTTGGAAACAAAGCAGGATCAGTAGTTGAAAAACATGGCTTTTGTGATAGGAATGATGCTGTAATTGTGTGACAGAAAATTGCAGCACCAATGATACATTCATTGGAAATGTATTTTTTAAACAACATAAAAGCAACTATAAACCTGGTTCTCACTAGATATAATACACAGGAATTAAACTGACTACATCTGTGGGAAAAGATGATGGAAAAATGCAATATGATCTCTCAAAACACAACCAGAAGCAAATTGTGAAACAGACCATTCATTAATTGCTTACATGCAAGTTCAGACTGAAGGTGAAGAAAATTAAAACAAATCCACGAGAGCCAAAATACATCCCATCTAAATTTAGAGATCATCTCAATAACTAATTTGATGCATTACACGCTAATTACTGATGACCGGAGGAATGGTAGGGTGTCATCAAGAATATGAAACAGCAAGAAAATAAAAGATCATTAAAAAGACAGCAAAGAGGACAGAATAAAATGTGTGTCAGAAGAAACTCTGAAACTTGCTCTTGAATAGAATGAAGTTAAAACACAAGGAAGAAATTATGAAGTAAAAGATCTGAACAGAAAATTTCAAAGGACAATTTGAGGAGACACAGTAAAGTATTATAATGAAATATGCAAAGAACAAGTTAGAAAACCCAAAAGGGAATAGCACACTTAGCATTTCTCAATGATTCTGTGGACAGAAGATTGAATGATGCTTTTGCATCAAAGGAAGATGGATGGAATACGCAGAGTCACTGTACATAAAAGAATTTGTCAATGTTCAACCATTTCAAAAGGTAGCAAATGATCAAGAACCGATGGTATTGAAAGAAGTTTAAGTGACACTGAATGCTCCAGGAATGGATGAGATACAAGTTGAAGTGTTTAAACAAACTGATGCAGGACTGGACAATCTCTCATGTATGCCAAGAAATTTGCTAGGTAGCTGTCTGTCCAACTGACTGGAAGAGATCCAAATTCATGCACATTCCAAAGAACTGTGACAGAGTTGACTGAAGAAATTATTGAACAATATCATTAATATAACACGCAAGTAAAAGTTTGCTGAAGACAATTTTAAAATGGGTACAGCAATACATCAGCAGGGAACTTTCAGAAAGTCAAGCTGGATTTAGAAAAGGACAAGGAGCAAGAGTTATCATTGCTGATATCAGATACATCTTGGCTGAAAGAAGAGAATACTAGAAAGAAATTTTTTTTTAATGTTTTATTGTGAATTATGTGATAGTTTACATGGGAGAACATTAACTTTACATTCATCCTATTGTATATCGTTTCCTTGCCATGGTTACAATCCCCTCCATGCATCATCAACCAACCAAAGGGTATACCCTGCAAGCCTGCCCCCGAGTCATCAGCACACGTCCCTCTCCCTCTCTGGGTCTAAAGTCCCCAGCCGCTCCATCTCTCCACGTCATCGTCTCTGCCTCCATCTCTGGCATCACTGCTTCTCTGGGTAGGGTCCTGTTCTCCGATCTTCACCCTTGATTGTCCCAGGGATGCCCGCCCCCAGACTGCAAAGTTAATCACTCCCCTCCTTTGGCTACAAAACCTCTACCTTTACATTTCCAGCCCTCACAATCAATCCTGATAACAATTATTCACTAATGTATCACAAGAGACCTATACGCATCGCCTTTCATTGGACCTGTCTAGACAGATTGGATACTACTCAGTGGAGATTCCACCTTGCTCCATGCTCTATGGATGTAGGTTGTCTCTTGAAAGCTTATAAGACAGTCACTTATTGCCTTTGTAGGCCCCCGCCATATTGGGTATCCAATGTCCAAGTTGCCTATCCCTGTCTACCCTGTGTATGGAGGGGGTGGGAATGATCCTC
>NW_006408592.1:7309074-7321276 GCF_000296735.1 Chrysochloris asiatica
ATAGGGCTTAGCTTGCAGCTTCATTGCTGTTTTTCCCTTCTCTTCCCCTTATCTGTGACAAACGTGGTCACCAATCAGAGCATGTATTCCCATTGCATCTTAGTCTTAGAAGGTTTTCCCTGAGGGGACCTGACCGCTTGCCTTGATGTCTCCTGGGCTAGCAACTTGCTTGTTCTTGTAGTAATCCGTCAGTCTGCCTATATTGTTTTGTATTTTTCCTGTCCGTATTTCTTTCAAGAAGTATCTTCTGTTCTTCTAGCTGCTCCAAGATGGTCTGCTTGTCCTTTCAAGCAGAAATTTCCCACCTCAGAAGATTCTGGATGTTGTTCAGGATTCCACCTATGGTCTGATGTAATGCAGAGCCTCTGCAGGAAGCCTCCTTCACTGGACATGTTGTAACCCCATTTTAGGTATTCCAATCAGTTATAGGCAGAAGATGGGCTTATAAGCTTTCTATGGTGATATTTCTGGCTATTCCTTTCTCTCCCTGTCAAGTGTCTATTTTATAATGGTATGCTAGGAAACCAATATTCAAAAGACAGCCAAGCATCTTAACATTATTTCCCTCCTTTTCCCCATTCTGACCATGTCTCAATCCCTGTATCCCAGGACCCTATTGTTCCAAGGTTGTGCATATATCATTATTTACCTCTGTCTCACATCAGCTTCACAGTCATGCTATTGTATTTCAGTTCATTACAATGATTACAATCGCTTCCATGCATCATCAAATAACCAAAGGATACATCCTAGAGGCCTGCCCCCTTGGCTGTCAATAAACAGCCCCTCTTCCTCCCTGAGTCCCATGTCCCCAGCCACTCCATCTGTCCACATCATCATCTCTGTCTCCATGCCTGGCTTCACTGCCTCTCTGGGTAGGGTCATGCTCTCCACTCTTCTCACTTGATGGTCCCAGGGACCGCCACTCCAGGGCTGCAAAATCAACCATTCACCTCCTTCTGTCAGAAAAATCTACCTCTACATTTCCGACCCTCACGGTCAGTCCTGATGGCAATTATTCACTATTGTACCACGAAAGTCTTATCCCCATTTCCTTTCACCAGCCCGGTCCCAACAGATTGGAAATCATTCAGTGGAGGTTTTACGTACCACTGCCATGTCTGGAACTAGGCTCCCTCTTGAAAGCTTGTAAGCCAGTCACTTCTTGCCTTTATAGCACCCCTCCTCCCCCACACTCCCATTTTGGGTCTGGGAAATTTCTAGTCCCTTTTAAGGTACTCCAATCAGTTATAGGCTGAAGATGGGTTTACAAGCTTTCTTTTGTGATGTTTCTGGCTATTACCCCCCTCCCCCCCTGCCCACCAAGTGTCTACTTCACAATCATAGGCAAGGGGAACCAAGATTTGAAAGACAGCCAAGTAACAATCACCAAGACATATAATAATCAAGCTCTCCAAAATCAAAGATAAGGACAGGATCTTGAAAGCAGCTAGAGAAAAGAGAAATGTAACATACAAAGGCAAGCAAATCAGATTAAGCTTGGATTTCTCAACAGAAACCATGCAGGCAAGAAGGCAATTGGGAGAAATATATAAAACACTGAAAGAATAAAACTGCCACCCAAGAATCCTCTACCCAGCAAAGCTGTCAATCAAATATAATGGTGTAATGAAAACATTCCAGGATAAATAGAAGCTAAGGGATTTTGCCAAAGCCAACCCTGCTATGAAAAATATCTTAAAGGAAGTTCTGTGGACTGAGAACCATCAAGAACACACAACAACTACAGAATGACATACGTGGCAGCATCACCCTGAACTCAATCAACAAATGGAAGAGTCAAGAACAGAATAAAATTATAAGAATAGAGGATGTGGGAGGTCAATCTATGATCAAAATAATTACAATGTGAAAGAAGGTAAACACAGTTGAATAGAGATCCAGGTGGTGGGAAGCTCAGGTAGATTACAAGATAAAATGGACTGTCTTAAGATGAGGGTAGAACTAATGGAATATAAGGTAACCACAATGGGGTTGGCTTGGGGGGTTTAGTTTGAGTGTTGTGGAGGGCAATACAAGAAAGGGGGAGGAGGCGGAAAAACAAGATAGATAGGGGAACCCTAAGACAGGTTTGCATGGCCTTGTGGGACAGAGGTAAATAGTGATGCATACTCAACCTTTGAACAAAAGGGCTCTGGGATACAGGAATCTTGGTTTAGCTTGAAGAGGGTAAATAATACTAAAATCCTTGACTGCCTTATGAATATTACTTTCCCTTGCCTATTGTTGCAAAATAGCCACTTGAATGGGATAGAAAGAAATGTTGGGAAACATGATTAGAGAAAACTTGTAAACCCATCTTCAGCCAATAATTGATTGGAATACCTAAAAAGGGTTCTACAACTTGCTCAGTGAAATAGGCCTCATGTAAAGCCTTTACAGAGTATAGGACCTTAGGTGGAATCCCGAGTCCCATCCAGAACCTTATGAGGTGGGACATTCCCACTGGAAAGGACAAGCAGACTAGAACAGCTACAGTGACAGAAAATACATCTTCAAAGAAAGATCATCAGGAAAAACTCAGAACAAAAATGTCAGCATGACTGGCTACTGCAAGAATAAGCAAGCTGTTCACCAAAAAGACATCAAGGCTAGCAATCAAGTGCCTTCACGATAAACTCCCCTCTAAGACTGAAACTCAAAGGGAATACACAAACAAGCATGTAAGTTTGCTGGCGACCACATTGGTCTACTGGTGAGTGGAAGAGGCAGAAATGCATCAATGAAGAAATGGGCTGAGTTCAATCCCAGTCCATTGAATCTGTTGACCTGGAGATGAGAGAGAGAAGAGGAAGGGCTAGTTGGTCCAAAGTGTGGTGAAACCTGAGGACACTTGAGCCGTGGACAAGGACTTAGCCACAGAGGGCTATAGCTGAGAGTGAAGCATCCAGCTAATATGAAGTGAGAGGAGATGCACAAGAAAACCCAAACTTGCATACAGTACCCTTTTGACCTAGCCTCCATGGCTTGATAATCAGAACTAGAGGAAGATTGAAAAAAAAAAAAAATTGGTAAAGGAAAGAAGGGTAAATTGCTTCAATTTTGATGAACCTGACCTACACTCAAAGTGGTAGTTACTCTAAATACCAACAGAGAGAGAAAGAGTCTTCCCATCATGTATCAATGCTATCCGCTCTGTACAAAGGGTAGATAAGGATGGGCAACTTAGACATTGGCTACCTAAAATGGGGTAATAAAGGCACGAACTGACTGGTTTACAAGGTTTCAAGAGGGAGTTTAGTTTAAGAGAATGGGGGGAAAGAAAGAGTCCCCAGTGAATAGCTGTCATCTTGTCGAGATGGGTCTGGTGAAAGGAGATGGGGATAAGATTCATAAGGTTCAATAGTGAATAATTGTGATCATGACTAATTGTGACTGTCACAGTTGTAAAGGTAGAAGTTTTGTAACAAAAAAAGGGGAGTGGTTAATCATCCAGTCCAGAAACAGAGGACCCTAGGACCATCAAGAGTGTAGTGCACAAGCAGAATGTGGGACCTTATCCAGAGAAGCAGCCACGCCAGAGATGGAGGCAGAGACGGGGGTATGGAGATGGGGAGTGGCTGAGGACTCTAGATTCATGGACTAAGAAGAGAGAGACTAAGAGCTGGTGGCCAGGAGGCAGACTTGCAGAATGTGCCCTTTGGAGATGTAAATTATTATGTATGCCTGAGTGCTGTGGGGTTTTTTTGTTTTTTGTTTTTGTGTGTTTTAATAAGCTAAAGTGGATAGAGAGAAATACTGTTAACCGGTGGTACATGGAGGGGGTTATAATCATTGTAATAAAGCAAGGTGTATGATTTGTTGAATGTAAAACCGGTGATATGCCCTGTAAACTTTCACTCAATCCACAATAAAAACCTTAAATTAAAAAACAAAATAAAACAATGAATTGACAAAACACCTCACAACATTGATGAACCTGAAGGTCATTGTTGTTATAGCTAAGTCCATTGAATTGGTTCTAACCCATTGCAACCCTGTGTGGGGTTTCTGAGGAGCGGCTAGTGAACTTGAACTGCCATTATGGTGAATTAAATCAGTCAATCACAAAAGAACAAACACTGTATGAGATCACAGTTATAAAAAGTTTTTTAAAAAGAAAGTGGATTTTTACTAAAATAAGCATTCTAAGATGGTTACCAGAAGTGGGAGGGAAGGAGCAATTATCCACTGGCTAGGGGTAGATATGTGTTAACTTGGTTTAAGGGGAAGGCAAGATAAAACAAGAGGGGGGTTGGCATAGGAAAAATGGGGCGGAATACAATACACAAAGTGAATAGAAGTAAATACTGTTAGCTAATGGTACATGGAGGGGATTGAAATCATTATCATAAAATGAAGTATATGATTTGTTGAATGTAAAACTGCTCTGTAAACATTCATTCAATTTTTACAGAAAAAACACCAAAAAACAATAGCCAACTATCCGAACATTATTCCCCTCTTTTACCCTTTCATACTATGCCTCAATCCCTGTATCCTGAAGCCCTGTTATTCCAAGGTTGTGCATACATCATCATTTACCTCTGTCCCACTTAGCCCATGTACACCTGCCTAACTGTTTTCCCAGTCGCCTTGTTCTTCTATTCCCCTCTGCTTCTTGTATATTGCTAGCCACCCCCCAACACCCAAGCTTTCCTGTGTCTATTCCCGACCCTGTGTTCTATCTTTCCCTCTCTGCCTCCCCTCCTCTCATCCTATACATCCTGGAGATCAGCAATTATATATATAGTTTCTTTGTTTTTGTTTTTTCCTTTTGGGTGGGTTCTTTTCTTATTTATATGGTGGATTATGTTGATTGTTTTTCTAATGTTGAACCATCCTTGCATCCCTTTTATGAAACCCACTTGATCATGATGTATTATTTTTTTGATGTGCGGTCAGATTCTGTTGGCTAGGATTTTGTTAAGAATTTTTGCATCTGTGTTCATGAGGGATATTGGTCTATAGTTTTCTTTCTTAGTGATGTCCTTCCCTGATTTTGGGATGAGGGTTATGCTTGCTTCATAAAAAGTATTAGGGAGTTTTCCATCCTCTTCTGTATTCTGGAATAATTTGAGTAGAATTGGTGACAGTTCTTCTCTGAATGCTTGGTAGAACTCACCTGTGAAACCTTCTGGGCCTGGACATCTTTTGGTTGGAAGTTTTCAGATTACCTAATCAATTTCTTCTTTTGTTATGGACTGTTCAAGCTAAGCTTTCTACTTCACTCTGAGTAAGTTTAGGTAAGTTTAGGTCGTGTTTTTCTAGAAATATATCCATTTCTTCTAAGTTTTCAAATTTGTTGGAGTACAACTCTTCATAGTTTTCTGTTATTATCCTTTTGATTTTGTTTGGTTCTGTTGTGACATCCCCCATGTAGTTTCTAATGTGAGATATTTGTGTCCTCTCCCTCTTTTCTTTTGTTAGTCTTGCCAATGGTTTGTCAATTTTATTAATCCTTTCAAAGAACCAGATTCTTATCCTGTTGATTCTTTCTGTAGTTTTTCTGTTTTCCATCTCATTTATTTCTGCTCTTATCTTTATTATTTCTTTTATTTTGGTAACTGTAGGTTCCCTCTGCTTGTCTTTTCCCAATTGTTGGTGATATGTTGTTCATGTGTTAATTTTGGTTCTTTCCTCTTTTTGGATGTGCACATATATCACAATAAATTGTCCTCTCAGCACTGCTTTCACTGTGTCCCAAAATTCTCATTTGTTTGTAGGAACTTTGTAAATTCACGTTTTATTTCTTCTGTTACCCATTTGCTTTTCAGCAGGGTGTTATTCCGTGTCCATGTATTCAGCTTTATTTCCTTGGTCTTCTTATTGTTGATTTATAGTTTTATAGCATTGTGGTCTAAAAGATGCTTTGTAGTATTTTGATGTTTGTAAATTTACAGAGGCTTGCTTTGTAACCTAATACATGGTCAATTCTAGCAAATGTTCTATGTGCAAAGGAGAAGAATATATATTGTACTGTTGTTGGATTGAATGCACTGTATACATCTATGAAGTCAAGTTGGTTGATTGTGTTGTTTAGTTCCTCTGTAACTTTGTCGAGTTTCTTTGTGGTTGTTCTGTTCCTTTTCGAAAGTGGTGTATTAAAATCTCCCAATGTAATTGTAGATTTATCTATTTCTTTCTCAATTCTAGTAAGGTTTCCTTCATATATCTTTGTGTTCTTTCATTGGGAATGTAAATATTTATTATGGTATGTCATCTTGCTCAATTGACCTTTTGATCATGAGATAGTGTCCTTTGTCTCTTATGCTGGTTTTTGTCTTAAAGTTTACTTTATCAGAGATTAGTATTACCACTCCTGCTTGCTTATTGTTGCAGTTAGCTTGTTATATATTTTTTCTGTCCTTTAACTTTTAGTCTGTTTTTGTCTTTGTGTGTAAGGTGTGTCTCTTGCAGGCAGCTTATTGAAGGGTCTTGTTTTCTTATCCATTCTGCCACTCTCTGTCTCTTCACTGGTGCATTCAATCCATTGGCATTCAATGTAATTATCTATAGGTATGAATTAATTGCTGCCATTATGTTAATTTTTTGGTAATTCTGTTCATTCCTTTGTTCTACATGCCTTCTTGTGCTGAGTGTGTTTTTTGTGCTATTTCTTGTTGGTTTCTTCTTATTTTCATGTTTGCTTGTTCTGCTTGGATCTTCATTTCTTCACATGGTAAATTGTGAAGTATTAACTTTCTTTAGAGTTACCGTATCGTCTATTAACTTTTCTCTCCATTTAAGAGACTCTGTTGTATTCTCTAATCTACGTGACATCCTCACCACCTGGGTATCTGTTGCTACGTTTATCCCTTCTTTGACATTGATATAATTTTGATCTTCGGTTCACCTCCCAGCTCCTTGGCATTCGTTGTTGTAGTTTTGTTCTGTTCTGGACTCTGCTATCTGTCAACTGAGTTCCAGGTGGTGTTGTCACGCCTGTCAATCTCTGATTGTTGTCTGTTCTTGTTGGTTTTCAGTCCAAAGAACCTCCTTTAGGATATTGTGAAGTGCTGGGTTGCGGTTTTGATAAAATGTCTTAGATTCTGCTTATCCTAGAATGTTTTGATAGCACCATCGTATTTGATTGATAGTTTTGCTGGGTAGACGATTCTTGGTTGGCAGCTTTTTTTCTTTCAGGTTTTGTATACGTCTCCCCATTGCCTTCTTGCCTGCGTGGTTTGTTCTGAATACTCAGAGCTCAATCTGATTTGCTTGCAATTATAAGTGACACTTCTCCCTGGTTGCTTTTAGTATTTTCTCCTTGTCTTTGATTTTGGAGAGCTTGATTATTATATGTCTTGGTGACCTTCTTTAAGGGTCTATCCTTCCTGGTGTACGTTCGGCTTCTTGAATATTTATCTCCTTATCTTTCAAGATGTTAGGGATTTTCTTCCAGAAGCTCTTCAACAATTTCCTCTGTGGACTTCTTTGATTCTTCCTGTTCCAGAATGCCAATAATTCTTAAGTTGTTCCTCTTCATGTTATCCAGCATGAATCTTAGGCTCTCTTCAGATATTGTTATCCTTTTTTCAGCTTACTCTTCCATCTTAGTAATATTGAGACATTTGTCTTCCAGCTCACTAGTTCTGACTTCCATATCTTCAATTCTGCTCCTTTCCAATTTCAGTGTATTGTCCATTTCTGATATTGTACTATTAATCATCTGGACCTCTTTTTGCAGGTTTTGAATTGTTTCCAGTGCTCTATAAATTTTGTTTGATTACTCTTGTAGTACTTTCCCGACTTCTTCCTTGTTTTCCTCCACCCCTTTTCAGAGCATTTGAATTTGTTTCCATATCATTCTTCTGAATTCTTTCTCAGGCAAATCCAAAACCTGCTCTTCCTCTTCTGGGGAGCCTTTGTCTGGCTCCAGAACATTTGTCTCAGTTACTCTTTTCTGGTTTTGGACATGTTTTAATATTGTTTGTTGTGTTTGATATGTTTTGTTTGTCATTTCCAGTAATTATGTGGATTTTTTAATGCTTAAATGGATGGTTGTTGTTGTGTTATTAAGCTTACTGGGTGTCTCCTGGTGGATATGATCTGAAGATAGGCTTCCCTTTTTGCTTATAATGTTTAGAAACTGTTATCGGCTCTTTTCTCAATGGTGGAATACTATGGGGTATGTTTGTAGCTTGGCTATAATGGCCACAATTGCTGTCTCTTCTTGGGTAATGTAGGGAGAAAAAACCTCCCACCTCCTGGAAAAAAGTGTGATCAAAAGGCTCAAAAGTAGTAGCAATTTAAAAGCAGAGACTAGATCCTCCACTTTGAAACAAAAATAAATTTGTGTGTGTTCACCATAGAAGTCTCAAGTAGTGGGTAGGAGTGCCACTCTCTGGCCCTTCCTAGTCACCACTGCAGAGGTGCACAGATAGATATTGAGAAGTTAGTGGGAGAAATGTTGTTTACTATTTTTGTCTCTGAAGGTAAATTAAGTATCTGCATGTGTTCAGCATAATTCTTGGAAAAGTTGCATCTTTTTATGTTGGGGTTTTACAGATTGTTCATATGGTTTGTCTCTCAGGACAAAGCTGCTTTGTTTCCTTTCTGAGTTTGTTGTTGTCAAGTGCCATTCAGTCGATTCCGACCCATAGCGACCCTGTATAGGATTTCTGAGGAGCACCTGGTGAGCTTGAACCACTGACCTTGCAGTTCAAATGGCTTTGCAGTCTGGCACATTAAACCACAGCATCATACCAGGACTCTGGGTAGACAGGGGTTAATTGTCCCACACAAGTTAACTTTAGGACTGGGACCCACAGGCAGAAGTCATAAGCAGCAGCCAAATTGGGCCGATGGGGCTCTTTCTGTCTGTGCTGTGGGAAAGCTGTGGTCTCAATGCTGGAATTTTTTTGGGGTGTGCACACCCAACTGCCAGAAGGCATCCAGGCTGGACAAAGAAGGCGAGGCACAGAGAGGAGGAGAAAAAACATGTAGAATCACTCCACACCTCCTTTTTCAAATGTTGCTTCCCTGCTTTTAGCGCAGGTTCCCTGTGCCAGTCTGTGGTCTATCGGTAGTCCCAGGCAGGATGGCCACAGAGGGAGTCCTGTGCCAGTTTCTAAAATGCAATGTTTTCCTTTATACTGTGATTTTTCCACTTGTGGTTGCGGGAAACTGCTGCCCAGACCTTTCTGTTAGATCCAGAGCTTGGATGCAGTATCGTGAGAACCGAATCTCTGGGTTTTCAGCCCCTCCCCGACGGATCCTGTCCTATCTGACTCTGCTCTGCCACTGCCAACCAGAAGTCCACCTAGAATGTGTTTATTTGTGCTTTATTGATTGTGTGGATCATAATAAACTGTGGATAATGTTGCAAA
Source organism: Chrysochloris asiatica (assembly GCF_000296735.1). Classification (NCBI taxonomy): domain Eukaryota; kingdom Metazoa; phylum Chordata; class Mammalia; order Afrosoricida; family Chrysochloridae; genus Chrysochloris; species Chrysochloris asiatica. The sequence goes on from NW_006408592.1 coordinate 7,318,407, forward strand.
GACTGTGTATTCCAGAACACTTAATTTTGCTCACATGGAGCCTCTATATAGACCAAGAGATAATCATTACGATAGAACATTGGGATACTGTATGATTTTAAATCAGAAAAGGTGTTTGCCAAATTGCATTCTTTCACCATACGTATGCAATCTGTTTGCTGGGCAAATAACACAAAATGCTGGATTATATGAAGAAGATGTCGCATTAGGATTGGAGGAAGACTCATTAACAACCTGTGATGTACAGATAACACAACCTTGTTTGTAGAAGAAAAGAGGACTGACAAAGATCATAGGCTACAGCCTACAGTATGGATTGTACCTCAATGGAAGGAAAATGAAAATCTTCATAACTGGAACAGTGAATAACATCATAATAAAAGGAGAAAAGATTGAAGTATTCAAAGACTTCATTTCTCCTGGATCCACAAGACATGGTAGCAGTAGTCAAGGAATCAAATGTTGTATTGCATTTGGGAAAATCTGTTGTAAAAGACCTCCATAAAGTATTCAAGAGCAAGGATGTCACTTTGAGGACTAAGGTGTTCCTGATCTAAGCCACAGTATTTTCAATAGCTTCATATGCATATAAAATTTGGACAATATGTAATAAAGACCATAGAAAAATCCATGCATTTACATTGTGATTTTGGTGAAGAATATTGAAAATATTATGAAGTGCCAAAAGATCAATGAAATTGGTCTTGGAAGAAGTACAGTTAGAATGCTTCTTAGAAGTGAGGATGGTAAGTCTTTGTCTCTTATACAACCTGGAAAAGGACATTGTGTAAAAATGTGGAGGGTCAGCAAAAAAGAGGAAGACCTTCAGTGAGATGGACTGGCACAGTGACAACAACAATGAAATCAAACATAATAATTATGAGTATGGTGCAAGACTGGGCAGTGATTCATTCTGTTGTGCATAAGGTTGCTATGAGTCAGAACCAACTTGATGGCACCTAACAACAACAGCAACCTGAGCACAAATTCCAGATTATTCTTGCCATTTAATACTGGTACAGATTTAAAATAATCCCAGACTTCAATCTCTCATACTTTAACTAGAATCGCTTAGAAATTTTTACTGAGAGCATGCCTGATTTTTCCCCCAAAAAAAGCATTTTGGGGGTTATAATGGTTTGAAACTCCTTTTGTTACTTAACATTTGAAATATACTAACAGATGGCTTCTCCCAGCTTTAGGCAGATGATGTTTCAGAAATAAATGGTGTTGGGAGATTTCTTGGGAACGTTCAGGGACAGGAAAGACAGCTGTCACGGAATATCTTAATTACAGAGTTTACAAAGTTCTAATTAATGTAATGGTACTTTTATGATTATATTAATGTTATGACCATCAGGGCATTTGTTGCTGGACTCATTTGGTGAGATAATTTGGAAGTCATTGCATATTTTAAGGCTAGCAACTGTTATATGAATTTGAAGTTCTCTTGCTTTATAGTAGAAATGGAAAAAAAGATTTTATACCCAATACTGTTGCCGTGTTGGAACCAACTCTATGGCACTTAACAACAACAATATAACTTAAAATACATTTTAAGAAATACATTTTTTTCTGAAAATATGAATTGAAAAAGTAGGAAATTATGCATTTTGCAGTTTAAAAGTACTGTATAATATAATGGAAAAAAGACCAGTGTCTGGAATGCTTGTGCTAGGCTACTGGTTCTGAGCTATGTTATTCTGAAAAAGTCATCTAACGTTCCCTGGGCTTGTTCAGATGGATGGGAATGATAACAATAATATAATACGTACTTTCCTTGATTCTTCACAAGAACAATTTAGTTTATATCATAATGTTTTTTAGGCTTTAACTTTGTTTTGTTTTTGTTTTTTTATTGTGAACTGAGTGATAGTTTAAATGAGAGAACATCAGCTTTACACCATCTTTATATTGCAATGAATACAATATCCTCCATGCATCACCATTCAAAAGTATTTGCTTTCATTCCTTCTGTTTTCCTTTTTATGTGTGTGAGGGAGTGGGAGAAGGGCAGAGTGGGGAGATGTACACAAAAACACTCAGGAATATAAAATAATTTAAACAACCCAAGGGCACATTCTGCAAGTATGCCTACTGGTTGTCAGCACTCAGTCCCTCTCTTTCCATGAGTCTAGAGTCCTCAGCTGCTCCTTCTCTCCATGTCCTCATCTCCGCCTCCACCTCTGGTGTCAATGCTTCTCTGGATAGTGCCCCGAATCCCTCCTGTGCTCTTCTCCCTTGATAGTTCTAGGGTCCTTTGTTTCTTGACTGTATGATTAACTACTTCCCCATTTTTGTTGCAAAACGTCTACATTTACAGTTGTGACAGTTGTAATTAGTCATGATAATAATTACTATTGTATCATAAGAATCTTATCCCATCTTTTTTCACAGACAAGATGAAACTGTTCAGTAGGCACTTTATCTTTCCCCCACACTCTTAAACTAAACTCCCTCTTGAAAACATCTAAGTCAGTCACTTCATGCCCCCTCATTTTAGGCACCCAGTGTCTAAGTTGCCCATCCCTATCTACCTTGTATACAGAGGGGATGGGATTGGTAATTGATGTGGAGATTCCTTCCCTGTCTGTTGGTATTTTGAGCTACTACATCCACGAGTATAGGTCATTTGTTTTATTTTTAATAAGAAGTTATAAAATTTAATAAGTTTGAACTTCACAGTAGAATCTGGATGAACTAAAAACAAATATTTTAAATTTCCACTGTGTCATATAATTAAACAAATACAGTGTAATTTGTTGTTGATTGTCATTTTTCTGTTATTTGAAGCAGAACATAATAGTCAAGTATGAAGAGTTTAGAGTTTAGATCAGACAAAGGTGATTTTGAATTTTACCATATACAAC
>NW_006408592.1:7321376-7343732 GCF_000296735.1 Chrysochloris asiatica
TATATAAAGAAAAATCATCTATGTGATGCAGGTAAATATCTCTTTCCTCTCTGAGCAATGATTCCTTTATAGAAAAATCATTTGGATAACACTACCAAAACCAGAATTATTGTGAAAATAAATAAAGTAGTATATGTTAAGGCATCTGCATGTGGTGTTGGATATGCAACATTTTACCTACCATATATTTTTTTCTTTTCTTTTCTCTCCCTGTTTTCATGTGGCTGTAGTTTAGACCATCGCATTTACTAATGATTCTCACATTGTTGTTAAGTTCCATGGATTCGGTTCCAACTCATTGGGACCATGTATAGGGTTTCCAAGGAGCAGCTGGTGTGAACCACCCAACTTGCAATTTACACTGACCTTGCAGTCAGTGCATTATTCCTCTCACCAGGACTCCATCTTACAGAAAATTATATAAACGTACCTCACTAAGGGATGATATATGTTCAATTGCAAATAAATTATTTGTGCAGTTTGCATTTCTTTTTTTATCTTTCAATAGATTTAAGTTCCATAAAAGAACCATGACTAAGTTACTTAGTAAATGTTCAAAAATACTTGAATGAATAAAGGGATTCCACTTTGAATTTTATCTTACAATTGATATAGTCATTTTAACATACTGTGTAGGGCAATGTGAGTTCACCAATGAGAAATTTCAGCTGAATGCATCATTGTTGTGGGTTGAATTATTTTCCAAAGAAATGTTGAAGTCCTAACACCTGTGCCAATGACTATGATTCATTTACAAATAGGGTCTTTGAAGATGTTATCAGTTATGTTAGCATGAGGTCATACCAAAGTAGGTGGTGGTTGTGTGCCATGAAGTCCGTTCCGACTCGTAAAGACCCTGTATAGGGGTTCTGAGGCTGGAAATCTTTTCGGGAGCAGAAAGCCTTATCTTTCTCCTGTGGAATGCCTGGTAGTTTGGAACTGCTGACATTGAAGTTAGCAGCCCGACTTGTAACCACTAGCTACCAGAGCGCACCCTAATTCTTTATAACTGGTGTCGTAAAAGAGGAGAATGTACACACATAGAGACAGAAGAAGGATACAGCATGACACTACAGCTGTAATATTTTTATGGAAATTCATTGCTAAAATCCTAGGAAACTATAAGCTCAGGACAATTCCTAGTCCTTTTATTTTATTCTTAGTTGCATGCATGCTGTTTTTGTTCTTATGTCCTTTATGGTTCTAACTCCTGTATTTCTGACTCATACAGGTTTCCACGGAGCAGTTGGTGGGTTTGAACTACCAATCTTGTTGTTAGCAGTTCAGTTGTTCTTATAGTGCCACATCAGGACCCCAGTTGAATACATTGTTGTTAATTGACACTGAGTTATTCTCACTCTTCACAACCTAGTATAGGGTTTCTAAGAAGTGGCTGGTAGGTTTGAACCACTAACATTTTGGTTCTCAGTCCTATGGTTATCCTACACCTCCATACCAGGACTCCAGTTAAATACAGAAACTTCCCTAAATTAACCCCACATTCTTTTCTATAATATCATGCTAATTATTTCTCCACAGATATATTACAGTCTAGTTATTTATTGTTTTATGTTCTTATTATATTTTCTATATCCTCATAAGTTCCTTTGAGGCTGTGGGCATTGTCTGCCGTGTATAGGATTGCATCCTAATTGCTTAACAAGTTTCTTATATATAGGAGGTCATCAGTTTACCAGTAATTACCAGCTGCATGAGTAACTCAGGGTCTCTTTATTGCCATGACATATCCGTTTCTTGACCAAACTAATAAGTAAAAATAAATAATCAGATAATTTAGCAAGAGGAAAACTCACTAACAATTATAGTGTTTGGAATAATGCAAGTGATCTGAGTAAATGTTACAAATTTAATGTTTTTAATGCTCATAGATTTTGACATATAATGATTGAATACAGATAATTGAAGATACACTTAAATAGTAAAGCAATATAGTTGTTTTTACAGAGTAAAAAATGTAAGTCATACACTTAACAGAGTAAGCAAAATTCAAGTGAAAACTTAACTAAATTCTTTCATTTCATTTCATTATTATTATTATTACTGTTTATTGAACATCTACTTTATGTTGGGCATTGTGGTAAATGCTGAGGATACATAAGAAAATCAAAGGCAATTCTGAGTTTAAAGAATTCCTGATTGGCAGCTCTTTATACTTTAAGGCAGGATGTTATACACTAATGCTATGCATGGTTAGGAAATTGGAAGGAACAATGCCCATTCAGGAAAGATTAATGAAGTGGATGATATTTGACAACTACAGGGATCCAAAGTAATTGGCAAGAATAACAACCTGGATATTGAGATGTGTATCAACTGAGATTTCCAGCTAATGGAAAACTATGTGAAAGCCACGAGGCTACAAAAAACTCGACTGAATGAGATTTTAAGTACTGTAGAGGACACTATGGGTCATAACTGACTCAGCACCCCACCATCAACACTACCATAGATTAAGTGAACTCCTTAATCCACAGTGTGGTGCTATAGGATACGCACTGGAGTGCAAACCACAAGGTCAGCTGTTTAAACCCACCAGCTGCTCCTCAGACACCCTATACAAGTTTGCTATAAGTCGGAACCAGCTTGAAGACTCTTAACAACAGCAATTGATTAAGGAGTTACTTGAGCTCAAGAGTTGTCTGGGAGTTGCAGGAAATTAAACTAAGCATTTAAGGGTTGAAATGAAAGGCTCTGAATCTTAGTCTACTGAGTTTGGCCTTCCTGACAATGAGGAATAAGTAACGGACTTGAACCAAGGAAGGTTTATGGTTGAATTTCTTTTCTTTTTAAAAGAAAGAGCACTCGTTCATTGAAAATGGGTATGATCAAGGAGACCACAGACAAAAAGATGTTTCAGATTTCAGGTATCAAATTGTTTTAGCTGGAAATAAGGCACAAGGGATGTGGAGGGATACATAAAAAAAAGGAGTATGGTTGACAGGATTTGGTTATTGATGGGGTATAGAATGCAAATGAGGGAAAAAGCATTCAAGCATAATGAAAGAGATAGCACTTTGCTTCTAATTGGAAAACCTGAAAAGTCCACACTGAGATATAATTCAGACAGTCTATGAAGGATGGATAACGTTCCAGTAGTTGATAATGGAGTACACAGTGCTATCCGGAGAGAATGGGGCAAAGATAGCAATTAGTAGATGAACAACTTGGATCACTGTTTGTGTAGCTCAGCCAAATGTCCTAATCAAGTTTCATCATGCAAAATGGGTCATGTTTTATTCATCAGAAAATTTCTATTAAAGGACTTACCTGTATTGATGAGTTCTTATGATCGACTTGCTTTTGTTCAATAATATTTTATTATAAGTTAGAAAATTGGGACAGGTCCTGTTACTCTGTAGTATTTTAATTACTTCATGTCAAATGTTGAAAAATGAGTATGCATTTTGGGTGGTAACATACCGCTGGTATCATTAAGTCGGCTTGCAGCCTCATTTGTCTAACAGACATGGCCAAATTATTGAAGGGTACTGCACTTCCATAGAGCCAGGTAGCTTGAAGACAAATCAAGTTAAGAACCTTTGTCACCATAATATTTCTGTTTTTAATATATTTTTTGGAAAGGAAAAAAAAATCCTGCAGTTTATTCTCTATTTGACATCCTAAAGTCTTTATCTGTCCTCCCTGTCCCTTTCCTCCTTGCGATGTGTTTTGTCTTGTAGAACTGTATCATCTACATCTCCCTGTCTTCTCACTTTTGTCTGGACTCACCCAATGGAAGTCATCAGTAGGCTGTCAGAGGGCAGGAGGAGAGAGAGGCTAGAGCATTTCTTCCCCTACTTCTTTCTTGAATTAGCACCATAATTCTGGCAGTGCTTACTCACTAGATGACTGCTCTTCCTTTTGGCCATCCTCTCCTCTATGGTAACGGTAGTCACTGGGCTCTAGAAACTGTTTCCTTGTCTAGTTCATTAATTCTACACCAATACTTTCACCATCAGATTGGCCTCTTTAAACACTACACACTCTTCTGTAAATTGTTATAGCCTTAGATTTTCTTCAAAAGAATTATTTTGAATGAGATTCTATCTTCTGCTTTAAGTCTGAAAGTACAGTTTTCATTTAAGTGAGATACTAATAACTCTCATTTAGAATAATTTAATCCACAAGTTATTGTTTAGTGTTAAAGGAAAAAAAAAATCACTCTGTGTTTGCTATTGGGGAATCAGGAGCTCACACAGATAAGCAGATTTTATGTAATGTCTAATTGATAGGAAGTGTGTAAGATAAATTACACTGTTATTTTCACACTATGTAGATTCCATGTAGACATTTTCTTGAGCTTTACTCTTGTTTCTCTCTTGTCTATATTAAGGAAGGGGGGTAGAAAACAAGAGGAAGAAAGAAAAAAGTATACTGCATTATCATGTAAATTTTTTATTTTTCCACATATTCGTAGATTGCTTTTTGTTTACATTCCATGAAACTATTGTTATTGTTGTTGTCAAGTGCCATTGAGTAGGTTCTGACTCATAGTGACCCTATTTAGGGTTTCTGAGGAGCAGCTGATGGGTTTAGTTTGCATTTCAATGCTGATCCTATAGTACCACACTGGTGGTGACTGTGTGCCCTGGAGTCAGTTCCGACTCATAGCAACCCTGTACAGGGTTTCCAAGGGTGTAAATCTTTACGGGAGCAGAAAGCCTCATCTTTCTCCCGCGGAACAGCTGGTAATTTCGAACTGCTGATCTTGCGGTTCGCAGCCTGATTCTTAACCACTACGCTACCAGAGCTCCTTAGCCATCACGTTGTTGTTGTTGTTGTTGTGTGCCGTGGAGTCGGTTCCGACTAATAGCGACCCTGTACAGGTTTCCAAGGCTGTAAATCATTACGGGAGCAGAATGCCTCATCTTTCTCCCGCGGAACAGCTGGTAGTTTCGAACTGTTCACCTTGAGGCTCGCAGCCCGATTTGTAACCACTACGCTACCAGAGCTCCTTAGCCATCACATTAGGGGTGAGTTAATTAAATGTTTGACCAATAAATAAAAAAAATAATAATTTTTTTATTTATTAATTTGGTATGGCCCACAAATTATGCTATAAATTTTAGCAGAAAAAATATTTCCCACCCCTGATCGAGATACTCAAAGTCAAAGCTGAATGGAACAGTATTTCTCCTGAAAATGGAGATAGTATTAAAGCTAGAATAGCAAAGAATTCTTCCAACTCTAGTCAAAGAGCTTGTATTATATCATTGAAAATGACCAGAAGCCAGGGTTGTTTTGGTGTGCTTTTGTTTAAAGTTGTTTGAAGACGTCTTTGGCTGGGTTTTCTAGGGAACCCAAACCAATGAAATATATACATCAATATATGTAAAGAAAAGTTTATTATAAAGGAAATGGCTTCCATTTGCATAGTCCCAGGTTTCCAGTGGAAGAGCAGGAGAAAGAGTCCCTCCCACGTGTCCATTATATTGGGAGCAGATCACACCCACAATGAAGAATCCCTTTAATTTATTGGCTGTTCATAACCACTCATCAGAGTTAAGTATGCCTACATTAGATTTCATGACCGTGGGAATAAGCACATTCAACTGCTAAACCTCCAAAAATCCTGGTGTAGTTATGTTGACACAAAAGCCTAACCATTACAATCCACCCTTGTCAACTTGAAGTCAGTAAATGATATGCATAATCTCTAAATAAAGAAAATTGTGAAGTCATACTTGCACCTAACATGATATAAACAAACAAAATACATACAACTGAAACCACATTGTTGTTGTTCTGAAATGCCGTTGAGTCAGTTCCGACCTATAGCAACCCTGTGTGGGGTTTCCAAGGAGCATCTGGTGAGCTTGAACCGCCGATCTTGCAGTTCAAACGGCTTTGCAGTCTGGCGCATTAACCCACAATGCCACACCAGGAGTCCACTAGTCTCATTTAAATATGTCAGAAATGAACAAAGCAAAAATACTTGATGCACACATGCAAAAGAAAGCAAAATATATATTCACTTAAATGCCTGAAGGGCACATTCTGTAAGCCAGCATCCTGTTCTTAAGCACACAGCCCTACTCAGTCCATTGGCCTAGAATCCATAGCTGCTCTTTCTTTCCATGCTACTACCTCTTCTGTCTTCTCTACTGTCAATGATTTTCCAGGCAGGGATCCTGTGCTTCATTCATGCTCTTCCTTAATGACAGTCCTGGGATGGTCTGTTCCTGAAGTGAAAGATAACTAGTCCCCCCCTTTTAGTTACACATCTTCTACAATTACAGTTTTGACAATCACATTTAATCCTACTAACAATTACTTACCATTGAATCATGAAATACTATCAGCATCAACCTCCACCCCCTTTCACCAGACCCATCTGGAAAAGAAGAAAATTAGTCAGTGGGGATTCTCCCTTTGGCCCCTCATTCTAAAACTAAGCACACACATGAAAGCTTACAAGCTATCAATGTCATTATTTTATAGCCCCCCACCATTTTTGATATGGTACTGACTCATAGCGACCTTATGCACAACAGGGTGAAACACTGCCTGATCCTGGGCCAACCGCATTACTGTTTCCACTCTTGAGTTCATCAATGCTGCCACTTGGCCAATCCATCTCATTGGGGGTCTTCCTCTTTTTCTCTGACCCTCCACCTTATCAAACATGATATCCTTCTTCAGTGACTGGTCTCTCCTGAAAATATGTCCAAAGTATGAGAAATGAAGTTTGGCCATCTTGGCCTCCAAGGAACACTGGCTACACTTCTTCCAAAATGGATCTGTTGGTTCTTTTGGCAGCCCATGGCACTTTTAATATTCTCCTCCAACACCATAACTCAAAAGCATCAATTATTCTATGGTCTTCCTTATTCACTGTCCAGCTTTTGAATGTATATGAGGTTGTTGAAAATACCATGGCTTGGGTCAGGTGTACCTTAGTCCTCAAGCTGATATTTTTATTCTTCAATACTTTAAAAAGCTCTTGTGTAGCAGATTTGTGTAATGCAATACATCATTTAATTTCTGTGAGTGTTGATAGTTGATCCAAGAAGAATGAAGTCCTTGACAATGTCAATCTTTTCTCTGTTGATAAGAATGGTGTTTATTTCCCATCCCTACCTATCAATCTGGAGTCCTGAGGTGGTGTTGTGGGTTAATACACATGACTGCAAAGTTGGTTTGAACGACAGGGTCAGCGGTTCAAGCTCACTTGTTGCTCCTCAGAAACCCTATAACGGGTCGCTATGAGTTGAAACCAATTCGATGGGACTTAACAACAACAACCTTATATGGTGCTGTGGTTTAATGCACTAGACTGCAAGGATGGTTTGAATTGTAAGGTTGGCAGTTCAAGCTTACCAGCCACTGTTATACAGGATCACTCTAAGTCAGAACTGACTCAAAGGCAGTTAACAACAGCAACAACAGCAACTGAGTACAATGAGAAGACCATGTTTCTTGATCTGATGAAACTTCCATTCCAGATGGAAGTTTGAGCAATTGCACCTATAAGCAGAAATCCAGTTCATCAAATTGTTGCATTTGACTCTTGCTCAGGGTTTCAAACTTTATCGTTGTCTGATCAGGTTCTAGTCAGCTCAACACTAACCATCCAGACTAAGTCAAATGGGTACCATCTGGAATTTGGGGAGTTCACACATACCTCCCTGAACTTCAAACCATCACGTACTCTCACTTTCAGCCCTACCCCCATGGATTAGGAGTTCACATAATTTCCTTTCCTCTTATCTAAAGGTCAGTGCGCCACATAGGCAGGAGGAATCAATATCCATAAGGCAGTCAAACACATAAATCTTTTTAAAGACTCAGGTTCAAACTTTTCTTCTCCATGAAACTAACCCCATTCATATGCATTTGGCTGGGACCTCTAGCAGGGTAGATTCTGGTAGGCCCAGGCCCCAGATCAGCTGTCCTGTTTAAATAAAGTAACATCTGCTTTAGGCACTCCAGAAGCTACAGCTCTTTCCTCTGCTGAAATATTTTATCCTGTGCCCCTTCATTCTTTGCCTTATAAAATCTAACCTGGACACATTAGGGTGCTTAAAAAAAAAAAATTCCAATCAAACAGTGATTTCCATAGAATCTGCTGGGCCAGTTCAATTCAAGGCAAAGAGGTCAGCTCAGAAGGTTCTGGTGACTGTTTTTTTGGATTTCTAAGAGGCAGTCTTGATAGATTTTCTTGAAGGGTACAGGAGTACCATGGGGGCTAATTTTAAAGATGCTTTGCTGTTGTTAACTGCTGTCAAGTTAGTTACAACTCATAGTGACCCTGTTAGGGTTTGCAACATGAAGCTGGTGGGTTTGAATCACCAACCTTGTGGTTAGCAGTATAGTACAAATCCTATAGCACCATACCGGGACTCCAAAGACATTTTAAGAACATTGAAAACTACATTGGTGAGTAAAATGCCAAGAAAGTTGAACTATAGGCATTTTTTCCCCCATCATGGCAATATACCTGCTCATTCTTTGAGAGTAGAAAGGGATATCCTATAAGAATTCAATTTGGAAACCTCACCCCATCCACCATAGAGCCCTAATCTTGCCCCGTCACTCCTTTTTGTTCTTAAAACTCAAAGAACATTTCAAAATAATGTAATTTGAGTCCCTAGAGGATTCTCAAACTGCTATTTTGATGTGGTATAAATCAAAGAAGGCAGAATTCTTCACAGGAGGGTTAGAGAGATGGAAACACTGTCTTCAGAAGTGTACAGACCTATAAGGAGGAGATGTCAAGAGACAAGAGCTTCACATTTTGATATTTGTATTTAATAAAAGGTTCTGTAATGTTTCAGCAATATTTTTTGACTTACCCTCACAATTTTTATAAATGTTTAGTAATATTCAGATCTCATTTGAAATGAAAACACTTTTCATAGTTCCTTCATGTTCCTTGGGGTCCAGGTTAAATAGCTTTAGATTCAGAGATCTAGAAATTTAATAAAACAAGGAAAACAGAAGAAAAACAAACAAAATAATAATAATAAAAAAATCAACTGTGTACAGAGGTAAGAGTCTGTGGATTCAGTTTGGGGTCAGGAATTAGAGTGAATGTAATGGAGCCATGATGGGAAAGTTCTGATGCCTTATCTAAGTCAGGTACCCTGGAATGAGTGACTCTGCTGCATTTATGTTTTTCAGGCATGAAAAGCATTCTTTGATTTGGGTTATAGTTTGCTGAATGCTCATGTGTTTTTCATAGGAGTTTCAGGCTTTGATCCTCACATTTATGGTTACAAAGTGAGATTGAATGGTTTATTAGCTAAATAGTTGTTAAACACAGCAGCAAAATAGATTCTGGGAGGCGAGACTTAGTTCCCAGTTTTGACATCTGCACAATATTAATACTAAAAATAATCTAGCATTTAGATTTAGATTATTAGGATCACACTTAGCATGTGCTGCTGCATTAATTCATAGAAATTACTATGCTAAATGCATGTAATAATTTTTATTCTTCCATTGGTAAAGATATGTTTGCCAAGTATTAAATTTCCTTAGAAGTTTACCCAGTTCTACTGAAGGAAAATTGGTTAGTCCTTCCATAATGTCCTATTTTTCCTCACGGCTACCATTAACTGATTTCAATATTTCAGGGCTTATAATATTTACCTGTCTTTGTATCTATTGTGTCTTTAGACTGTGGACTGCTTTAGCTAGATTTTTCAAATTGCTCACCTGTTGGGGTCATATCCAAGTGACATATAAAAGCTTCTCAATAAATGTTTGTTAAGAGAAGGAAAAATATATGGATGCTAGAGATAATAGAAGCTGACTCCCCCAAGGGCAAAAAACAGACATCTGAAATTTGAACACATCTCCTTCATTATAATTTCCAGTTTTTCTATTACAACTCACTAAATGGACATCAAACCTCAGTGCATTTGTCAATTTCTAAAATTGAAAATGGGAAACAGTTTCTGTCCCTAGTAATACTTTCTCCTCATTTCCCTCATATCCACATTTGGATTTGCATTGGGCTTTCAACTGCCAGGCAAGGTTCCTGCTGCCCAGGAAATAATGCACATTGGCAAATGCCAGCTTTATATAATTTAGGAGAAAGAACTGTATTTGGGGTGATTTACATAAAAATAAAATTTGTGCCTGTCCCTACAGAATAGGCTCTGGTCAGCAGAGCACAAATCAATCTGTTTGCTTCCAACTTGAAATTTCCATAAGTCATTACATAGTTCATAATCACATTGATATACCTGAATTGAATTTGCAGAGATTATTCTGCCTGAGAAGGACTTTCACCTATTTAAACTGCTGCTATTCAGTAGATAAGGCCTCTCAAGTCTGACCTCTGTTTTACATTAAATTGGTGACCTGATTTTCATTAATCTCTAAATTCTCATTTCCTCAAATGAAGAGGTCTTGGAAGCTTTCATACCTTGTATCTTAATTCCAGAAAATAAAGACAGAGTATGAAGAAAGATGTTCATTCAGATGTCATGGATTGGGTAGCTCATTGGTTTAAGTATGGACTTTGGGTAAAAGTTTTGTATATGAGCTGCCTCATTTTGGCATGTTGATGAAACTCTATAATCTGCAGTTTTCTTATTTGTGTTATGCAGATACATATTAGTGTCTAACTTATATGATCATTGTAAGAATGGCTGGATTTTACATGTGGAAAATACTAATTTGGTAAATATTTTGTTATCACACATGGAAATTATATATTTTAACCAGTGACTACTACAAGGTACGGTTGTTGCTGTTAATTGCGTTTGAATTGGTTCTGACTTACAGTGACTCAGTGTAAAACAGAAGGTAACACAGCTCAATCCTACACCCTCCTCACAGACATTCTATGCTTGAGCCCATCATTACAGCCACTGTGTTAATTCAGCTCTGAAGGTGTTCCTCTTTTACTAAACATTATGTTCTTCTCCAGAATGGGAATGACTTAATTGCTTGTTAAGTGCCATTGAATCAGTTCCAACTCATAGCAACCTTGTATAGGGTTTCCAAAGAGCAGCTAGTGTGTTTGAGCTACTGACTTTGTGGTTCAAAGTCCATTAATGATCGTACAGCACCACACCAAGATACTCCTTAAAAGTGAGCATGGTAAGACTTTGTCTCACATACTTTCAGCATGTTATCAAGAAGGATCAGTCCCTGGGAGAAAACATAGGTCACGTTGTTCTTCCTCTAGAAGAAAGAAGGAAAGTAAGGATATAAAGATTAAATGGAGTCTGTATTGTAGGTGGTACACTAGGACTGGAGCCACAGTTTTTGTCCTGAGTTCATAAAAACATCTGCAATGTGCTAAGAGCTATCCTACATTAAATCAGTTTTTAATGGCAAAAGTAAAACTGACAGTACAAATTTGGTGCTTAATGCTTACTGAATTCATTCTAATATGTCATCGTGGAAAGAAAGTTGAATAAATAAACACATGCTTTATCAAGAAATGCTTAAATTTGCATATTTTTAACTAGAAAATAAATCTGATGGCAAAGGACTAGAGACATTTGAGTTGGTTCAAATTGCAATTTCAAAGAGGCATCATCTTACTAAGAAAAAATAGTTCACAGTTCTAGCCAAACATTGATTAGGAAAATGGATTATCTAGGACTAGAAAACAAAATTGTCAACAGTCAATCTGCTAGGATAAAAGAGACACAAAATTGGAACTTTAAAAAAAAAATTTCCATCCAATCAACCATGGGAACTCTTGTTTTGCTGTGAAAGCTACTTGACAATTTGATTGGGAAATGATAGTTATTTATAAACAGAATTGTGTGTATGTCTATGCACACACTTGTGACTCTGTTTGTGCCATGTAGTTGATATACGCATTAAACCTAAGTCACTAGCAGTATGCATTTGACCTAAGATATCTATCCAGAGATCTCATATTTATAGACATACTGTTACCTTCACTTGACAGTATTTATAACAGGAAAAAACAGTGCCTACATGGCCTAGGATAGGATGCTGAACTACATGATGCAGAGTGAGTATTGGATGATCAGAATACATATGATAGAAGAAGAAACAGACAAGGACATAAAAACACTGTCCCTAATAGTTTTGTTTAAGAGTCATCTCAATACTCTGGTAAGTCAGTATGAATGTTTAAACCCAGAGCTAAAGTATGTTGTTTTAAATGCCATTAAGTTCTGAACATAGAACATAGTAACTCTGTATAGTCTTTCTGAGGAGCAGCTGGTGGGTTTGAACTACCAGAATTGCAGTCTACAGACAGTGCATATCCGACAGCAATACATCATGACTCTGAACTGTAATATAGAGACTTGCATGGTATTTGAAGTATATATATATATATTTTTTTTTTTGAAAGTATATATTGTTAAGTGTTAAATGCCATTGAGTCAATTGTCAAATGCCATTGAATCAGTTCCAACTCATAGTGACATAGGGTTTCTAAGGAGCAACTGGTGTGTTTGAACTGCCAACCTTGTGGTTCAAAACAACCTTGTAGTCCACTGCTTATCCTGCAGTACTACACCAGAAGTCTTAACACACACACACACACACACACGCATACATACCAGGGTGAGGCAAAAATTATCTGTACTCATCTGGTTATATTAAAACGCCCATCAACATCCATGACTGATGACAACACTGAGTGTGTGCATGGAATGATTCTGTCAAATGGATGAGTGACAGTGGATTATGTGGCGAATTATTTGCAAATCAACCATGGTTCTGCCTATGAAATAATCCACAACAGACTTGGGTTTTGTAAAGTTTTTATGAGATGGGTTTTGAAACAACCATTGGAAGAACATGAATAGAAGCATTTGGACATCTGAAAACAAAATTTGGACTGATAATCAAAAGAAGATAAAAATTTCTTAAAAATAATTGTTGCTGGTGACAAGATGGAGTCATCACTATGAGCCTGAGAGTAAAGGGCAGTATGGAACAGAAACATTCTCAGTTGCTGAGCAAGGAAAAGTTCAAAAAGCTGAAAAATCGATGCTTACAGTTTTCTGGGATTCTCAGGAGCCAGTATTGGAGTACTATTAGGAAAAAGATTCAACAATAAACAATTATTGTTACAGTGAGATGCTCACTGAAGAGCTGAAGTCTAAACTTCAGATTAAATGCAGAGAGGACTGCTATCCAAGGGCATTGTGATCTTGCATGACTATGCACATCCACACACTTCTGCCCACACTCTGCAAAAACTTCATTTTAAGTGTTAAAACATCCTCCATATAGTCCTGATCTTGCTTCATTGGACTTTCACCTGTTTTGTCTCTGAAAGCAACCCTTCTAGAATGAAGATTCTTCTCTTGTGAAGAACTGAAGGCAGCAGTGCTTTCGTGGCTCACAGCTCAGCCTAAAGTATTTTTAAATAAATGAATATGAAAGCTTGTTTACAGATGAACAAAATGTCTTTAAACCAGGACATTATGTTGAAAAGACTATGTGTTTGCTTTTCTAAAAGTTTATTTAAATAAATTCTACAGCCAGAGTGTGGATAATTTTTGACTAACCTTCATGGGGGGTGGGGGTTGTTTGTTTTCTTTTGGTATGTGTGTAATGTATTTGTTAATATTTTAAGAATATTGTTTAAGAAAGTAAGCTCTGGAGGTGACCTGACTAGATTTGAATCTGGACTCTACTTCTGACTAACTAAGTCACCTTGGATAATTTACTTAGCATCTCAAATTCTTAATATATATATGAAAAAACTGACAGTAGTTACTTCAGAGTTTTGCAAAGATTAAAGAGGTAATAAATACAATTAGTGTCTGTCATATATTAACTCAATAAGTATTACTTCATTGTTGACAATGATAATAATGAAATTATTATTATTTAAGATAGCAAGTCTTTCTTCAACCAGGAAAGGCTTTATAGCTATGAAAGTTTCTAATTTATTTCCATTGCAACTGTTTTCTTTTTCAATTCCCAGATTAAAACTACTATATGTGCCCCAAACTGTAATATATTCAAAGCAGTTCCATTGCTGAAAACATATCACAAGAAAATGATTTAACATGTCTAGATGATTTTTGCACTAAGATATTAAGTGTAGGATTTAAATACCATACAAAAATTAGAAAGTAAAACCTCCTAAAGCTGGAACATGTGTTATGACATAATTTGTCAGCAAAGAAAAAGTCAAATATTTTCCACTAAAACAAGTGATTACAAAAAAAAAAAAAAAAGCGGTAAGACTACTTGCTCCCTGTTAAAGACAGAGAACTTATGAGATACAGAAAAATAATTCAGGCCCTTTGAGTATTGACTTTCAAATGTTTCACTGTATTTAGATCATTTTTTAAAAATGTTCAGAAAATACTAGAATGAAGTATACAGATAGGCAACAGAAATTATATTTGAAATGGAAAATAAGGGGTACTTTTCCACCAATTAACTATATTAACCTACATTTCTTATTATTAAAGTTTATTATCATTAACTTTTACATATATGTGTGTATGCAGTGTGTGGGTTGTTGTTCAGTAACGTCGTGTTGGTTCCAACTCTTAGTGTGCCTTGTACAGGGTTTCCGAGGCATTAAATCTTTGCAGGAATGTGGGGCTTGACGGCAGATAGTATATACGTGCAGTGAAGTTCTCTGTCAGTGATATCACAGAATACCAGGTGAAGAGTGTTTAGGCAGAGCTCCAAAACTCTGAACTACATATCTAGGAATATTTTTAAAGTTTGAAGACTTACAACTAGTGGAACTCGTAGTGGAAGTAACAAATCTCATACTTTAGAATCTGCCGTGCTCAGCGGTCCAGAGCCGACAACTTGGGCAAGACCAAATAACAAGACCAAGTGGAGGAGCAAGCAGATACACCACCAAGTAATGCCATGGGGACCCGGGAGCAAAAGGGGACAAAATATGTTGACAGGTTTGCATTGTACTATTTTTTTTTTTTTTTGTATCTGTTAATTGGGCCCCGCTGTTTGTGCACCTCTGTTCTGGTGACTAAAGGTGGTGTCTGAGCAAGTGGACATCCCCCACCTCCACCATTGGTGGGTTCTTCTGCCATGCATAAGCACAGATACTCTCAGAATTTAAAAGCTATGGTGCTGTTATTAAGTGCCATTGAGTTGATTCCAACTCAAGGAGTGGCTAGTGAGCTTGAACTACCAACCTTGCAGTTCAAATGGGTTTTCAGTCTGGCACATTAACCCACAGTGCCAAACCAGGACACCATTTAAAGCTATAGGCAGCTCAAAACGTCCAGAGCTGGCCCTGAACTGTTTACTAATAGGGAAAAGGCCTGAACAAGGGGTGTGGAGAGGGAGAGAAATTTTAATAACAAAATAGTACAAAAATTAAATTCTGAAAAACAGCATAACATCCAACAGTGGCATCTTGATTTTTATCAGGCATCCTTGAAGGCAAGAAGCTAAAAGAGGATACTAAAATCATACTCATATTAGGCTACAGATTTTTTTTTTTTTCATCTCTCCGTTTTCTACTATTATAGACTAAGTATCTAATCTAGTTTTTGTTGTTATTGTTGCTGTTGTTTGGTGGGATTTGTTTGCTTGTTTGTTTGTTTTACCTTTGGGGGACTCTTTCTCTCCCTATATTACCCAAGAAGAGATAGCAATTGCTGCCATATAGTTAAGCTACAATCACACCCTATAAAACCCCACAATCCAGGCAATTGTGAGATCATAGTATATTCTAAATGGAGTATAAGAAGCAAAAATTTTTAAGTAAAGAGAGAGTCATCATCACCATCATCTGCCTGAGACTCAAAATGACCCATTGACTCCATGTGATTCATTTTGCAGACTTCACATCCCCCTTTGTGAGCCTCCTAATAATTTGTCAAGGCTGGTCCCCGGCACTCTAACATCTTGAAAAGTGAAAAGATAAACATTCAAGAAGCTCAACAAACCTCCAAGAGAAAAATCACCAAAACATATAATAATCATGCTCTTCAAAATTAAAGGCAAGGAGACAATCCAGAAAGCAGCTAGGGAAAAGAGAAGTGTTACATAAAAATGTAAGGAAGTCTGATTAAGGTCAGATCTCTCAGCAGAAACCATACAGGGAAGAATGAAATGGGGAGACATATATAAAACCCTGATAGAAAAAAACTGCCAACCAAGAATCCTTTATCCAGAAAAGCTACACCATGAGATATCTCACACCAGCAATAATAGCAAAGATCAAAAAGTAGATGACAATAAATGCTGGCAAGGATGAGGAGAGACTGGGATGCTCCTGTATTGCTGGTGCGATTGCAAAACGGTCCAAACTCTCTAGAAATCAATGTAGCACTTCCCCAAAAGTCTGGAAATAGAAATACCTTATGATCCAGAAATTCCACTACTTGGTATTTACCCACAAGAAATATGAGCCATAACACGAGTAGATATATGCACACCAATGTTCATAATAGCACTATTTACAATAGCAAAAAGATGGAGACAGCCTAAGCGCCCAACAATTGGGAGGATAGATAAACTGTGGTACATACACACAATGTAATATTATGATACCCTGAAGAACAACAAGGAAACTGTAAGCTATCACATAATATGGATGAACCTTGAGGACATTATGTTGAGTGAAATTAGACAGTCACAAAAGGAGAAATACTGCATAGGACCACTACTGTAAAAGACTAAGAAAAAGAACCCATACTAAAGAGGGGTGAGGGAGATTCTTTGCTGGTTGATGGGATGAGGGAGGTGGCGTGAGGAGAGGGAGGGGAAGGTAGAGTGCAGAGTAGGGAATAGACACAGGATAGTTTGGGTGTTGGGGAGGGGGGCAGTATACAAGAAGGGGAAGGGGAATGGAAGAACAGGCATATGGGAAAACAATTAGGCAGGTGTACATTGGCTAAGCGGGACAGAGGTAAATAATGATGTATGCACAACCTTGGAACAACAGGGCTCTGGGATACAGGGATTGAAAAAGGTTGAAATGGGCAAATGGGGGGAAATAATGTTAAGATGGTTGTCTGTCTTTTGAATCTTGGTTTCCCTTTCATACCATTATAAAATAGACTCATGGGGGGAGAGAAAAAATAGATAGAAATATCACCACAGAAAGCTTGTAAGTCCATCTTCTGCCTATAACTGATTGGAATACCTAAAATGGGGCTACAATGTGCCCAGTGAAGGAGACCTCCTGGGGAGCCTCTGCATTACAGAAGACCATAGGTGGAATCCTGACCCCCATCCAGAATCTTCTGAAGTGGGAAATTTCCACTGGAAAGGACAAGCAGACCAGTCTGAAGTGGCTAGAAGAACTGAAGATACTTCTTGAAAGAAAGACCAACAGAAAAAATATAAAACAATAATAGGAATCTGACTGACTACTACAAGAACAAGCAAGTTGCTCGCCCAGGAGACATCAAGGCAAGTGGTCAGGGCCCCTCTGGGCAAATCACCTTCCAAGACTGAGATTCAGTGTGAATACATGAGCAGACACATGTTCTGACTGGTGACCACATTCGTCACGGATAAAGGGAAGTGAGGGAAAAACAGCAGTCAGTCTGCAAGCTAAGTCCAATTACGTTCAATACACTCCTGTGAACCCAGGTGGACATCTGGTTGGCCAGCAGTATGACAAGACCTGGGGACTCCTGGGCCCAGAGTCAGTGACATAGTCACAGAGGACTAGAATGGAGAGTGAAGAAAGAACATATGCACAACAACACCCACACTTGCAGATAATACGCACTTGACCTGACATCAATGGCTGGATGATCAGAGCTCAACTAGAAGAAGAAAGAAGAGGAAAAAAAGAGTAATCTGATACAATTTAATGAACTTGACTTACACCTATGGATGCAATTTAATGAACTTGACCTACACCTATGGATGAAAAAGAGGGAACAAATTTTTACAGTGAGAATCATTCCCATCTTCCTTGATACACAGGGTAGACAGGGATGGGCAACTTGGACATTGGCTACCCAGTGTGTGGGGAGGGGCTACAAAGGCAATAAGTGACATTTTCATGAAGGTGCCTAGATCCAGAGGGTGCGAAGGAAGGTAGAATCTCCATTGAGTGGTATCCAATCTGTGTGGGCAGGACTGATGAAAGGAGATGTGGATAGCACTCATATGGTACAATAGTGAATAGTTACTATCAGGACTGATTGTGAGGGTTGGAAATGTAAAGGTAGACGTTTTGTAGCTAAAAGAGGGGATTGGTTGACTTTGCAGTCCAGGAGTGGAGGCTCCTGCACATCAAGAAGAGAGGAGTGGAGGGCCCTGCCCATAGAAACAGTGACACAGAGATGGAAGCAGAAATTATGATGTGGAGACATGGAATGGCTGGGAACTCTAGACCCAGAGAGGGAGAGGGGCTATGTGCTGATGACCATTAGGCAGGCTTGCAGGGTGTACCCTTTGGTTGGTTCATGATGCATGGAGGGGGATTGTAACCATGGCAATGTAACAATATAAGATAGGATGAATGTAAAGCTAATATTATCACATGTAAACTATCACATAATTCACAATAAAACAGTTAAAAGCAAACAAACAAAACAGAGTAAAATTACACAGAGAAGTAGAAAGGGAGAAGTAAGTGGGGGAAAAAATCTTTGCGGGAGCTAAAAGCGCCCAGTGGTTACCTGGCAGGGTCAAACTTTGGTACTTTTAGTTCAAAATTCAGTGCTTATCTTATAGACCCTCTGTGCTCCCAGGAGTGTGGGTAATTGTCTAAAACCAAAATAATGACTGTAAGAAATACTCATAGGAATTCAGGAATATCTAATTCTAACTTAGGACAAAATGAATTCCCATCATGCAAGGAGGAAATTTCACTCCAAATTGTCCTCTGATTGTCTTGATTAGTTCAATTTCTCCCAGGGTACATTTCGTACTACAGTAGATGTACAGAATTTTATGAGATCAAGTAAGTTTAGCAAACATTGCATATTGTATCTCCTTATTGAGATTCACAACACATATTAGCATAATAAAGCTTTTGACTTTTCCTAGATTTAAGCTCACACATATACCTTTACCATTGTTGAAGCCTTATTTCCAATATGTATTTGACAAAAGAAACTTTTTATTATTATGCATGAGCAGTGTACATTCTTCTTACATTTTTCTAAAGATACAGAAATTTATCAGAAGCTTGCTATGCAATTTAGCATGTTTTAGCATCACTTCTCTTAGCTGGCCATGGGGATGGCCTGAGCTTGGGATGCTAAAACTGCCTCCATGTGACACTGTGGTAACAATATAGAGACATTCGTATTTGAGAAGCTTACTTCTTGCTCATTCACAATCTTTTTGTTTTCTAAATCAGTGTTACCACTCTTCAATAAATCAGTTAATACAAACTTCAGTTTATGGAAATGTTGTACATACCTCAGGTTTTTCTTGTTCATGAGCAATTTACATGTTAGCAAATCATATTCACCTTCATGGGGGTCAAGCAATGTCATGATCAAGTGCATTTGAAGGTGCCTTTAAACAATGTGTTTACTTTAGCTTTTCATCATTTCAGGAAGCCCATAGTTTTACCTAGACCCAGAACCACGATTCTGTGGAACCCATTTGAGAGCATGCTGTCCTGCTCTATTGTTAGAGAAAAGAAGTGTTTATCTTTCTTCCAATCTCTGTCAATTCCAAACCATTCCTCATAGGACCAAAATTTTGAAGGGAAAAAGCTGAAATGCATAAAAAGATAAACAGCATTCCATGTTCCGATTATTAATGGAAATTTACGGCTGTTTCTCTTCATTTTGAGATGTGTCCCATCAGCAAACGAAGTTCCCACGGGCTTTACTCTATTTGTGTCATCATGGTCAAATCTACTTTGAGGAGGCAGCTCTTCCCCAGTCGCATTTTGAGTGCCTTCCAACCTGAGGGGTTCATTTTCTGGCATTATATTTGACCATGTTTCTCTACTATTCATAAAGTTTTCAGTGACTAAATATTTGGAAGTAGTTCGGCATTCCTTCCTCCTAGTCTGTCTTCTTCTGGAAGCTCATCTGAAACCTGTCCACCATGGGTGACCTTGCTGCTATTTAAAATACTGGTGGCATAGCTTTCAGAATCATAGCAACTCACAAGCCACCACAGTATGACAAACTGACAGACAAGTGGTAGGGTCTTCCTTATAGGTATGTGGATATTATCTAATCACAGACAGCCTTGTACTTCAAGATGGATCTTGAAATGTTCTTTTGGATGATGAATGGGTTGTCATTACCTTTAATATTACTGTTTCTGGAAGAGTAAACCATATGATTGTCAGATTCAAAATGGCCAATACCAGTTCATTTCACCTCATTAATACCTAGGATATCCATCATTATGTGTTCTATTTCATTTTTGTCTACTTCCAGTTTTCCTAGAATCGTGCTTTGAACAATTCATGTTCTGATTATTAATGGATATTTGAATATCTTACTCCTCATTTTGAGTTGTGAAGGTCCTGAACGCTTTATTTCATTCGTGTAATCATGGTCAACTACAGTTTTTTGATGCAGTTCTTCCCCTGTTGTACTTTGAGTGCCTTCCAACCTGAGGAATTCATCTTCTGGCAATGTATGTAATAAGTTCTGCTGAAATTCATAATGTTTTCATTTTCTGCTAGTATATCTGACAATGTTCTGCTACTATATATAAGGTTTTCAGTGGCTAAATATTCAGAAGTAGTCTACTTGTCTTTCTTCCTGTTGTTGTTGTCGTTATGTGCTGTGGAGTCGGTTCTGACTCATAGCGATTTCCGAGGCTCATACAGGGTTTCTGAGGCTTTACAGGAGCAGAAAGCCTCATCTTTCTCCCGTGGAACAGCTGGTAGATTTCGAACTGCTGACCTTGCGGCTCAAAGCCCGATTCGTAACCACTACGCTACCAGAGCGCCTTACCTAGTCTGTTTTATTCTGGATTTCCTCTGAAATCTGTCCACCATTGGTGACCCAGCTGGTATTTAAAAAGCTGGTAGCATAGTTCCCAGTAACATAGCCACATGCAAGCCACCACAGTACAACAAAGTGACAGACTTGCCATACTATATGGAAATAAGCAGTTTCTGTCTGTCTCCCCCATTAGATTATGAGCATCATAAGGCTAGAGACTTTATCTCACATGTTTGTATAGGGACAATACCTAACTTAGGTTAAATGCACAACCTCCTCATTCACTCAGCATAGTGAAACTGCTCTACCGGGTTTCTAAGACTATAATGTCTATGGGAGAAGATAGCCTCCTCTTTTTCCATGGAGTGACTAGTAGGCTTGAAATACTGACCTTGTGGTTAGTCCAGTGCTTAATCAACTGTGCCATCATGACTGTTTGGATGAGTACACAATGGACACTTATAGCTGTACAAATATGAGTAAACATGCGTTACTTCTTTCATAGTACTTAACCTATAATGTTATTGCTAGTTGTTTAATTATTCAAACTCCTTTCACAGAGTGAACATCTTAATGACAGTATTAATGTTCAATTCCATGTATATCCCTAATGTTTTAGATATATCAGGTGCTCAATAAATGTTTAGTGAAGGATGAAAGAGTTCTTGGTTCCCTCCTTCCAGATGAGTGAACTTCCATGGGAACTCCATTTGCTGATGGGACACGACTCAAAATGTAGAGAAACAGATGTAAACATCCATTAATAATCAGAACATGGAATGTACAAAGTATGAATGTAGGAAAATTGGGAATTGTCAAAAATGAAATGGAATGCATAAACATCAATATCTTAGGCATTAGTGAGCTGAGATGGACTGGTATTGGCCATTTTGAATCTGACAACCATATGGTTTACTATGCTGGGAATGTCAAAAAATTGAAACGGAATGGTGTTGCATTCATTATCAACAAGATCATATCCAGATCAGTCATGAGGTACAATGCTGTCTGTGATAGGATAATATTCATGCTTCTACAGAGAAGACCAGTTAATACCACTATGATTCAAATTTACGCACCAACCACTAAACCAAGTGAGGATGAAATAGAAGAATTCTACTAATTTCTTCAATTTGAAATTGATCAAACATGCAATCAAGATGTATTGATCATTACTGGTGAATGGAAAGCAAAAGTTGGGAGCCAAGAGGAAGGATCAGTAGTTGGAAAATATGGCCTTGGTGATAGAAATGATGCTGGAAATCACGTGAGAGAATTCTGCAAAAATCAATGATTTGTTCATTTCAAGTACCTTCTTTAGACAACATAAGAGACAACTATACACATGGATCTCAACAGATGGAATACACAGAAATCAAATTGACTACATCTGCGGAAAGAGATGATGGAAAAGCTCCATATCACCAGTCAAAACAAGGCCAGGGGCAGACGGTGGAACAGACCATCAATTGCTCATATGCAAATTCAAACTGAAGCTGAAGAAAATGAAAACAAGTCCACGAGAGCCAAAATATGACTTTGAATATAT
>NW_006408592.1:7347887-7349145 GCF_000296735.1 Chrysochloris asiatica
TTCTGCTGTGCATAGGTCGCTATGAGTCAGCACCAACTCTATGGCACCTAACAACAACAACAACATTCTAAGCGTTTTATATATGCTATTTAATGTTTAAAAGAAAACATAACTTTTCTCCCAAAGTTATAAATGTGATCAGTGGACCTTACATAAGTTAAAATAACTTGTCTAAGTTCACCTAATTGTAAGGTGGGAGGGTTGGGATTTGCTTACAAATGATCTGACTGGGGAGTTCATATTTAAATTCTATGCTACACTTCCTTTATGACCTCCTAGAAAAAACCTGAAACTCCAGTTGATACATAAAACAACAAGACATTTAATAGTATAGTATATTGTACTTGTTAGGTCATGGTTCCATTTGCATGAGATAATATTCTCTTATGTTTTTGTTGATAGGTGATGTTGAGTTGACTCTCACTCACAGAGACCTGATGGCACAATGGAATGAAACATTGTCTGGTCCTTTACCATCTTCACAATTGCTGTTACACTTGAGCCCATTTCTGGGCCAACCCATCTCATTGGGGGTGTGGGATGGGGGGAGGGAGGTCATGTTTTTTGCTCACCATAAACTTTACTAAGCATAATGTCCTTTTCCAGGGACAGGTCCTTCTTGATTGAATATGTCTGAAATATAAAAGGTGAAGTCTTGCCATCCTGGCTCCTAAGAGAATTGTGGTTGTACTGCTTTCAACACAGAATTGTTTGTTCTTCTGCCATTCTTTTGGTATTCTTCTCAAACTTCTCTTAAATGTATCAGTTTTTCTATGGTCTAACTTATGCATTGTACAAAGTTAACATACAAATGAGGCTACTGAAAATAACATGGCTGAGTCAGTACATCTTAGTCTTCAAACTGATAACTTTGCTCTAGAAAGAGGTCTTTTGCAGCATTTACCTACTGTTATACATCATTTGATTTCAACTGCTGCTGACATAAGTTTTGATTGTGGATTTGAACAAAATGTTGTCTTTGACAAGTTCAGCCTTGTCTCCTATTATGATGCTATCTATTGGTCCAGTTGTGAGGATGTTTGTTTTCTTTACATTGAAGTGCAATCTATATTGAATGCCATGGTCTCTGATTGTCATCAGTACGTACATTGCCTTCTTCACATTCAGCAAGCTATGTTGTATCATTGGCATATCACAGGTTGTTAAATACTCTTCCTCCAACTGATGACATGTTCTTCTTTACATGGGGGCTTCAGTTATGGCTTGTGACACTCACAAAACTGCCAGGCTGACCTTT
>NW_006408592.1:7349245-7350419 GCF_000296735.1 Chrysochloris asiatica
CAAAATGTTGTCTTTGACAAGTTCAGCCTTGTCTCCTATTATGATGCTATCTATTGGTCCAGTTGTGAGGATGTTTGTTTTCTTTACATTGAAGTGCAATCTATATTGAATGCCATGGTCTCTGATTGTCATCAGTACGTACATTGCCTTCTTCACATTCAGCAAGCTATGTTGTATCATTGGCATATCACAGGTTGTTAAATACTCTTCCTCCAACTGATGACATGTTCTTCTTTACATGGGGGCTTCAGTTATGGCTTGTGACACTCACAAAACTGCCAGGCTGACCTTTGGTAACATCCTTGAGAAGTGTGAAAAAATATAGGTTGATAAATGTAAGCATATGCAAGAAATAGAAGCTGAGCAGTTCTGCTACAGAGGGAATTAGCCAATACAGAGGGAATTAGCCAATCAATTGGTGACCCAACATGATGCAGAAATGATTAAACAGTATCTTTGATGTCACATACAGGTAAAATGTTGCTGAAGATAATTAAAGATAATTAGAAAATGATTGCAGCAGTACATTGACAGCTGCTAGAAACTCAAGCCAGATTCAGAAGATGACATGAAACAAGGGATATCATTGTTGATGTCAGATGGATCTTCTCTGAAAGCAGAGAATGTCAGAAAGATGTTTACTTGAGTTTTACTGACTACACAAATGTTTTCAACTGTGTGGCTCATAACAAGCTATGGAAAATATTGTGAAGAATGGGTATTCCAGAACACTTAATCATGTTTGTGAGAAACCTGTACACAGACCATGAGGCAGTCTTTCAAACAAATCAAGGGGATAGATACTGAAGGTTTTAAATTCAGGAAAGGTGTATACTAGGGTTGTATCCTTTAACCATACTTACTTGATCTGTATGCTGAACTGAAGCTGGATTATATGAAGAAAAATGTGGCATCAGGATTTCAGGAAAAGTCATTAATAATCTGCAATATGCAGATTTTACAAGCTTTCTTGTTGTAAGCAATTAGGACTTAAAATAGTTACTGATGAAGATCAAATACCACAGTCTTCCATATGTATTGCACCTCAATGTTAAGAAAATGAATATTCTCACAACTGGACCAATAAACAGCATCATGATAAATGGAGAAAAGACTGAACGTGTCAAAAACTTCATTTTGCTTGGATTCAAATTCAACACTCAAGGTAGCAACA
>NW_006408592.1:7350798-7365997 GCF_000296735.1 Chrysochloris asiatica
GGGGCAATGCATACGAGGGGGGAGGGGAATGGAAGAACAAGGCAGATGAGAGAACAGTTAGGCAGGTATGCATGGGTGAAGTGGGTCAGAGGTAAATGATGATGTATGCACAACCTTGGAACAACAGGGCTCTGGGATACAGGGATTGAGGCATGGTTTGAATGGTTAAAAGACGGAAATAATGTTAAGATGCTTGGCTGTCTTTTGTATCTTGGTTTCCCTTGTCTACCATTGTAAAATAGACACTTGAGGGGAAGAGAAAGGAATAGCCAGAAACATCACAATAGAAAGTTTGTAAGTCAGTCTTCAGCCTATAACTGATTGGAATACCTTACAGGGGGCTAGAAGTTGCCCAGTAAAAGAGGCTTCCTGTGGAGCCTTTGCGTTGTATAAGATCTTAAGTGGAATCCTGAACTTCATCCAGAATCATCTGAGGTGGGAAATTTCCACTTGAAAGGACAAGTAGACCAGCCTGGAGCAGCTAGAAGAAAGAATAGAAGATACTTCTTGTAAGAAAAACCAGCAGGAAGAATAAAAAAAAAGTAACGGCAGTCTGATTGACTACTACAAGCACAAGCAAGCTGTTCACCTGGGAGCCATCAAGGCAAGTGGTCAGGTCCCCTCAGGACAAACCCCCTTCCAAGACTAAGACTCAAGGGGAATACATGAGCAGGCATGTGGTCTGGCTAGTGATGACTTTGGTCACCGATAAGGGGAAGTGTGGGAAAAACAGCAATGAAGTTGAGAGCTAAGTTCGTCCACATTCAATAGACTCCTGTGAACCTGGGTGGAGACCTGGTTGGCCAGCAGTATGGCAAGACCCAGGGACTCCTGGGCCCAGAGGCAGTGACATAGTCACAGAGGACTAGAGTGGAGACTGAAGCATCTAGCTGATATGAAGTGAGGGGAGATGCGCTAGAACACCCATACTACAGATAGTATGACCAGGCTTCAATGGCTGGATGATCAGAACTCTACTAGAAGAAAGAGGAAAAAAAGTAATCTGCTACAATTTGATGAACTTTACCTATACTTATGGATGTAGTAGCTCAAAAAAGGAAACACATTTTTACAGCAAGGATCACTCCCACCCCATCAGTACACAGGGTTGACAGGGATGAGCAACTTAGACATTGGCTGCCCAAAATTGGGGGAGGGGCTAAAAAGACAAGGAGTGACTGGCTTACAAGCTTTCAAGAGTGAGCCTAGTTTCAGACAGGGCAGAGGAAGGTAAACTCTCCACTGAATGATTTCTAACCTGTTGGGACAGGGCTAATGAAAGGAGATGGGGGTAAGACTCGTGTGATACAATAGTGGATAATTGCTATGAGGACTGACTGTGAGGGTTAGAAATGTAAAGGTAGATGGTTTGTAACAAAAGGAGGGAATTGACTGATTTTGCAGTCCAGGAACGGAGGTCCCTGGGAACATCAAGTGAGAAGAGCAGAGTGCAGGACCCTACCCAGAGAAGCAGTTATGCCAGAAATAAAGGCATAGACAATGACATGGACAGATGGAGCAGCTGGGGACACTGGACTCAGAGAGGGAAAGGGGTTGTGTGCTGAAGGCCAGAGGACAGGCCTGTGGGGTGTACTCTGATTGTTTGATGATGAATGGAGGGGATTGTAATCATTACAATGAAATGAAATATGATAGGATGAATGTAGAACTGATGTTCTGCCATGTAAGCCCACATAATTCACAATAAAAAGTTAAAAAAAAAAAAAATCCTGCATTGCATTTAGGCCCATCAATCGTAAAAAATCCTCTTTAAAATATTTAAGAGCAAAGATTATCAGTGTGAATATTAAGGTATGCCTGACCCAAGCTATGGTTTTCCCAGTTGCCTCATATTCATGTAAAAGTTGGGCAGTGGATAAGGAAGACTGTAGAAGCATCTATGCATTTCAATTGTGGAGTTATAGAAGAATATAGAAAGTACCATGAACTTCCAGATTGGTTTCTGTACAAACCAATCTTTCTTGTAAGAAGTCAGAATGTTCTTTAGAAAAGAGATGGGAAGACTTCATCTCTCATACTTTGGGCATATTTTTCCGAGGAACCAATCCCTGGAGAAGGACATCATGCTTATTAAACTGGACTGTCAGTCAAAACGAGAATGATCTCCAACAAGATAGACACAGTGGCAGCTACAATTGCCTTGAATATAACAATAGTTGTGAGGATGGCACAGCTCAGAAAGTTTTTTATTTTGTCGCATAAGGTCACTATGAGTCAGAAACAACAGGAATGCCACATAATAATAACAAGAACAGAGCAAAATCCATAAATTCATGTGATTTACGTTAATTCCATGAATTTGGAACCTGAACTCATGAGCACATCTTTTACCTAGACAAAGGCAGTCCTGTTTTTAGATGTTGTAAACTGTATATTTAAAACCTGATATGGCACTATATAGGATAAGCACTGGACTCCAAGGATGATTTGAACTGCATGGTCAGCAGTCTGAGCTTACCAGTCACTCCTAGGAAACCCTATACAGGGTCACTATGAGTCGGAGCTGACTTGATGGTATTGAAAAACAGCAAACTATATAGTCCACAGTAGGGTCTGGTTTTGCTTTTGTCTTATCCATTATACCAAATAAATAGCTTGATTCTCTCCTTTCTCTACTGAATTGATTAAACTGAATGATGATTTAGTTGTATTTCAATCAAAATTTTATTTTGTCTGTAGATGCTGTTGTTTAAAAAAGTTTCGATCAACCAGGCTGTATAATTTGGACTTAGATACAAAGCCAACTGCTTTATGAAGAAAATGAAATTATTACTTTAAATGGATGTGTGGATATAATTAAAACATTATACTAGTGCATTTACATAGCTGCAGAGTTTTTACATCAATATTTTTAACCTCAAGGTTGTAAGTAATTATGTGTAATTGATTTAGCTTCTATTAAAATAATTAGATTATGATGATGCAATTTCAAATGTGTGTGTGTGTGTGTTTTGGAATTAATTTTTAGCAATTAGCTTCCTCATAGATTGTATCAGCATTGTAATTTGAATTTTGCTTCCAGAAAGTTACTGCTACCACAGGCTTGGGAAATCTGTTTGAATTGCTCTTTTTTTGCAAAGCAAAACATTCTGACCTAGCACGCAGCTGATAAACTCTAAGCAGGGTCACACTCAAATATATTTTACAAATATCCCTTATCAAAGCATAATTATCTTGCTCTTCTTCAAAGCTAACATAATGGTTATTCATAACTGGATTTTTACATAAGGACAAAATAACAAAAATATATCATACTTAGTGTTTTGCCTCACTGTTTTCTGTACAGAGTGTCAAAGTGTCTTCAACATTTTATTTCATTTATTTTTTACATGACAGAATTCCAAGAAGTCTTTAATATACTTGAGGAGGGAGATTTATCTCCATATCCCTAATTGCAATGCTTTCTCTTACATGACCTGGTGTGATGCTGTAGGATAAGCTACCTGCAAGGTCAGCAGTTTGAACCCACCAGCCACTCCTCAGAAACCCTATACATGGTTGGTATAAGTTGGAACTGACTCAACAGCACTTAGCAACAGTAATGGCATTGAATAAGTAGATTTGTTGCAAACAATTCTCTTAATTTAGTTTTCTAATTTTTGGTTTTGTCTGATTCCTTTCTGTATCTATTTTCCTCTCCATTTTTTTTTTTTTTCTGTATCTCACATTTAATCATTTGCATGCTTTACTGCATCTGGAGCACTGTGACAGTATACATCCTACATTTGAGAATTTGTAGCTTGAAGCTGAATGTGAAAAACCTAACCCAGTCTATCAGTGTTGTTCAAAACATGTGCATGAATACATCCCAAAATACCACATTTAACTCAGAAGGAAAATAGTGAACTCAGTTTATGTTTTTGCAAAGATTACGTTTGTCTTTGTTGTTGTTGTTATGTGCCGTCAAGTCGATTCCGATCCATAGCAACCCTGTATAGGGTTTCTAAGGAGCATCTGGTGAGCTTGAACCATTGATCTTGCAGTTCAAACAACTTTGCAGTCTGATGCATTAGCCCACAGTGCCACCCTTTAGCGAGGTACAAAACAAGACAGAAGTCAAGATTCCCATACTATTGCTGTCCAACTCAAAAACTGTTAGTGGCACTAGAAAAACCATATGGGAGCCAGGTCTGATGTCCCCTGGCTTTACAAGGGGGAAAGAGAACCAAACTCAAAATTAGCCCCAGTGTTGATTCCTATGAAGTGGAGGTTAGACAAGCTTCCACCATAAAACCTTCTTTACCCTGTTCTGATACCAATCATTCCTTCTACAGCACTCTCTGTTTCACACATGGGTTCTATAATCCTTTGCAGTGGTCACAAGGAACTCATAACAGTATTCATGATATTGGGCTTATTAGGGATGTGAACAGAGTACAGTTTAGGATCAAAACTAACTGAGAATGCAGCAGTTCTCCAGTCCATAATGCCTCTTGTCTCCCATACTGCAGGCTTACCTAATTCATCTTTTCAGCCATGTGGTCCCTGGGCCTCTGACCTGCTTGAGTACAAGTTACAAAGTTCTTTTACCCAGTCTGTGAAGGATCAAAGGACACATTCTTCAAGCCAGTCTCTTGCCTGTAGGCACTCACCTTTACTCAGTGCATAAGCCTAGAGCCTGAAGCTGCTCTCTCTTTTCATGTCATCACCCCTACTGCTGCCTGTTGCTGTCTACTCTTGTTGCCTCTTACTGTCACCTCTGCCTTAGCCTTTGCAGCTGCTGTTTTTCTAGGTAGGGCTCTCACATGTCACTCATGGTCTTCCTTATTGATGGTCCTGGGATCTTCCATCTCTGCTTCTGAGATGACTCCTTTTAAGCCTAGCTGGAGAGCAAATCTAACCAATTCCACCTTTAGAATCCTGTATATCTTATTTTCAAGGTCCCACACAATCACTTGGTGCAAATTAAGAAGATTTTGGATAGAAAAGCCACGTCAAGTAAATTCAAGACACTACAGGCACAAAAATATCTTTGCGTAGTAAAAAACACAATCATCTTACACCAATATCTATAGTCCTTTATTAGACATTATGGCTTTCCTTATAACCACATTTTTCAATACTCCCGAAAATGTCCTTTGAACTACAAGCTTGACAACTCTCATTACTTCCTTTAAAAGTTTCTATATGACTTTTTGTTTTGTTTTTCTTAATGTCCTTCCTAGTCAATTCTGTTTGTCTCATTATGTTGTTGTTGTTAAGTGCCGTCGAGTCAGTTCCGACCCATAGCAACACTGTAGGGTTTCTGAGGAGCATCTAGTGAGCTTGAACTGCCAACCTTGCAGTTCAAACAGCTTTGCAGTCTGGTGCATTAACCCACAGCACCACATCAGGACTCCTTTTCTCATTATAGGAAAAATGAAATAGTCATAATTTCACTTAAAATAGAAGATAAGGGTGCTGTTTTATTTCTGCTTCCCATTTTATTTTCATGAAACTCTTTTTGTGTCTGATTATCATCCATAATAAACTCAGAATGACATCAATTTCCACTTCACACTGCAGTTGTGAAGACTAAATGAGGTAATGGATTTGGAGGCGCTGAGTAAACCATCTAACTTCAACTATTTCTACTGTGTATTATTGCCTCTTTCATAGATTGTCAAGTTTTTCTATGGGGAATCTGCATTATTATCACAGTTGTAACAAGACTAAGTTCAGCAAATATATTGGGTTTTATTCTGTGTCAGGTACAGTAGGGTTCTAGACTTTGGAGATACGTTGTTGTTGTAAAGTGCCACTGAGTCAGTTCTAACTCATAGGGATCTTGTACAGGGTTTCCAAGGAGCAGCTGGTGGGTTTGAACTGTAAACCTGTGATTTAAATTTATCTTCCAGTCCAGTGTTTTATCATACAGTACCACACCAGGACATACTTCAGTAAACAAACAAAAACTTATTTTTCTTGGAAACTATACATTTTAGAGATGGGGAAACAATAATGAATATATAATAGAATAAACAAAAAAATCATTTCATTAGTCATAATTGCAGTAAGTTAGTAAAGTTGGGTGATGGGATCAAGAGGAACTGGAAAGAAGCAGGTTTGGGAAAACCGTTCTTAAATATTGATAATTCAGGCAGTGTAGCACATAGGTAGTCTTGGGTCATTTTTACTGTTTTTAACTAAATAATCCAATTTCTTATTAAAATAAATTGTACACCAATCATAAAATGGTTATGATTTATTAAAGTTCATTATTCAGGGTTAGCGAAATGCACATAAAAATTCTTTAAAATTAAATCTATATGATCCAATTCTGAGCTCTGATCGACTCCTATTCAAAACCTCAACTTCCTAGTTTATAAATATGCTTAGAAATTAAAGGACTGGTGAAATGCCTAGAACAAAATAGTAATTGGGTAAAGACTTGTTTTCTTCTCTTTATTCCCTTAGCTTTCATGGATACTTGGAATTCTAAAAATATAGTACCATCCCATATCTAACACATTTTAAAATTTTTAGTTTTTTTCAATTTTACAATCACACTCAGTGGTCATTTAATCTCTTTTTCTATATGTTCATTGATAAGAAAACACATTTTCTATAACTTCTCAGTGTTCCACTTTTGTTTGAGACTGGGGAAAACTATGGCTTCGAATAATGAAATTAATTATTCATTGATATAAGGTAAATTGAGCATTATTTTCAAAACAAATTGCTATTAACATACTGATGTATTTTCATAGGGGCACAGTGGCTCTGTACAGTGATCACTGTATTGCAAAATACAAGGTTAGCAGTTCAAGTCCATCAGCTGTTTCAAGGAAGAAAGATGAAGCCTTTGGCTCCTACAGATTTATAGCCTAGGAAACCCTATACAGAGTTGCTATGAGTTGGAACTGACTATATAACATTTGACAAAGGTAATAATATCTTCTAATGCTGCAAATATAAAACCCTTATCTAGTAGTATTAAAATGCAAATTGGATGTGGCATTACAGGTTTGTATTAATGTTTAACAATTCTTTATATGATATTTCCCACTATTTAAGAAACAACATTGTTGATGGGGTGGGGGAAACACAGGAGAGAAGAAGGAGAAAAGAATCTCATTTCTTTGTGAAAATCTATTGTTTTAGTAACTGCTGTATTTGAGAAACCTGACAGCCAATTCCTTTATTCAAGAACATTTATTCCCATAAGTTTTGTGGTCCCACAGCATAAAAATTACCTTTTGGAAGAGTTATTGCTTTAGGCAATAATGAGACCATAAATCTGTTAGCCTCCTGGTAAAGTCCTTAGGAACACACAAGAACTGTTGGGGCTGTTTCTCTGAAAAGTGTAAAATCATCATTTTTGTTGATATTCATTTAAATCAGGCAAGTTTCTCCACTTGGGGCAGAATTACTTTGATAGAAACTAAATCATGAGGCTTCTGACCCATAGCAGTTGGAGACACATTGATTGAACAATACAATTATATTCTGAAACATAAGATTGCCTGACAAAGAGCATCCTAAGTGCCTCTTAGATGGAGTTCACATTTGGAAATCACTTGGAAATCTCTGTAGGTATTGATGCTGTAATGATTTGCTTGCTAATTGGACAAACCTCTAGCAGAAATTGTGTGGGAGCTATGCAGTGATGACGTATGTATATTTTTAAAAATAAATAAAAAACCCCATGGTCACTGCCATCAAGTGTATATCAGCTGAAAAGTACAATGTTGAGCAGAGTAGAATTGCCCCATTGGCTTTCCAGTCATTACAACAATGACCTGCCACATCTCCTGTGTAGCAACTGATGAGTTTGAACTGCAAATCCTTTTAGTTGGCAGCGGAATGCTTTTTACCCATGGTGCCACCAGGACGTCTGCACATTATTTTCTTACTGTTTCTTAATTTCTATAACAAAGTACAGATTTTTTTTTTTTCATTTTATTGAAATAGGGAGACCTGTAGAAGTAGAGACATACAGCAAAAGAAATTGATTTATGAAATTGCAGGATATTGGAAAGAGCACCACACTTGAAATCAGGAAAACAAGTATTCAAATAAGAGTTCTAATCTATACTGTTGTTGATGTTAAGTGCCAGCCAGTCAGTTCCAACTCATAGCAGTCCTGTTTAGGGTGTCCAAGGACAGACTGGTGGGTTTTAACTAATGACCTTGCAGTTAGCCGCCTAGTGCTTATCCTACAGTACCACACCAAGACTCTACTAATTATGGGAAACTGGAGTCTCTTTGTACTTCATTTTTCCCATCTATGAAAAAAGATAACTGAGCTCTCATAGTAGGGCTGCCAGCTTATGACTCATGGACTTCCTACGTATTATTACCTTGTATTAAATGTTTTAATATTTATTTAACCTGTGCATTGTTTAAGGAGTCCTGGTGGCTCAGTGATTAAACACTTAGCCACTAACAGAACAGAACAATCAACGATTTGAGCTCAACAGCTGTTCCAGGGTAGAAAGACGTGTCGTAGCTTCCAGCATCATATTAACATGCAAGCTGGCACAGAAAGAAAAAGTGATAGTTGTGTGATCATGGTATGTTCTTCTATTTATGTAGTTCTCTTTTGGTTTCTTGTGTTAGTCTTCTGTAATTTTTTCTGGTAGTGCAGTGATTATGAATCAGGCTGCTAATCTCAAGGTCAACAGTTCAAAACTACCAGTGGTTGAAATATGACGCTTTTTGCTCCCCCATAGGATTTAGAGCCTTGGAAACTCTATATGAAGTTGCTATGAGTCAGATCAACTCCATGGCACTGAACTACAACAACAATTTTCTTTCTATTGATCTTTTGTGTCTCTGGTTAGATTTATTCCTAAATACTTGGGTGGCTATTAGTTTCCTGATTTCCTTTTTAGAGATCTCTTTGTTAGTGTAGAAGAATCTGACTGAGTCTTGTATGTTGATCTTGTACCCTGACACTTTGCTGAATCTTCCAATGCATGTCAATAATTTTCTTGCCAAGTCTTTAATATTTTTCTGCCAATAAGATTGTGTCATCTACAAATAGAGGGAAATTTCCTTCTCTCTTTTTTTGTTTTCATTCTGAATTGAGTGATAGTTTGCATGGGAGAATATCAGCTTTACACTCATCTTATCGTATTTCATTTCATTGCAATGATTACAAGCCCCTCCATGCATCATCATTCAACAGCATTTGCTTCTATTCCCTGGTTTTTGTTTGTTTGTTTGATGTACACAAAAATACTCAGGAATGTGCAACCATTCAAACACTCAAAAGACATATCCTGCAAGTCTGCCCCTGGCCTCTAGCACACAGTCACACTTCCTCCATGAGTCTAGAGTCCCCAGCTGCTCCATCTTAGTCTACATGATCATCTCTGCCTCCATCTCTGGCATTGCTGCTTCTCTGAATATGGTCCCACACTCTGCTCCCACTCTTCTCACTGTGGTCCCAGGGTCCTCTGCTCCTGGACTGTAAGGTGAAACACTCACTTCTTTTTACTACAAAATATCTACCTTTATAGTTGCAACAATCACAATCAGTCATGACAACAATTACTCACTATTGAACCATAACAGTGTTATCCCCATCTCCTTTTACCAGCCCTGTCTAGACAGGCTGAAAACTACTCAGAGAATGTTTTTCAGTTTCTTTCTGCTAAGTGTAATATTTGCCGTTGATTTATATATGTCCTTAATTATGTTGAGGAATTCGCATTCTGTTCCAATTTTGTTGGGTGTTTTTATGGGAAATGGGTTTTGGATTTGTCAAATATCTCTCCTGTGTTAATCGGTATAATCGTGTAGGTTTTTTTTTTCTTTCTTTCTTTTTTAATGTGGTATATTGCCTTGACTTTTTTTTCTAACATTGGACCATCCTTACATACCTAGTATAAATACCACTTGGTCATGCATTATTTTTTGATATATTGTTGGATTCAATTTAATAGATTTTGTTGAGAATTTTTGCATCTTTGTTCATGAGGGATATTGGTGTACAATTTGTTTTAATGATAAAGTTGCCTAGTTTGGATATCAGGGTTATACTTGCTTCATAAAATGAATTTGGAAATCTTACATGTTTTTGATATTCTGGAATAGTTTAAGTAGAATTAGTGTTAGCTGTCCTCTGAATACTTGGTGGAATTCATCAGTGAAGCCATGTTGGTCTCAATGTTTTGTTTTGTTGGGGATTTTTAAATTTTTCTATCTATTTATTGTTTTGCTATGGGTCTGTTCAAATTTTCTACCTCAGTTCATTTTAGTTTATGTATGTAGTGTGTTTCTAGATATTTGTCCATTTCTTTCAGGTTTTCAAATTTGTTAGAAGATAGTTCTTAATAGTATTTTGTTATTGTCCTTTTATTTTTGTTGGGCCTATTGTGACATCATACATTTAATTTCTTATTTGTGTTATTTGAATCATCCCTTTTTCCTTTGTTAACTTTGTCAGTGGTTTGTTGATTATATTAATCCTTTAAAGAACCAACTTCTCTTGAATCTTTCTCTTGTTTTTCTATTTTGTTTCATTTATATCTGCTTTAATCTTTCTGTTTCTTCAGCTAGCTTTGTACTTTCTTTGCTGCTCT
This sequence comes from Chrysochloris asiatica, assembly GCF_000296735.1. NCBI lineage: Eukaryota > Metazoa > Chordata > Mammalia > Afrosoricida > Chrysochloridae > Chrysochloris > Chrysochloris asiatica. Next base: position 7,361,331 of record NW_006408592.1, read on the forward strand.
TTTTCTAATCTTCGGAAATGTTGAGTTAAATGTTGATTTTGATTTCTTTTTCTTTTTGATGTGTGTGTTTACTGCTCTAAATTACCGTCTGAACAATGCTTCTGCTATATGCCAAAGCTTTTGGTATGCTGTATTTTCATTTTCATTTGATTCAGGAATTTTTTATTTCATCTTTTATTTCTTCCATTATCCACTAGTTTTTAAACAAGGTTTTATTTGATTTCTTTGTACTTGGTTTTGTTTGCTTGGCTGTTTTCCTTGATCTGGCTATTTTTGGTTTCTAATTACTAGCTTTGTGATATAAGAAAATGCTTTGTAGTATTTCAATGTTTATATTTGTTGAGGTTTGCTCTGTGGCATAATATATGGTCTATTTTGGAAACTTTTCATGTGCACTAGCAAAATATTTATATCAGGTTTGTTCATTGTGTTGTTTAGTTTCTCAGTGTCTTTCTTGAGTTTCTTTCCATTTTTCTCTTTCAGTAAAAGTGGTGTATTAAAACCTTCTAAAAGTACTATAAATTTCTCATATTTATTTCTTCAATTCATTAAGAGTTTGGTTTATGTATTTTGAGGAATTTTCATTGGGCTCACACCATTTAGTCATTATGTATTATTCTTATTTGTTTCTTATTCTGGTTTTGCCTTAAAGTCTGTTTTATCAGAAACTAATATTGTTGCTACTGCTCTTTCTTATTGCTGTTAACTTGATATATTTTTTCCATCCATGAATTTTTTTTTGTCTACTTATGTCTGTGTGTGTATGGTGTAGCTCATGTAGACAGCATGTTGAATGATTCAATTTGCTTTTGTCTTTCTTAAATTTTTTTTTTCTTAAAATGTTTTATTGAGAATTATTTGATAGTTTACCTGGGACAACATTAGCTTTACATTCATCCTATCGTATATCCTTATATTGCCATGGTTACAATCCCCCACATGCATCATCAACCAACTACATGGTACGCCCCGCAAACCTGGCAACTAGTGGTCAGTACACAACCCCTCTCCCTCTCTAGGTCTACAATCCCGGGCCACTCCATCTCTCCATGTCATTGTCTCTGCCTCCATCACCGGTGTTGCTGCTTCTCTGGGTAGGGTCCCTCACTGCACTCTTTTCCCTTGATGCTCCTGGACTGCAAAGTAAATCACTGCCCTCCTTTTGCTACAAAACGTCTACCTTTACATTTTCAACCCTCATAGTCAGGTCTGATAGTAATTATTCACTGTTGTACCGCATGAGTGCTATTCATATCTCCTTTCATCAGTTCTGCTCAGACAGATTGGATACTACTCAGTGCAGATTCTACCTTCCTCTGCACCCTCTGGATCTAGGCTCCCTCTTGAATGCTTGTAAGCCAGTCACTTCTTGCCTTTGTAGCCTCCCCTCTGCCCATTTTGGGTAGCCAATGTCCAAGTTGCCCATCCCTGTGTACTCTGTGTATTGAGGGTGTGGGAATGATCCTCACTGTAAGAGTTGTTCCTTCTTTTGAACTACTGCATCCATAGGTTTAGGTCAAGTTCATCAAATTGTATCAGATTACTCTTTTTTTTTTTTTCTTCTTCTTTCTTCTTCTAGTTGAGCTCTGATCATTCATCCATTGAAGCCAGGTCAAGTGGGTATTATCTGCAAGTTTGGATGTTCTTTTGCATATGTCTTCTCTTCTTATCAGCTGAATGCTTGACTCTCCACTCTAGCCCTCTGTGGCTATGTCACTGACTCTGGGCCCAGGAGTCCCAGGTCTAACCAAACTGCTGGCCAACCAGGTCTCCACCCAGGTTCACAGAAGTGTATTGAATGATGTTGGACTTCGCTCACATTTTTATTGCTGTTTTTCCCTCACTTCCCCTTATCAGTGACCAACATGGTCACCAGTCAGAGCACGTGTTTACTAGTGTATTCCCAATGAGTCTCAGTCGTGAAAGAGGGTTTTCCCTGAGGGGACCAGACAGCTTGACTTGCGTTCTTGTAGTAGTCAGTTGGTCTGCCTATATTGTTTTGTATTTTTCCTGTCGGTCTTTCTTTCAAGAAGTATTTTCTGTTCTTCTAGCCACTCTAGGCTGGTCTGCCTGTCCTTTCAAGTGGAAATTGTCCACCTCTGAAGATTCTGGATGTTGTTCAGGATTTCACGTATGGTCTTATGTAATGCAGAGGCTCCGCAGGAAGCCTCCTTCAATGGGAACGTTATAGCCCCATTTTAGGTATTCCAGTCAGTTATAGGCAGAAAACAGACTTACAAACTTTCTATGGTAATATCCCTGACTATTCCTTTCTCTCCCTCTCAAGTGTCTATTTTATAATGGTATACAAGGGAAATCAAGATTCAAAAGACAACCAAGCATCGTAACATTATTTCCCCCCTTTGCCCATTCCAACCATGTCTCAATCCCTGTATTCCATAGCCCTATTGTTCCAAGGTTGCACATACATTGTTATTTACCTCTGTCCCACTTAGCCCATGCAAACCTGCCTAATTGTTTTCCCATCTGCCTTTTTCTTCCATTCCTATCCCCTTTCTTGTGTATTGCCCACCCCCAGCACCCAAACTGTCCTGTGTCTATTCTATACCCTGTGCTCTATCTTCCCTCCATTCCTTCACCCCACCTCCACATCCCGGTAACCAGCAAAGAATCCCCTCCCCCTTTAGTATTGGTTGTTTTTCTTAGTCTTTTACAGTAATGGTCCTATGCAGTATTTCTCCTTTTGTGACTAACTAATTTCACTCAACATAATGTGCTCAAGGTTCATCCATGTTATGTGATAGCTTATAGCTTCTTTGTTTTTGTTCTTAAGGGTAGCATAATATTCCATTGTGTGTATGTAGCACAGTTTGTGTATTTATTCTCTGGTTGTTGGACACTTAGGCTGTCTCCATCTTTTTGCTATTATAAATAGTATTGCTATGAACGTTGATGTGCATATATCTTCTTGTGTTATGGCTCATATTTCTTGTGGTTAAATACCAAGAAGAGGAATTGCTGTATCATAAGGTATTTCAATTTCCAACCTTCTGAAGAAGCCCTATATTGCTTTCCAGAGAGGTTGGACCATCCCACCAGCAATGCAGGAGTGTCCCAATCTCTCCACATCCTCACCAGCATTTTATTGTTCTATACTTTGTTGATATTGTCCTTGGTCTTGGAATCTTTCATTATAATTTGTGTTGGTGATTTTATTTGGATATTTATCCTACATGGGTTTCATTCGTTTCTTGATTGCATGCATTTTTGTATGTTATAATGCTAGGAAAGTTTTCTTTCAACAATTCTCCAACAATTTTCTCTGTGCTTTTTTCTTTATATCTTCCTATTCTGTAATTCCAGTCACACGTAAGTTATTTCTCTTGATGGTTTCCCACATAATTCTTAGGCTTTGTGTAGATTTTTTCCTTCCTTTTTTTTTTTTTCCTGATATTTCCTCTTACAGATTAGTATTGAGAGATTTATCTTCAAGCTTACTAATTCGACCTTCCAACTCACTCTTTTGACCTTCTAAAAATTCAATTCTGCCCCATTGCCCTTTCAATATGCTACCTATTTCTGATACCTGAGTATTTATTTTCTGGATTTATGTTTACTGGTTTTGTATGGCTTCTAATTTCTCATGTATTTTGTCTTTTTTTTTTTTTTCCATAGTGTCCCTGAATTCATCAGAAGATTTTTCTGTATTCTATTAGTTTTCGTATATAGCTTTCTTGGCCTTTCTCTCAATTATTGGAGGGCACGTGTGGTTTAATGAATTCTGTAATACGTCTTACAGCCTTAGTCTGTAACTCCATCCAAACAATGTTTCTGCCTTGCTGGCTCTGGGCAAGGCCAAAGAATGTGAGAGAAGATACTGAAAGGGTGATAGGGTTCAGTTCTGGATGTTAGCAGAGTTCATTGTAATTGTAAAAACTTGAAACCATAGCATGGGTTTAAAATTAGCCATCTCAGAAGCAGGAGGGGGGGGGTCTTCCTAACATCAGAGAATAGTCTTTAATGGCACAAGTCATTTGAACACCAAGACCCCTGTGCATTGAACCTCCTTAAAAAGGGACAGAAATCTTTGACAGTGTAGGAGTGACAGAGAAGCAGCAGCAGCAGCAAAACAAAACAAAAAACAGAGCACAAGACAAAGCAATTGACTGCTCAACCTACAGAGCAAGTAAAGATAATAGACTTTGGGCAGTAAGCTTGCTTATAGAGTGGGGTGACTCCAGGTACTTAAGTGGGGGTAATTAGGTTTGTAACTCATGGAGCTATAACCAAGTGCCTTCAAGTTGAGGCTATGGTGGAGTAGTGTTCCCTATGGGTATTTATCAACATTTGACTAGAACAACTGGCCCCTGAGCATTGCTTAACCTGAATTGTAACTGTTTAACTTTCTTAATAAACCCAGTAACTCTGATTATGGTGTCTGAATTCTGTGTGACCATTGCAATGAATTGTTATATTTATATGAACAAGAGACTGTGGGAGGATAATTTCTTGTCACATATTTTTGTAATACCTAACTGGTATTCCTCTGAATTCTCTATCAACTACTTCCTTTACTTCCTCACACACATTGTCTGGCTTTGTATTTTGGTCATTTGCTTAAGCTACTCTGTCTTTTTTCTTCATTTGACCCTAAATTGACTGTTGTCATTGTTGTTGTTAGGTGCCATCGAATTGGTACCAACTCA
>NW_006408592.1:7368277-7369961 GCF_000296735.1 Chrysochloris asiatica
TCATGTGTTCTCCAGCATCATTTCTATCACGAAAGCCATATTTTCCTACTACTGATCCTTCTTCTTTGCTCCCAACCTTTGCATTCCAATCACCAGTAATGAGCAGTACCTCTTGATTGCATGTTTGATTAATTTCAGATTGAAGAAGTTGGTAGAATTCTTCTATTTCAACCTCACTTGGTTTAGTTGTTGGTGCGTAAATTTGAAGAATAGTGGTATTAATTGGGCTTCCCTCTAGGTACATGGATATTATCCTGTCACTTACAGCGTTGTACCTCATGACTGATCTGGATATGTTCTTTTTGACAATGAATGCAACACCATTCCTCTTTAGTTTGTCATTTCCTGCATAGTAAACCATGTGGTTGTCAGATTCAAAATGGCCAATACCAGTCCATTTCAGCTTACTAATGCCTAGGATTTCGATGTTTATGTGTTCCATTTCAGTTTTGACAATTACCAATTTTCCCAGGTTCATACTTTGTACATTCCATGTTCCAATCTTCAGTGGTTGTTTACAGCTGTTTCTCTTCATTTTGATTTGTGGCCCATCAGCAAATGAAGGTCCAATGAGCTTTTCTCCCACAGACTTTAATCATGTGACCACAGTCAACTCTACTTTGAAGAGGCAGCTCTTCCTCAGTCACATTTTGAGTGCCTTCCAACCTGAGGGTTCTCATTTTCCGGTACTATATCTGACAGTTGTTCTCTGCTATTCATAAGGTTTTCAGTGACTAAATTTCTAAAGTAGTTCATCACTCCTTCTTCCTAGTCTGTCTTCATCTGGAAGCTCATCTGAAACCTGCCCACCATGGTTAATCCTGCTGATATTTAAAATACCAGTGGCATAGCTTTCAGAATCACAGCAATTCACAAGCCACCACTGTAGGACAAGCTGACAGATGAGTAGTGGGTGGTCATTGTATTTGTCTTTAGTATGTGACTGTTTCTCAGCGTGTTCTTGGGCACTCAACACCTGCTTCCTGTTGGGTATGATAGAGAATGGCAGAGTGTGCCACACTCTCTGTTTGCTGATCTTTTAGCACAGTTCAGGACCGGTCTGGTTGATGTTGGCCGCTATCTGTTGTTGATAAGGAGGACAGGATCTAGTAGTGACCATGGTCCAATGGGAATGCTGCAGGAAGTACAGGTGTAGCTTGGTTATAGGTGTTTTTGTCTCCAGTTTTTCTAATACACACAGGCTCACAGGACAGTGTTTTAGTAGACTGAACAAATGACTGTGTGCCACTGTCTTGGAGGTGTAGCAAAAAGGAGTTTGAATTGATATTTCAAAGTTTAGCTTTGTTTTTAGCTTAGACACTGGGTACAGACATAAATTTTTATAGTTCACCCTTTCCCTTCTTACTAGGAAATAAACAGATATCATTTTCAGTTGACTATAATTTTTTTTTTTTTTTTAGTTTCTTGGAAGAACCAAGGGAGGTAATTTTTTTACTCAAGAAATAAGCATAATGTATTTAATAGTAGGATTGAACTGTAATTCCCATTCCATCCTCCTCACCAGTCAGAGAGGTTGGCCTAAAAGCTGCTCCATGTGTGTTGAAGGACCCTCACATATTGGTTTATCAGGGTCATTGTCCTCAGGATAGTTGCAAAAGCCTTAGAAGCTAAATGTGCTCTATAACCTTGGAAGGACATTCCCTTCTGTGCATCATATATATAT
>NW_006408592.1:7370061-7379069 GCF_000296735.1 Chrysochloris asiatica
AAAAATATTTAAATATTTTTATATTGAACACAGTATTTGTCAGATTTTAAAATATGTTAATAATGTAATGAGTCTAATGTACTGTTACTTTGAATATCTGAAATTCCATAAAGATACAAAATATCATGGTTAATATAAAAATTCTTGGAGAACCTACTTCAAAATATCTATTCCATATGTTGATTTTGTGTGGGTTAATGTGCCAGACTGCAAAGCCGTTTGAACTGCAAGGTTGGTGGTTCAAGCTCACCAGCGGCTTCTCAGAAACCCTATACAGGGTCACTATGGGTCAGAACTGACTTGACAGCACTTAACAACAATAACAACAACAAGCATGATTTTATATCTTCCTGGGATTATAGTATTACTCAATTATAGACAGTAATTTTATTAGTCCCCAAAGAAAACAGAATCTAAACTCAAACTAGCTTATATTACAGATTTTATTTCATTGACCAATTCTCTCCTGGTTGTTTCAAGGGACTGGTCACATCTTCTAAACTGATTGAAATACGAGTCAGTGTTTATTGGGCTGGATATTTTTTCAATTGAAACTTTACATAAGTAGTACCTTCCAAGCCTTGTTTTGGAATCACAGGCTCATCAAAGATAGTGTTTATTCATCTTTGCCTCTATGTCAATGAATTATTGGTTACAACGTGTTCCACCTCCCCTTGCAATTTATTTTTTTAAACCCTCTGTGCAGTCTGTAATTTATAGCTATATCCAGAATGTCCATTGCAGACATGATGAGATTAGGTACTGAGTTTATGTAGATACATTTCCTTCAAGATTTTCAAATAATTTATCATTTTGCCATATGTTGTTGAACATTATAAAACTTTGTTGAAATCAACCTTTTCTGGTGAGGCATGGAGAAAATTATAATTAAAAATGTTACATATATTTAGATTAGATCAGCATTTTTCGACTTATTAAAATAAATTAAATAATTATGAAGTCTTAATTTTGTACTTCTTTTGCATTAAATTTTTTAATTTAAATTTTATTTTAATATTTCTATATATTGTATCATTAAAGACTCATGTTTATTCACATAGTCAACTTAAGTTTGTTAGCTACAATTAAAATTTTCTTTGAATGGATAATTATTACAAGTTCTGTCATAAACCACATTTAGCTAAACTCATTATTTTTCAGAACTCCTGGTGTGGGGCTCTCTAATAAGCTAGGCTGATAATCAAAAGGTCAGCAGTTGAAACCCACCAGTCATTCCTTGGAAACCCTGTACAGGGTCACTATGAGTGGGAACCAGACTCAGCAGCACTTCATAACAAAAACAAAAACAATTGTCTTTTAGGTAACACCTAAAAAATATTTAAATATCTTTGCTTTCTGACAACAACAATATATTACAGGGACATCATTCCCCTCTTTCAAGATATGAGATGGTCTTCTAAAAGCTACAATTCCTTTTAAGTGAAAACAATTTTTAGGACTAATTTCAGAGTGCTGTGAGCACTGTCCAGATGCTGTGGGCAGAATTTCACTGATGCCAGACATCTGTGAGAGATATAGGCACGTTTAATCTTTAAAGTTATGTTTATATTGATTATCCAAATGAATTACAAAATTAGTATTACATTTTTCAAACTTATGATAACATGAACACAGAATTCTGCTTTAGCGTACCTAAATGAAAATCCTCCATGTTTTTTTACTCTCTCTTATCTTCCAGGCTCAGAACCCTGGTTTTGTCAGCATACTGTGAGCAGAGCCATCTCATTAGAACAGATTCCCAGTCAGTAAGCTCATAATTCTTATATACAAAATTAAAATAGAGAGGTCACATGGATGAGACTACTCACATTTACATGACTAAGGCAGTGTCCCATGCAAGCAGACATACAGTGGCAGCCAAATCAGAACTGAGATGCTGTTTAGTGAGCATGGCATCAAAATGAGCATAATTAGTTAGATTAGACAAGTCTTTCAGTAAGGCATGTATTCATGAATCTATACCCAGAACAGAGAAGGTCATGCCAATAGGAGTAGAATAGATAATTGCAGAGAAGTAAGACCACAATTTTTTGGACAGTTCTAGAATGATGGCTGCCAAAAATAGAGATGATACTGAGAGCCAATATACAGAAAGAACAAATAGAAGCCTGTATCAATAATTAGAAATTTGAAAAAATGTAAACAATAAAACTCAAAAAGAGACAGATAACAAGGGAAAATGGAATCAGCATTTCTTCTGCACCTTGAACCCAATACAAGAACCATCCTTAATTCAGCTCTTAGACACACACAAAAAAATCCTTAAATGAGTTTTGAAAATCTATTGCAGCTATCAAGAAAAGTCTACTGATTCTGGGCATGTGACATAAGTCTTAAAGTCACGGAGTATAGTAATCTTAGGCTGCATGCATGTCACTCAAGTTTAACCATTCAGAGACAATGAAGACATGTGTTTCCTGCATTAGCTGCATTTGCTACAAAATCCCACTTTTATTGGGATTCTGTAGCAAATGCAGCTAATGCAGGAAACACCATTTTTATTGGGATTTTGTAGCAAATAAAAACAAAAAAAATAGTAGTTTTTTCCCATTAGATACATTTTGTTAGGCCAACAGTAAAATTGATATATAATAGACATTACAAAGTGTGAAAGATTACTAATCTGTAATCCAGTCGTTGATAGGCTCGAGTTTGACATTGTATTCATTTTCAGTGGATTGGCCTATTTACTTAATTATTAACAATTCATTAATAAGTCCATTGGCAAAGAAGGAAAGAAGGGAGACATATACATAATTATTTTCAGTAGTCAACATTTTCTCCTTGATGTAAATATAATAGAGTCATATATGCAGGATATGATAGAGGAATAAGAGACTTCATCATAATTGTTTAAATTAGAGAAGATTTTGCAGCATAGGAGTAGAATAATGACACCACCCATTCCTACTGTAGCACTCTCCATTCTGCTGGTTTGGATAATTCATTGCAGTGGTCATGCAGAATTTAGAAATCATATTCACAGATATGGTGTTTATTAGGGAAGTTGTTGTTGTTTGAAGCCATCAAGTCAGTTCCAATTCATGGCGACCTTATGCACAACAGAACAAAACACTGCCCAGTCCTGCACAATCCTGACAATTGATAAGTTTGAACCCATTGCTGCTTTGGCTGTGTCATTCCATCCTATTGGTTGTCCACTTTTTTTTTTGCTGATCTTTCCCTTTATTAAGCATGTTGTCCTCCTCTATAGACTAATTCCTTCTGATAACAGGTCCTAAATATGAGAGACTAAGTCTCACCATCCTTGATTCTAAGGTGCATTTTGTCCGTGCTTCCAAGACAGATTTGTTGACTTTTTCAGCAGTCTGTTGTATTTTAATATTCTTCTCCAACACCAAAATTCAGATGTATTGATTCTTCTCTGTTTTTCCTTACTCATTGTCAAACTGTCGCATGCATATAAGGGGATAAAAAATACCATGCATGGGGTTAAGCACACCTTGTACTTTAAACTGATATCTTTGCTCTTGAACACTTTAAAGATGTATTTTACAGCATTCTTGCCAAATGAAATATGTGTTTTGATTTTTTGACTTCTGCTTCCGTGAATGTTGAAAGCAAAATGGGGTTTTAGACAACTTCAACCTTTTCTGTATTCATCATGATATTTTTTTGTCCAGTTGTAAGGAATTTCATCTTCTTTATATTGAGCTGTACTGAAGGCTGTAGTCTTTGACCTTCATCAGTCAGTAAGTACTTAAGTTCTTATCACTTCCAGGAAGCAAAGTTGTATCATAGTTCTTCTTCATATAATTGTTGTTGGTGTTAGGTATCATCGAATCAGTACTGACTCATAGCAGGGCTATGTACAACAGAATGAAACACTGCCAGTCCTGCACCAACTTCAGAATCACTGCTGCCACAGTGCCCGTCCATCTAGTTTGGATCTTTCTCTTTTTCTTCTACCCTCCATTTTACCAAACATTGACTAGTCCCTCCTGATAATATGTCTGAAGTTTGAGAGACCATGTCTGGCCATCCTGGCTTCCAAGGAGCATTCTGGCCATACTTTTTCCAACACAGATTTTTTTTTTTTTTTTTTTTCCTGACAGTCCATGGCACTTTTAATATTCTCCTCCAACACCATAATTCAAATGCAGCAATTTTTCTATGATCTTCCTTATTCACTTTCCAACTTTCACATGTATATGAGGTTATTGAAAATACTTTGGCTAGGGTCAGCTGCATCTTAGTCCTCAAGCTGACATCTTTGTTCTTCCACACTTTAAAGAGGTCTTCTGCAGCAGATTTGCCTTATGCAATATATATCATTTGATTTCTTGACTGCTGCTTCCATGAGTGTTGATGGTTGATCCAAGCAAAATGAAGTCTTTAACAGCTTCAATCTTTTCTCACTTAGCTTGATATTATTTATTGATTCAGTGGTGAGGATTTTTGTTTTCTGTACATTGAGGTGCAACCCATACCAAAGGCTGTGTTTCTTTGATATTCATCAATAACTATTTTTAGTCCCCTTCACTTTCAGCAAGCAAGGCTGTATCATCTGCTTATCACAGGTTGTTCATAAGTCTTCCTCAAATCCTAATGCTACATTCTTCTTCATATAATCCAGTTTCTCAGATTATTTATTCATCATACAGATTGAATTCAACTCTGGCACACACCTTTCCTAATTTTAAAACATTTACTGTTCCCTTGTTCTGTTTGAACAACGGCCTCTTGGTCTGTGTACCAGTTCCTCATGAATACAATAGTTACAGAATACTAATACTCCACACTGTTGGCCATAGCTTGTCATGATCTACACAATTACAAACCTTGGCATAGTCAATAAAGATGGGTAAACATCTTTCTTGTTTTCTCCACATTTAACTGAGATCCATCTGATGTCAGCAATGATATCCCTCATTCCTCATCCTCATATGTCTACATCTTGAACCTGTGGCAATACTCTGTCAATGTACTGTTGCAGCTGCTTTGAAATACCTCTCACGAAATTTTACTTGCATGTGATATTAGTTATATTGTCCAATGATTTCCACATTCTGCTGGGTCACCTCTCTTTGGGATGTGCATAGATAAGGATCTTTTTCAGTCAGTTGGAACCATAATTAAGGGTCAGATAATTAAGTTTCTTCTTCATACAATTAGTCTCAGCATGCAGAATGAATGAATATGTTAAAATAATACAAACTTGGTGCGCACATTTCCTGATTTCAAACCATTCAGTATCCCATTGTTCTTTTCAAACTACTGCCTGTTGTTGTATGTAAAGTTTCCTCATAAGCAGAATTAAGTGTCCTGGAATACCAATTCTTCACAATGTTATCCATAGTTTGTTATGATCCACACAGTTGGAAGCCTTTGCATAGTCAAAAAAGCACAAGTAAATCTCTCTTTCATATCCCCTGCTTTTAGCCAGTCAGCATTTATATGTCTCATTTTACATCTTTCTGTGAATCCAGCTTGAATTTCTGGCAGCTCACTGTCAGTGCAGTACTGAAATAGTTTTTGAATTATCTTCAGAAAAACTTGCCTGTATATAAATTAATGATATTGTTCAATGATTTCCACACTCTGTTTTGTCACCTTTCTTTGGAATGGGTACAAATATTATCTCTTTCAATCTGTTGGCCAGATAGCTGTCTTCAGAATATCTTGGCATAGATTAGTGAGTGTCTCTAGTACTAATACAAATTTCAATTTGTATTCCATAAATTCCTGGAGCCTTGTTTTTCACCATCTCTTCATTTCAGCGTGGACTTCTTCCCATTGATCATATACTACCTCTTTACATGGTTGAACATCAAATTTTCTTTTTTGTGTGTGCATTGACTATATTCCTTCCATGTACTTTTTTTTTATTTAATGTTTTATTGTGAATTATATGATAGTTTACATGGGAGAACCTTAGTCTTACATTCATTCCATCGTATACCATCTCATTGCCATGGTTCCCATCCCCTCCATGCATCATCAACCAACCAAAGGGTATATCCTAGAAACCCACCCCCTACACTTCCCCCCCTGCCCCCCCCCCCCATTTTTTGGCCCACAGTCCCTTTCCCTTCCTTCCAGGTTCTTTTCATGCGTTTAGCATCAGTCAGTATTTTGACCAGGAGTACTTACATCCTAAAGCTTCCATTTTTTCTTCAGTTCTTTCAACTTGAGACGTACTGAGTATGTTATTCTCTTTTGCTTTTCTAACTCCAGGTGTTTGCACATTTCATTGTAATATTTAACTTTGTCTTCTTGATCTGCCCTTTGACATTGTCTTTTCAGTTGTTTTACATTCTCATTTCCTCCATTAGGTTCAGCTTCTCTACACAGGAGAGCAAGTTTCAGATTCTCTACTGACATCCATTATGGTCTTTTCTTTCTATGCTGTCTTTTCAGTGAACTTTTGCTTTCTTCCTGCATGATGTTCTTGATGTCATCCCACAACTCTTTTGGTCTTCAGTCATTAGTGTCCAGTATATCAAACCTATTGTTGAAATGGTCACTAAATTCAGGTGGGATATGTTCAAAGTCATATTTAGGCACCCAAAGACTTGTTTTAATTGTCTTCAGCTTTAACTTGAACTTGCATATGAGCAGTTATTGGTCTGTTCCACAGTCTGCCCCTGGCCTTGTTTTAGTTAATGATATTGAACTTCTCCTCTGTCTCTTCCCACAAATACGATCACTTTGATTCCTGTGGATTCTATCTGGTGACGTGCATGTGCATATTTACCTTTTATGTTGTTTTGAAAAAGGTAGTTACAATGAATAAGTAGTTAGTTTTACAAAAGTCTATCTTGTGATCTATAGTTTCACTTTTATCACCAAGGCCATATTTTGTAGCTATAATCCTTCCTCTTTGTTTCCAGCTTTCAAATTCCAATTACCGGTAAATATCCATGCATTTTTATTTTAAGTTTGATCACTTTCTGATTGAAGAAGTAGGTAGAATTCTTCAATTTTATCATCACTGGCTTTAATGATTGATGATTAAAGTTGAACTGTTTCATTAATTGGTCTTCCTTGTAGACATATAGATATTATCACAGACAGCATTTTATACTTCAAGACTAATATTAAAATATTATTTTTGATGATGAAGTGATGCCATCAATTTGACATCCCCAACATAATAATCCTTATGATTGTCTGATTCACAATGACAGTACCATTTTAGCACTGATACCTGGAATATCAATCTTTATGATTTCCATTTCATGTTCAACAACTTCCAATTTGCTAAATTCTTGCTTCATACATTCTTTTATCTGACTATTAATGGATGTTTGAAGCTATTTCTACTCAGTTTGAGTTTTTACCCATCAGCAAATAAAGGCCGTGTAAGCTTTGCTTCATTCACATCATTGGGATCGACTCTACTTGAGGAGGCTGCTCTTCTCCAGTCTTATTTTGAATGTCATGCAACCCCAGGGGTTCATCTTCTGGCACTATATCTGACAGTGTTTCACTGCTATTCAGAATGTTTTCATCTTCCAGTACCATGTATGACAATGTTTGCTGCTATTCATAATGCTTTCAGTGGCTAATCATTCAGAAGTATTCTTTCTCTCCTTCTTCCTATTCTGTGTACCCTGAGTGACCCTGCTGGTATTTAAAATACAAGGCTCATGTTCTGTGAACTTTCAGTGTCACAGAAAAATGGAAGCCACTGTAGTATGACAACCTGACAGATGAATGGTTGATAAACAGAGTTAACAGGTTACAATTTAGAGTTACAAATTCTCATGAAACAGTTCTTCTAGCCAGGAGACCCTGTCCTCAGCCATACCTTCAGTCAGGCCTCTTTCTGGTCCTTAACCTCTCACTCATGAGACCCGTGGTCTCTTACCTGCTCCATCAATGTTCAAAAGGTATATATATATATATATATATATATATTTAAATCACTGCTGAGAAATGCCAAAGGGCACCTGACACCACTGTAAGCCCAACCTGGAAGGTACTCAGCTCTATTTCCATGGGTCAGTAAATCTAGTTCTCCCAATTAAGTGCCTAGAGCACCCTACTCCACAGGTGAAGCTCTTGACCAAAGGCACTCTGTTTAGGTGTTTTGTGTGCTGGGAAGACATTGCTCTATCCAGTGTTCTGGCTCTCGTTTCTGCTACTGTTGCTCCTCTGCCAATCTTCAGTGTCATTGCTTTCTGTCCCTAGGTCAGTGAGGTTTAATGATCAGGGTTCTCGGGGTCAAAGGACGTGATCCTTTCCTGGCTTTTCTGCTTTGATTATGCTGAAATACACCCCCTTCCAATCCTTGATTCTGAGATGGCTCATTTTATACAATGTTAGAGTTCCAAGTTTTTACAACGAAATTATCCCTTTTAATACTCATTCACAACGGAATCCTATCACCCTCAGTTTCCCCCACATTTTCTTATAAGGACTCATCAGAAAACGTCAATTGGTAGGAGTTCACAACTACTAGGTCTAGGAAAGATATTAAATAATTCACTGCACTGCAAGGAGATATTTAAATTTTAGCCTGAAATAAAATTAGGTGCTAGCTACTATCATGGAGGCTTCTATCACGGAGGGCGGCGGCTAAACAATGTGCGACAACTGCGCAGACCTGGTGGAGGTGTTAAATGAAACCCAGACCATGAAGCAGCAGGGTGAGAGGTGTCTGGAGACCAGGTCGATGGGGAGACGCTGCCTAGTGGGAAAAGACTGCAGGGGCCTGCCAGGCTGTCCTACTTACCCCGGACACGAGAGCGCCTTCCTAGCCTAACTGTTGGATCTTGGCTTAGAGGCGGGGTCGACCAACTTAGAGACCCACAAGCCCAGCCCAAAGCGTCTCACTACAACCCAGTCACCCTTGCTGCGCTTCTGCCTCTTGATTGACATCCAAGGACAGAAGTCCCGCCTTTGAGCCACACTTAAGGGCCCTAGCACAAGGACATTCCTATTTAACAGCAACCACACAACCTCCACTCATCTGTCTGTCGTGCTGTGGTGGTTTGAATTGCTGTGATTCTGAGGGCTAT
>NW_006408592.1:7381999-7391505 GCF_000296735.1 Chrysochloris asiatica
GAGGGTCAGAGAAAAAGAGGAATACCCCCAACGAGATGGATCAGCCAGGTGATGGCGTCAAGTGTGGCGGCGGTAGTGAGGTTGGCCCAGGATCGGACATTGTTTCGTTCTGCTGTGCATGGGGTCGCGATGAGTCGGTTCCGACTCGATGGCACCTGACAACAACAACAACAGCTACTATGGCAACAGTGAAAAATAATTTCAATATTGAAACATTGAATATTGTGGCACTGCTAAATAAGTCATGTGGTAGTGTAGAGATTTGTGGGTATGTAGCAAACAGAAGGAAGATGAAAATGGAAAGAAATAAAGGGGTAGTAAGAACAAGGAGGAACTTGTAAGGTCTCCTATTATACACAGTAAATTTTTCTAAAATTAAAAGTTAAAAATATTAATAAAATGAAGCAGCTATACCAAAAATCTTCATTAACATTATTTATAATCATGATATTGGGGGGAAATAACTTTTTTTTTGGATAATCTACTTGATTGCTGCTTGTTGAATGAGTGAATTTTATAACAGAAAATTCTTCCTTGTGAATTATCTCTAGTGTGCACTCTGTATCTCAAAGAAAGCCAGCAAGTATTCTGCTTTGATTATTCATCCATCAAATTCAATATACATGACAATGTACTATATAGCCTAGATAAGCAATATCCTTTGTATCTTTTGTCTTCTTTGAAGGACAGTACATTTCAGCAATTCTATTCTGTGAACTTACTCTCACACCCATAAATGGCATCACTACTCCTGATACTCATTTTTCCCAAGTTTTTTAATATCTTCTGAATTCATTGCAACACAAGACTCGAGATATTCACTCCTGGTCAGTAGGAGTTTCCATTTGTGATAAAACTGGTGTGGCACAGATGAGGAATTACAAATGAATAGCATTTCCTCTTGCAAAACATCCTGGGGAAATTTTCAGGTAGATGTTTCTCTTATGGATTTCCTAGTCAATCACATTCACCATAAAGATACAGAGATTTGCATTTGAATTCTGACTATTACTGAATGGCTTTTGTAAGTAACTTAACCTTTCTCAGACTTTTCTTTCTTGGCGAAGTAATTATAGTAATAGTCTTTCTAAACAAAGTTTTATAAGACTCAGATAAAAGTGACCTTTGGAAACTGAAACATTGTGCAAATGTGTGATCATCATTTATTAATACTCATTCAGCAAGCAGTCAGCAAATTATGAAGGATTGATTGTTTGTTCCCAGCAGATGTCGAAACTTTAAGGACAAAAAGGTTACCTAAGTTTACTTAGTGTGGTACTGTGGGCTAATGCGTCGAACTGCAAAGTCATTTGAACTGCAATGTCAGCAGTTCAAGCTGATCAGCTGCTCCTTGGAATTCCTATACAGGGTCACTATGGGTCAGAATTGACTCGTCAGCACTTAACAACAACCACAAGAAGTATACTTGAGTTTCATTTCAAAGCTACCTTGTACCACTTGACCTAGCCTCAATGGTTTGATAATCAGAACTCGACTAGAGGAAGATTAAAAAAAAAACAAACAAAAACAGAGCAAAACAATTTTTGATAAAGGAAACGTGGACAAATTGCTACAATTTGATGAACTTGACCTATACTCATGGAGGTAGTAACTCTAAATACCAACAGAGAGAGAAGGAGTGTTCACATGAAGTATCAATGTTATTCCCTCTGTACACAGGGCAGATAGGGGTAAGCAACTTAGACATTGGCTACCTAAAATGAAGGGGTGATAAAGGCAGGAAGTGATGGGCTTATGAGGTTCCAAGAGGGAGTTTAGTTTAAGAGTGTGTGGGGGAAGAAAGAGTTGCCATTGAATAGTTTTCATCTTGTCTAGATGGGTCTGGTGAAAAGAGATGGGGATGTTTCTTATGATTCAATAGTAGTAATTGTTAGCATTACACTAATTATAACTGTCACAATTGTAAAGGTAGAAGTTTTGTAACAAACATAGGGAAGTAGTTAATATTACAGTCCAGAAACAAAGGACCCTAGGACCATCAAGGGAGAAGAGCGCAAGCAGAATGTGAGACCTTATCCAGAGAAGCACCTGTACCAGAGATGGAGGCAGAGATGGGGACATGGAGAGAGGGAGCAGCTGAGAACTCTAGTTTCATGGAAAGAGAGGGACCAGAAACTGGTGGCCAGGAGGCAGACTTGCAGAATGTGCCTTTTGGTGGTGTAAATTATTATATATGTCTGAGTGTTTTTTTTTTTGTTTGTTTGTTTTTTTTTAAAAGATCTAAAGTGAATAGAAAGATAAACGGCTAAGTGATGGTACATGGAGGGGATTATAATCATTGTAATGAAACAAGGTGTATGATTTGGTAAATGTAAAACTGATGATCTGCCCTGTAAACTTTCACTCAATCCACAATAAAAAACTTGAAAAAAGCCAAAAGATATATTGTAGTTGGTGTATTTTTTAATGTTGTTACTATTATTGATAGTATCTGCATTGCCTGGTGGCTAGGTTGTTCAAATGACTAATAGTCCATTTCATTTAATAAAATAGAATATGTGGTTTTAAAAGAATTAAAATAATCAATCTAGTTATTTAATATAATGTAAAAACCCAAACAAGCAAATATGTACACAAACAATAGCACATTTTACTTTATTAATGCAATTTAATATTTGGTTCATGTTTATCTTTGTCAGCTCAATTTTGGGAAAGAGGTAAATTAAAATCAAACTTGTTTCCTGCCTGTTTGTTTTAATTCAACAGATATTTATCTACTGTCCTCTATGTTCAAGTTCTTGAACAAATATTATAAATAAAATCTACCCAAATCACTTGAATTTCCTTTCTTTATAATGTTTGCTTCAATTTTTTTTTCTTTCTTCCCTGAAATTCTTTGCACACATTTCTACCTAGAAATCTCTCTTCTTTCTCTTATTAATATGTCAGTCCTTATGCCTTTTAATCCCAGAGTTTCATGTAAAGAAAAGTCTGTCTCCTGAAGACTCTAATATGTGATAACTCCTGAACTAGTCCTTACTGTGTCATCTTTGGGGCTAGGAACAGAGAACCCAATTAACTCCCAAGACCCAAGCAAAACACTGTTATAACTACTGTGCCATTGGTTTTTTGTGTGTGAAAGTGTGTGTATTCTGAATTGCTACTCTGACTGTAGATATGCTTCCTTCTGAGCTGACCCCGGATTATTACACCTGTTTGAAATGTCAGTCTCCCTGAAGAAAGGAGACTCTTACTTAAATACCTTTGAGTGACCTGAGGATATTTGCTTTACTCCTGGAAATTCTCTCTTCTTGGGTTGTAAGACTACAGAAATCCTCTACTCTGTGCATGATAAATCACCAAATATTTGCTGTTCATGTGCAAATAATATTATAATGAAATGAGCAAAGACCTGGAGAAAGAAATTCAAAAGTGAAGAACATACTCAGCATCTCCCAAATTGAAAAACAAAAACAAATAACCAACACCTGAAGAAAAATTCAAGCCCCCATTTGTAATATTAATGGATTCTATGGACATACCAGGAGTCCTGGTGTGGTGCTGTGGGTTAATGCATCAGACTGCAAAGCCATTTGAACTGCAAGGTTGGCAGTTCAAGCTCACCAGCTGCTCCTCAGAAGCCCTATACAGAGTCGCTATGGGTTGGAACCGACTCAATGGCACTTAATAACAATAACAACAATGGACAAAATAATGAAAGATGTAAGAAGCATCAAAAGAATAGGGAAAGAATACATAGAGACACTAAACCAAAAAGAATCAGTTGGTGATTAACCATTTCATGGGATAGTATAAGATGAAGAAATGATAATACTGAAGGAAGAACTTGAAGCCACACTGAAAGGAAGGTTCCAGAAATTGACATAATATCAATGAAATGTTTCAACAAACTCATGTAGCATTGGGGGCACTCATTAATCTTTATCAGTAAATTTGGAAGACAGTTAACTGTCTGACATGAAGAGATTCATATTTGTGCCCATTCAAAGGAAAGGTGATCTGGTATATTCTAAAAATTGTCAAGCAATATCATTAATATTTGCATGCAATAATAGTAAGTTTAATTATTAATAATTTTATATGCAAATAAAATTTTGTTGAAGATAAGTAAAAAACTGTTGGAAGTATAACATTGACAAAAAGATTCCAAAAATTAAACAGAATTCAGGAAAGGATGTGGAATGAAGGATATCTGTGCTAACATCAGATGGATTTGGCTGAAATCAAAGAATTCTAGATGAATGTTTACTTGTGCTTTATTAACTATGCAAGACATTCAACTGTGTAAATCATAAGAGACTATGGATAATATTACAAAGAATGGGAGTTCTGGAACAATTGGGCTCATGTGGAACAGGTACATAGATAAAAAAGCAGTCATTAAAAAAGAACAAAGGGTTACTGCATGGTTTATAATCCGAAAAGATGTGTCTTAAGGTGGTATCCTTTTACCATACATACTAAGTGTGTATGCTAAGCAAATAATCTGAAAAACTGAACTATATGAAGAAGAACATGATATTAGGAATGGAGGATGACTCATTAACAACTTGCTATATGCGGATGATGCAGCTTTGCTTGTTGAACAAGAAGAGTACCTGAATTCAAAGAATTTTGCCTTTAGTATGGATTATGACTCAATGTAAAGAAAACCAAAATGCTCACAACTGGACGAATAAACAACATCATGATATATGGAGAAAATATTGAAGATGTTAAGGGTTTTATTTCACTTGGACCCACAATCAATACACATATAAGTAGCAGTCAAGAAATCAAATAGGTATTGCATTGGGCAAATCTGCTATAAGAGACCTCTTTAAAGTATTAGAGAACAAAGATGTCACTTTGAGGACCAAGGTGCATCTGACCCAAGCCAGGATACTTTTATTTGTCTCATATACTTGTGAAAGGTAGACAGTGATTAGAAAGACCAGAGAAGAATACATGTATTTCAATTATGGTATTGAATATTGAAAGTATCAGAAGAGCAAACAAATCTGTCTTGAAAAAAATATAGCCAGAATCCTCCTTAGAAGCTAGAATGACAAGATTCCTCATTATGTACTTTTTGGACATGTCATCAGGAGTGACCAATACTTAGAAAAAGTGGTTTATCAAAAAAGAGAAAAGACCCTCAGTGAGCTAGATTGGCACAAGGTTGCAATAAGGGCTCAAGCATCACAGTAATTGTGAGGATGGCACAGAACCTATTGCACATGGGGTAACTTGAAAGCTGCCAGCAAGTAGCAACAAATTTGCAGTAGCATTAAGTTGTCCAATCCCCTTTGTAGGCTACAAGCATTTTTTTGCCCATTCCCACCAAGTCATTGTATGTGAGTCACAAAGAATAGAGCTAGAAGATTTATATCAAACACTTCACTGTGAGGCACTCATCAAACAACTATGTTAGGAAAATGAAAAGATAGGCTGAACCTTTATGTTATATTTGGAATATCTGAGTAATTCCTATAAGTGAATAAAAGAAAATAAATCTTATAAAAAATTGGACAAAACATTTGACTAGATACTTCATTCACAAAAGGACATATATGACTAAAATATAGATTAATGAAAAGGTGTTCAACATCATTGAACCTCAAGGCAATACAAATTAAAAGCTCAAGGAGATCCCGTTTTATACTTATGGGAATAACTAAAATTAAAACAAGACAAAACAAAAAAATAATAAGAAGAAAAATTGTCATGGTTAGAACCCTCTGGCATTGCTGCCATTACAGTCAAACTAAAGAGTCAGTTTTGAAAAGTGTTTGGCACTTTCATATAAAGTTAAACATAAACCTACCAAATTAATGCAGAAATTCTATCTTTGGTTAATTACCAATGAGTAATGAAAATATTATGCCCATAAAACAACTTGTACAAAATGTTTTATAGAAGCTTTATTCATAGTAGCAAAGTAAAGAAAAAGAGTTTTCCAAAGGTCCTTCAAGAGATTATATAAACAAAATAAGATATTTATATATGAGTCCTGGTGTGGCACTATAGGTTAAAAACTAGACTGTAAAGTCGGTTTGAACTGCAAGTTTTCAGTTCAAATTCCACCAGTAGCTCCTTGGAAACCCTACATTGGGTCACTGTGGGTTGGCTCCAACTCCATTGCACTTAACAATAACATAAAATTATATTCATAAGACATCTGCGATGATACAATCTGTGGTCATACAAATCATGAAGAGTGGTTACCTATGGGAAGATGGGAAGAGGGTAGTATAAAGAGACTTTTTAGGGTGATAAAAATTTTCAATAACTTTATTGGGTTTTTAGATGTAGATTTTTAAAAACTCATTGAATTGTATCTTTACAATCTGTGAATATTTCTGTTAATAAAGTTTAATTTAAAAGCAAGTGTACAGCCGAGCAGAGGCAGGGACCCAGCACTGGAAGCCATGGAACAGCGCGTTTGAAAGAAGAGGTGTGACCGAATTTTTATCTTTCGCTTTTCATTTTTTCTGTAGCTCTCCTCTTCACTATGATCATGCCCTCACTGCATAGCCCAAATGCCTTCAGGCAGGTGGGAACACACCCCCAAAAGGGTCGAGCATTGCACCCACAGTTATCCAACGGTACAGAGAGGAAACCTGCAGGCTGCTTCTTATGACATTTTGACCCTGATGACCTATCCCATAGTTAATGTAGGAAGGACCCTTTTCATAGCAAAGGCCAGTGAACAGTGTTAATCACAATTTTATTTTGTTTTGATTGGTGGTTTCTGTCTCTGCTTTTATATTGTTTCTGTCTTTGGTCATTTTGGCCTCACTCTTCTCCCAAGGGTGGGAGCTTTTTCCCCTTACCTTACCCAAGAAGAGATAGCAACTGTGCCTATGTAGCCAAGCTACAAACATACTATGTAGTACCCCACCATCTGGACAAGAGCCAAAACCAGCTGCTAGGCATTACACGTAAAAAGGAAAGCCTATCTCCAGATCATAACCACCAGGTGATGCTCAGCAAGTTTAACAACAAAGCAACATACATCCATTTAAGCATTAAAAACACATAATTGTTGAAATTGTCCAAGAAAACACAATGAAAGATACCAACACATGTCCAAAAACAGAAAAAAAGTAACTGAGATAAATGAGATGGAAGCAGACACAGACTGCAGTAGAAGAGCAGGCTCTGGATCTGCCTGAGAAGGAATTCAGAAGAATGATATGGAAACAAATTAAAATGTTCCGTAAAGGGGTAGAGGAAAATAAGAATTCAGGAAAGTGCTATAGGAGCGATCAAACAAGATAGATAGGGCATTGGAAACAACCCAAAACCTACAAAAATAAGTTCAGAAGATTAAAAATAAAATATCAGAAATGGACAATACACTGAAAGGGCAAAGAAGCAGAATGGAAGAGATGGAAGCCAATATAGCGATCTAGAAGACAAATCTCTCAATACTGCTAAGAAAGAGAGCAAGCAGAAAAAAGGATTTAAAAATCTGAATAGAGTCTAAGATTAATGTTGTATAACATGAAGAGGGGTGAATTAAGCATTATTGGCATTGTAGAACAGGAAGAATCACAGAAGAGATAGTTGAAGAGCTTCTGGGAGAAAATTTCCCTAACATCTTAAAGGATGAGAAGATAAGCAATTAAGGAGCTGAAAGAACCCCAGGAAGGATAAACCCCCAAAAGAAAAACACCAAGACATAGCATAATCAAGCTCTCCAAAATCAAAGACAAAGAGAGAATACTAAAAGCAGCCAGGGGAAAGAGAAATGACACCTACAAAGGTAAGCAAATCAGAATAAGCTCTGACTTCTGAGCAGAAACCATGCAGGGAAGAAGGCAATGGAGAGACATATATAAAACCCTAAAGAAAAAAAGCTGCCAACCAAGAATCATCTATCTAGAAAAATTGTCAATTAAATATGATGTTGCAATCAAAACATTCCAGGATAAACAGAAGCTAAGAGATTTGTTACAGCTAATCCAGCACTTCAAAACATCCTAAAGAAAGTTCTTTGGAATGAAACCTATCAAGAACAGACAACAACCAGAGATTGACAGATGTGGCAACATCACCAGGAACTCGGTCAATGGCTAGAAGAGTTCAGAACAGAACAAAATCACAGCAATGAATTCAGACAACTTTTGAGGCCAACGAAAGGTCAAAATATTAAAAATATGAAAGAAGGGAGAAAATAAAGGAACAGAGATCCAGGTGATGAGGAGGTCGAGTAGATGGCAGAATACAATAGACTATCTTAAATGCAGGGAAAGCTTAACAGACTATAGGGTAACCCCAAAGAAAATTAATACTTCACAATTTATCATGAAAATGAAGATCCAAGCAGAACAAGGAAACATGAAAACAAAGAAGAAACCAACAAGAAATAGCACAAAAAAATAACTTGAACAGAACACAAGAAGGCATGTAGAACAAAGGAACAAACAGCACCACAAAAAAATTAACATGATAACAGCAGTCAATCCACACCTATGGGTAATTACACTGAATGTCAATGGATTAAATGAACCAGTGAAGAGACAGAGAGTGGCTGAATGGATAAGAAAACAAGACCCTTCAGTATGCTCCCTGCAAGAGACACATCTTACACACAAAGACAAAAACAAACTAAGACACAGTCTGTAAATCCACTCTCTTTAGGCTGTGTACCTAGCAGATTATTTGGTGTCAGTGTTCCTTTTTAGGGATCTCAATTGAGGTACTAAGAAGGATAAGACATCAAGTTGAAAAGAGTCCCTAGCAGCATCGTGAATTCTGCTAAAATTGAAATAAGAAGAAACATCAAATTTATAGTGAAGCTTAGGTCATAGAATGATGACATCATTGATGCTTTACGAAAAGTTTATGGGGACAGTTCCCCAAAGGAATCAACAGTTTACAAATGGATAACTCGTTTTAAGAAGGGCCGAGATGATGTTGAAGATGAAGCCCACAGTGGTAGACCATCCACATCAGTTTACAAGGAAAAAATTCATCTTGTGCCCTTATTGAAGAAGACCAATGATTACCAGCAGAAACAATACTCAACACCACAGACATCTCAATTAGTTCACATTACACAATTCTGACTTAAAAATTAAAGTTGAGCAAACTTTATCCAACAAATAGATACTGTTGCATCCAGATCAGTGGCAACAAGAGTAGTTATCAAGGGAAATTTTATACAACTGAGTTCAAGATCCTGAAGAATTTCTTTGAAGAATTGTAACCGGATAGGAAACATGGCTTTACCAGATGATCCTGAAGACAAAGCACAATCAAATTGTGGCTACCAAGAAGTAGTAACCAGTCAAAGTAAAAGTGAACCATCCAGTCAACAGCAAAGGTCATGGCAGGAGTTATTTGGAATACTCAAGACATTGCTCATTACCGGTGACTGGAATGCAAAAGTAGGGAGCAAAGAGGAGGGACCAGTAGTCGGAAAATTTGGACTTGGTGATAGAAATGATGCTGGCGAACGAATGATAGATTTCTGCAAGACAAATGATTTGTTTATTTCAAATACCTTCTTTAGACAGCATAACAGACGACTATAC
>NW_006408592.1:7394534-7404311 GCF_000296735.1 Chrysochloris asiatica
ATAATAATAATAATAATAATAATAATCAGACTAAAACTTAAAGGATGGAAAAAATATATACCAAGCTAACAGCAATAAAAAACAAGCATACTGATCGCTGATAAACTTTAAGACAAAAACCAGTATAAGAGATAAAGAAGGATACTATCTCATGATTAAAGGATTAACTGAGCAAGATGACATAAACATAATTAATATCTGCACTCCAAATGAAAGAGCACCAAGGTATATAAAGCAAACCCTACTAGAACTGAAGAAAGAAATAGATAAATCTACAATTATAGTGGGAGATTTTAATATGCCACTTTTGAAAAGGGATAGAACAACCAGAAATAAACTCGAAAGCTACAAAGGAACTAAACAGCACAATCAACCAACTTGACCTCATAGATGTGTACAGAGCATTCAATCCAACAGCACAATATACATTCTTTTTCAGTGCATATGGAACAGTCTCCAGAATAGACCATGTGTTAGGTCACAAAACAAGCCTCCATAAATTTACAAACATCAAAATACTACAAAGCATCTTTTCAGACCACAATGCCATAAAATTAGAAACCAACAATAAGACAAAGGAAATAAAGTTTAATACATGTGACTGACTAATACCCTGCTGAAGAGCAACTGGATAATAGAAGAAATTGAAGTTGCATTAAAAAGTTCCTAGAAACAAACGAGAATGAAAACACAGCATGCCAAAATCTTTGGGACATGACGAAAGCAGTGCTAAGAGGGCAATTTATTGCAATAAATGTGCACATCCAAACAGAAGAAAGAATCAAAATTAACACATTAACACAACATCTCCAGCAACTAGAAACAGACCAACAGAGGGAACCTACAAGAGAAAAGAAATAATAAATATTAAAGCAGAAATAAATGAGATAGAAAACAGAAAAACTATAGAAAAAATCAATAGGACAAGAAGTTGGTTCTTTGAAAGGATTAATAAAATTGACAAACCATTGGCAAACCTAACAAAGAGGGAGAAGACACAAGTAACTCGCATTAGAAACCACATGGTTGATGTCACAATGGGACCAAACGAAATCAAAAGGATAATAACAGAATGCTGTGAAGAGATGTACTCCAACAAATTTGAAAACTTAGAAGAGACAGATACATTTTTATATATACATGACCTACCAAAACTCACACAGAGTGAAGTTGAAGACTTGAACAGACCCATAAACAATAGATGAAACTGATCAGGTCATCAAAAACTCCCAACCAAAAGAAGTCCAGGCCCAGATGGCTTTACTGGTGAATTCTACCAGACATTCAGGGAAGAGTTGTCACCAATTCTACTCAAATTATACCAGAATATAGAGGAGGATGGAAAACTTAATATATTTTATGAAGCACGCATAACCCTTATACAAAAATGAGGGAAGGACATCATTAAGAAATTACAGACCAGTATCCCTCATGAACATAGATGCAAAAATTCTTTAAAAAATTCCTAGCTAACAGAATCCAGCAGCACATCAAAAAAATAATACATCATGAGCAAGTAGGATTTATATCAGGGATGCAAGGATGGTTCACCAATTAATGTAACTCACCATATAAACAAGAAAAAAACAAACAAAACACAATCATATCTATTGATGCAGAAAAGGCATTTGACAAAACTCCAACATCCATTCCTGAAAAAAAAAATCAACAAAGTAGGAATTGAAGGGAAATTTCTCAACATAATTAAGAGCATGCATACAAAACCAACAGCCTACATTACTCTCAATGGAGAGAAACTGAAAGCCTTCTCTCTGCGAACAGGAAACAGAAAAGGATGCCCTTTGTCACCACTCCTATTCAATATTGTTTTGGAAGTCTTAGCCAGAGCTATACGGCAAGATAGGGAAATCAAGGGCATCTGAATTGGCAAAGAGGAAGTAAAATCCTCTCTATTTTCAGATGATATGATCCTATATATGTTGTTGTTGTTAAGTGCCATTTAGTCAATTCTGACCTATAGCAACACTTATAGGATTTCTGAGGAGCAGCTGGTGAACTTGAACTGCCAAACTTGCAGTTCAAACAGCTTTGCAGTCTTACACATTAACCTGCAGCACCACACCAGGACTCCTATGTATAGAAAACCCCAAAGACTCAGTAAAAAAGCTACTAGACCTCATTGGAGGATTCAGGAAAGTGGCAGGGTATAAGGTCAACATACAAAAATCAGTTGAATTCCTCTATACCAATAACAACAGTGCTGAAAAGGACATTAGGAAAACAATACCATTTATAATAGCCACCCAAAGGATGAAACATCTAGGAATAAATGTAACCAGAGAAACAAAGGACCTATACTAAGAAAACTACAGAACTCTACTACAAGAAACCAAAATAAATCTACAAAAATGGAAGAATGTCCCATGCTCCTGGATAGGAAGACGTAACATTGTGAAAATGTCAATACTGCAATTTATACATATAATGCAATTACAATCCAGATTCCAGTGACATTCTTCAAAGAAATGGAAAAAACAATTACAAACTTTGTATGGAAAGGAAAGAGACTTAGCACAAGCAAAGTACTGCTTAAGAAGAAATACAGGGTGGGAAGCCTCTCACTCCGTGATTTCAAAATTTAGCACATGACTACAATCGTCAAAACAGCTTGGTACTGGTATAATGAAAGCTACATTATTGGAACAGAATTGAAAATACAGAAATTAACCTCTCCACGTACAGACAACTGATTTTCGACAAAGTACCTAAGTATATTGCATGGGGAGGAGATGATCTCTTCAACAGATGGTGCTAGCAGAATTGGAAAGCGATATGCAAAAGACTGAAATAAGAATTTACCTCATGCCTTATACAAAAACCAACTCAGCATGGATTAAAGACCTAAATGTGAATCAGAAAATTATTAAGGTCATCAATGAAAATATAGGGACAAATATGAGGGGTCTACTACAGGGCATACAAAGCCTACCAAACATTTGGAAACGTACACAAACATAAGTAGACAAAATAGATCAATGTTGTTGTTGTTAAGTGCCGTAGAGTCAATTCCGACCCACAGCGACCCTGTGTAGGGTTGCCAAAGAGCAACTGGTGAGCTTGAACCACCAACTTTGCAGTTCAAATGGCTTTGCGGTCTGGCGCATTAGCCCACAGCGCCACACCAGCACTCCATAGATCAATGGGACATACTAAAAATTAAAAACTTATATAAATTGAATACTTCATCAAAAGAGTAAAAAGGGACCCCGACAGAATGGAAAAAAAAATCTTTTGCAATGACACATCAGACAAGGGACTGATTTCCAAAATATATAGGAACGTACAACACCTCTACAAGAAAAGGACAAATAACCCAATTAAAAAAATGGGCACAGGACATGAGCAGACACCTCACCAAAGAGGAGATCTGGGCATCCAACAAACACATGAAGAAATATTCATGATCACTAGCCATTAGAGAGATGCAAATAAAAACTACAATCCAATATCATCTCACACCAGCAATAATAGCAAAGATAAAAAAAAAAAAAAAATAGAGGACAGTACATGTTGGTGAGGATGTGGAGAGACTGGGACCTTCCTACATTGTTGGTGAGATTGTAAAATGGTCCAACCATTCTGGAAAACAATATGGTGCTTCCTCAGAAGGTTGGAAATAGAAATACCTTATGATCCAGCAATTCCTCTGCTTGTATTTATCCACAAGAAATATGAGCCATAATGTGAGTAGATATATGCATACCAATGTTCATAGAAGCACTATTTATAATAGCAAAAGTATAGAGACAGCCTAAGTGCCCATCTATGGAAGAATGGATAAACAAACTTAGATACATACACACAACAGAATACTACACTACCCTAAAGAATAGCAAGCAGCAATCCACCACATAGCATGGATGAACCTTGAGTACATTATGCTGAGTGAAATGAGTCAGTCACAAAAGGAGAAATATGGCATAGACTCATTATTATAAAAGATTAAGAAAAAGCACCCACACTGAAAGGAGAAAACAAAAACTTTCATTTTATTATTATTATTATTTTGTTGGTTACTGGGATATATAGGGTGGGATGATGAAGAGGGAGGGGAAGGTGGAGCACAGGGTAGGGAATAGGCACAGGATAGTGGAACACAGTGTAGGGAATAGACATGGGATAGTTTGGTACTGGGGGTGGTGGTGTAATACAGTAGAAGGGGAAGGGGAAAGGAAAAATAAGGCAGATGGGAGAATAGTTAAGCAGGTTTACATGGGCTAAGTGGGACAGAGGTAAATAATGATCCCAAGCACAAACATGGAACAGGGCTCAAGGATACAAAGATTGAGGCATGGCTTGAATGGTTTAAGTGGGGAAATGATGTTAAGATGCTTGGCTGTCTTTTGTATCTTAGTTCCCCTTGCCTACTACTGTAAAATAGACACTTAAAGGGATGGAGAGGAATAGCCAGAGAAAACTTACTTGTAAGTCCTTTTTTAGCCTATAACTATTTGGAATAACTAAAATGGGGCTAGAACTTGCCCAGTGAAGGAAGCTCCCTGCAGAGCCTTTGCATTGCACAAGACCATAGGTGGAATCCTGATTATCATCCAGAATCTTCTGAGGTGGGACATTCCCACGTGAAAGGACAAGCAGACCAGTCTGGAGCAGCTAAAAGCACAGAAGATACTTCTTAAAAGAAAGACCAGCAGAAAACAAAACAAAAAACAGCAGCAGTCCAATTGACTACTACAAAAACTAGCAAATTGTTCCCCAGGGAACCATCAAGGCAAGTGGTCAGGTCCCCTCAAGGTAAACCCCCTTCCAAGACTGAATGGAATGAATGCACTAGCAGGCATTTGGTTCTGCTGCTGACCACGTTGGTCACCGATAAGGGAAAGAAGGGGAAAAACAGCAATGAAGTTGTGAACTAAGTCTAACCACATTCAGTAGACTCCTGTTAACCTGGATTGAGACTTGGTTAACTAGCATTATGACGAGACCTGGGGACTCCTGGACCCAGGGCCATGGACATAGCCCCAGAGGGCTAGAACAGAGTATGAAGCATCCAGCTGATATAAAGAGGGGGAGGGTGAACAAAAATACCCACACTTGCAGATAGTACCCATTTGACCTGGCATCAATGGCTGGATGATCAGAACACAACTAGAGGAAGAAAGAAGAGGGAAAGAAAAATGAAAAAAAAAAAGGAGTAACCTACTATAAGTGTATGATCTTGACCTATGCTTGTGGATGCAGTATAACAAAGGGGTGGACAAATCTCTACAGTGAGGATCATTCCCTTTGGTACACAGAGTCGACAGGGAGGAGGAACTTAGACATTGGCTACCCAAAATGGGGGACTACAAAGGCAAGAAGTGACTGGCTTACAAGCTTTCAATAGGGAACCTAACTCCAGAGGATACAGGGAAAGATAGAACCTCCACTGAATTGTTTCCAACCTGTCTGGATGGGGTTGAAAAAAGGTGAGGGGGATAGGACTCCTGTGGTTCAATAGGGAATGATTGATATCAGGTCTGACAGTAAGTGTTGGATTGTTGTTGTCAGGTGCCATCGAGTTGGAACCGACTCATAGCGACTCCATACACAGAAGAACGAAACAATGTCCGATCCTGGGCCAACCTCACTACCGCTGCCACACTTGAGTCCATCAATGATGCCACCTGGCCAATCCATCTCATTAGGGGTCTTCCTCTTTTTCTCTGACCCTCCACCTTACCCAGCATGACATCCTTCTCCAGCGACTGTTTCCTCCGGACAATATGTCCAAAGTATGAGAGACGAAGCTTAACCATCCTGGCCTCCAAGGAGCACTCTGGCTGCACTTCTTCCAAAACAGATCTATTGGTTCTTTTGGCAGTCCATGACACTTTCAGTATTCTCCTCCAACACCACAACTCAAAGGCATCAATTCTTGTTGGATAGGTAAATGTAAATGTTTGGTAACAAAAGGAGGGAAGTGGCTGATTTTGCAGTCCAGGAGTGGAGATCCATGGAACCACCAAGGGAGAACAGCAAAGAGGGAGACCATGTCAGGAGAGGCAGTGACGCTAGGGATGGAGGCAGAGGCAATGAAGTGGACAGAAGGAGCAGCTGGGGTCTCTGTACTCAGGGAGGGAGAGGGGTTGTGTGCTGGCAGAGGGGGGACAGGAGTGTGGGGTGTACCCTTTGGGTGTTTGATGACACATGCTAGGGATTGTGATCTTTGCAATGAAACAAAATATGATAGGATGAATATAAAGATAATGTTCACCTATATAAACTAACACATAATTCGCAATAAAAACTTTTAAAAAAGTAAAAAAAGAAATAATAAAAAGCAGTCACCATTTAAAAAAAAAAAAAGCAAGTGTATTATCTTGTAGACTGTTGAACAAGTACTGAGTCAGGAATTCTAAGACATAGATTATCATTTTGGCTCTGATCTTTCTGTATTTCATTTTGTTGTTTTTAGGGGGTTTAAACTACTGATTTTAATGGTCTTTCTAGTTATATTTTCAATTAGTACATTAAAAATTCTTCTTTTTACCAATGTATCCTGAATAGCTAATACAAAGCTACATAGTAGGTTGCAATCTCTCTTAGTGAATTGAATTTGATTTATATTTGATGTCTGTTTAACTTAAACTATTACATGACTTGTGATTCAGATTTATCCCTTATATCATATATACTATTATAATACTTTTTGTATAATATGCAGTATTTCTTTAATGCTGCAGTTTCTTCTGACTCATAATGTTTTTGTTGTAACAGATCTTTTGAAAAAAATAGTTTATCTTGTTGTTGTTGTTAAGTGCCTTTGAATTGGTTCTGAGTCATAGATAGTGACCCACCTAGTGATTATTAATTCAGTTCTTAAAAGCGTCTAAATTTTGCAATTCTTTGTGTGTGTGTAAGTGCAAGTAATTCTGACCCTTTGTCTATCAGCTCTTCTCATGTAATCACTCCTACTAATGAAAGAACAGTGTTGGCATTTTATAGTCCGTTATATGAAGTGATACAAACTGTTGATGAGATCTTTGTGATTTGGGATGCTTTTGATATGTCTAGACCATGACAGTTCAGTGAATGGTGTGACATTTAGAAATAAACAAATAGTAAGTTATCTATAGATCTTGCCATTGAACACACTAATTAGGAAAAGACTCAGAAATCATGGTCAAAGTTAGAAAGTACCTTAGAGATTACTGGGTACAACTATCATTTTATGGCCTCAGAGAAGAGTGATTTGATTTCCCTCTGAGTAGAGAGTGAGTTAGAAAGAGACAGTGCTAAGAGACTGAAATCTGTATTCTTTCCACTAATACATGCTCAGTCCCTGACTCTCTCAATTTCAGATCCCAGCACAAAAACATATATATATATATATATATATATGAGAAGCCGGACTATATGAAGAAGAGCATGGTATCAGGATTGGAGGAACACTAGATCACCTCCTGTGATAGGCAAATGACACAACCTAAGAATAAGTAACCTAAAAGTATATATATATATATACTTTAATTCTATTCTTTCACAAGTGCTTGGTATCCTTGCCTTTGTTTTTTTCCCTCACCCAAGTTGTCCAGAGCTGACATAGCTCATCTATCAGGGATCTTCTCTTTGCAGAACTTAGACTTACCGTCATTTTAGACTTTTCAACAAAAAAGGAATATATTACTATTTTTCAAATCATTATTTAATGTACATTATGTAAAGAATAGCAAGTACTTTTACTGAAAATAGCAAGTACGAGTTACTGAAAAAATTGTTGTTGTTGTTGTTGTTAGGTGTAATCAAGTCGTTTATGAATCATAGTAAACTTGTACAATAAAATAAAACATTACAAAATTCTGTGTCATCCTCACAATTATTTCTATATTAGAGTCCATTGCTGCAATGACTGTGTCAACCCATCTTGTTGAGGATCTCTTTCTTGCTGACCTTCTTCTTTACCAAG
Organism: Chrysochloris asiatica; assembly: GCF_000296735.1. Lineage (NCBI taxonomy): Eukaryota > Metazoa > Chordata > Mammalia > Afrosoricida > Chrysochloridae > Chrysochloris > Chrysochloris asiatica. Next base: position 7,402,462 of record NW_006408592.1, read on the forward strand.
CTTGATGTCCATCCCCTGGAATTAGTTCCTCCTGATAGCATGTCTTACATGAGATGAAGTCTTGCTATCTTTGCTTCTAAGGAGCATTCTGGTTATACTGCTTTCAAGAAAGACATGTTTGTTCTTCTAGCAGTCCATGTCTTAGTCCATATTCTTCACCAGTACTAATATTCAAAGGCATCGCTTATACATCTTTGGTCTTCTTTATTTACTATCCATCTTTTACATGCATTTTTGGTGACCTCAATGTCTGGTCATAGATCCCGGGCACCTTATTCTTTAAAGTGACATCAATTATTTTAACACTAAAGAGGTCATTTGCAGTAGATTTACCCCATACAGTATGTCATTTGATTTCTTAACTGTTGCTTTCAGGAGTGTTGATTGTAAATGCAAGTGAAATGAAATCTTTGACAACTTCAATCTTGTCTCTGTTTGTCATGATGCTCTTTGTGGGTCTGGTTGTGAGGACTTTTCTTTTTTTAGCATGGAGATATGAATCATACTGAAAGGTGCATTCTTTGGTCTTCATCCATAAGTGCCCCAAGTACTCTTAGCTTTTAGGTTACTTATTCTTAGGTTGTGTCATTTGCCTATCACAGGAGGTGATCTAGTGTTCCTCCAATCCTGATACCATGCTCTTCTTCATATAGTCCGGCTTCTCAGATTATCTGCACAGCATATGATGAAATAAGTATGGTGAAAGTACACAACCCTAATGCAACTTTTTCTGATGTTACACTACCCAGTCTCCCCTCATTTTGTTAGAAAACTGCCTCTTTGTCTATGAACAGTTTCTACATGAACATAATTACATATTTTGGGATTCTCATTCTTCACAATGGTATCCATAATTTGTTATGATCTACACAGTAAAATGCCTTTATATAGTCCATAAAGCACAGATCAATAATGTTATGGCATTTCTGCTTTCAGCCGAGATCATCTCATGTCAGTACTGATGCCCCTCATTCCACACCCTCTTCTAAATCCAGATTGCGTTTCTGGCACTTCTCTATTAATGCACTGCCAGAAAAAAATTTAAATGATCTTCAGAAACATTTTGATTTGTGTGATATTAATGAGTTGTTGTTGTTGTTAAGTGACAACACATTGTTTCCAACTCACAGCGACCCTATATAGGGTTTCCATGGAGTGCCTGATGAGTTTAAACCACTGACCCTGTGGTTTGAACCAACCTTGAGGTTGAGTGCTTATAATACAATGCCATTGTTAAATAATTACTACATTCTGTTAGATCACCTTTCTTTGGAATGGGCATTAATATGGCTCTCTTCTAGTTGGTTAGCCAGATAGTTGTGTTCCAAATTTGGGGGCAAAGATGATTGAGTATTTTAATCACTGTATCTGTATGTTAGAAAAAAATCTCAATCTTCTTTCAATTCTTAGAACTTTGGTTTTGGCCAATTTGGTTTTGGTACAATTTGTATTTCATTCTTCAATACCATTAGGTCTTGACCATATGCTGCCTCCTAAAATGGCTGAATATTGGTCAATTATTTTTCATACAAAGACTCCATTTATTTCTTCCATGATATTTCTTTTTTTTTTTTGGAAAAAAAGTATGTATTAAAGGGAAGACACATTAGCAATCATCAGCGACACAAGAGCAAAAAGACACAGAAATTCAGCATCACATTAAGCATCAAAGCCTGAGCAAGGGGGGAGTCCACACAGAGAAGCTTCTTCTCTGTCCCCTCCCTGACCTTTGCCCAGGTCACTGGGAAGGAACATATGCCCTGGGGTATATTGTGGGGGTGAAGATGCAGTGTGGGGTTGGGGTGCATTCTGGGGGGTAGGAGTGGAGTGTACTGGAGGGTAGGGTACAT
>NW_006408592.1:7407811-7417259 GCF_000296735.1 Chrysochloris asiatica
TATATGTGGTTCAGAGTTCTGGGACCAGCCCGTGAGCCTGCTTGGTCGGGAATTCTGTGTTGTTGTTGGCGGAGCTCTCTGCTATACATCCACCCGATCTGCCATCTTGTTTGTTCTCCCATGATATTTCTTGCATCATTCAATATTTCTGTGCCGTGGTATTGGTTCTCACTCATAGCCATCTTTTATAGGGTTTCCAAGGCTGTAAATGTTTATGGGAGGAGAAAGCCTCATCTGTCTTCAGAGGAACAGCTAGCTGAGAGTTTTGAATTGTTGCTGTTGAGATGAGCAACCTGACCCCTAACCAACGCGCTGCCCAAACTCCTTAATCCTGCAATATTGTAACTTGAGACTAGAGTTTTTTCTTCAATCCTTTCAGCTTGAGAAATGCTAATTATATTCTTATGTTTTGACTTTCTAAGTCCAGGTCTTTTCACATTTCATTATAATATTTTACTTTTAATTTTAAAATTAATGAATACAAATTTTATATGATAATACAAATATTATATGATGGTTACAGAATGGGTCAGGTGTTGGGGAAGGGAAAACAATGAAGTGAATAGAGTAGATACTGTTAGCTGATGGTACATGGAGTGGATTGCAATCATTGTAATGACATAAAATGCACAATTTGTGAATGTGGAACTGATGATCTGTAAATATTTACTCAATTCATAATAAAAGTTAAAATTACATACTTATACTAGGAGTACTATACAAAAATCAATGATTATGTTCTCAACAAAATCATGGAGTCATTTTATGGAGTATCAGGCCTGTAGATCCCATCAAAACCAAAATTTATTTTAATAATCAAAGAACCTTTATGTAATTTTCTTCATTAAACACATGTATTTCAGTTCTTTGTTTTGGGAAATTTTAACTTTATTGAAGATAACAGTATAAATTTTTTTAAAAATCAGAAGAAGAGGAACTGATCAGATAGAACACATTCGAAAATGCTTTATAAAGGAAGATTCCCAAAGAATGAGTAAATAGAATGTGCACATCTAGGGATAGGGAAATATGAGCAAAATCACAGGGGTGCTTGAAAATAAACCACTTTGATGATAAAAGCCTAGAAGATGATGCATATCAATGGCAAAATTTGGAGCTTAGTATAAAACTGTAGCAGTATTACAGAGGGCAGGATATGACAATGATGATTTTGAGCAGAGCCATGAAACTAAAGAACTATATGGAATTTAGAATTTATGTGTGGTCTCTTTGGGTTGTTGTTAAGTTCTGTTGAGTCAGTCTGACTCATAGAGAGCCTGTGTAGAGTCTCTGAGGCGTTAAACAAATATGTATTTGCAGGACCAGAAAGCCTCATATTTTTCCCACAGAGTGGCTGGTGGGCTCAAATCACTGACCCTTGTGGTTCATAGGCCAATAGCCAATACTTTTCCCATGCAGCCACTGCACTCTCCTCTTTGGGTTAGGCTTTTTTTTTCCCCAGAAAAGCTAAAAAGCCTTGTTTTGATAAAACAATAACTGCAGTCTCACTGTAAGTAAAAACTGAGGTTGTTTCCTATTAATCAGAAGCTCCTATCATTCAGAAAACAGTACTAAGGGAAGAAACTTGGCCCAGTTTTGACGAGCTTCCTTCAGCTGACTGCCTGAACATTTGTTTACTTTTTCTTCTTCCAGATCTCTGTGTCCCTTCAACTGTGGGAAATGAATGCCATTGTGTCCTAGGCACATACTGTTTGCCTAGACCAAACTACTTTGATCATCGCCTTAGCAAGAGTCAATGTTTTCTCAATCAGCCCCTGTTATTTATTATTATTATTATTTCGAAATGCGTCCTTCACGTCCCTCAATCGCGGTGTTTTTACGTGCCTTTGAATAGATTCCAACTCATAGTGATCCTGTATAGAATTTTTGAAGAGCAGCTGGCAGGTCTGAACTGCCAGCCTTGCGGTTAGCAGTCTATGCTTATCCTACTGTTAATGTTAAGTTGAGGTCTGAGCTATAAAAGAACGGCCGCTACTCTTCCACCATGAGAACTACATTCTCAGTGGGAGGCTGCCGGTGGACAGGAATAATTACAAACGTGTTTTACATTTAATAACCTACTGCACAATTTGATACGAAGCTATATGTGACCTCCACAGATGCTGGTAAGCAGTACTTGTGATATTATTTCCACCGTACACTGGAAAAAACTGAAGTTAGAGGCGGTGAACAGGCTTGCCTAACCCAAGTTCATAACTATCCTGTAATCTGTTTTAGTTAACTAGTCGCTGTGTGTGGTACTGCAAGTCAATGAGCTGAACTGCAAAGTCAGTTTGAACCACAAGGTTGGTGGTTCAAGCTCACCAGCCACTCCTCAGAAACCCTGTACAGGGTCACTATGAGTTGGAACTGACTCGATGACACTTAACAACAACATAACACAAATACCACAAGTAGGTAATTTTAAAGAACACAAACTTATTTTTTCAGGATTTTGTAACTTGAGAGTCCAAATTAGGATGTTGGTCTTATAGAGTCCTTCTTTGCTGGTAGCCCAGATGTTCCTTGGCTTGTAGAGGATCCCTTCATAGCATCTGTGTTTCCTAATATATACTAGCTTTTCTGTCTAGTGTACTCTTTGAATAATTCTGAAGTTAATAAGGTTTAGGACACATCCTACCATGATATGTTCTTATTAATATAACAAAGGCTCCCCTATTCCCAAACAGGATGCTAACACACATTTTTTTGGGGGGGTGGGGAGGGGTTTGCATAATTAATCTATAATTTACTCTTTCCAATAAAGTTTTTGCTCTGTTCATTTTTGTATTCCTCTTAATGTCAGTTTGAACTGTAAAGATGGCAGTTCAAATTTACCAGCAGTCCTTGGAAACCCTACACAGGGTCGCTGTGAGTTGGAACCATTGAGATGGCAACTAAGAACAGTAACAATAAAATTTAATAAATGTAGGAATGCATACTTAATTGGATGAATTACTTGTTCTGTGTGGCACTGTAAGACGGCACTGGACTGTGAACCACAAGGTCTACAGTTCAAATCCACCAGCTGCTCCTTGGAAACCCTATACAGGGTTGCTATGAGTCAGAATTGGCACAACGATACTTAACAAAAACAACATACAAATCTGCTGCAAAAGAACTCTTTAAAGTATTAAAGAGCAAAGATGTCATTTAGAGGACCGAGCTAGGGCTGACACATGTCATGGTATTTTCTTTCATTTGCCTCATATATATACATGTAAAAGATGAATAATGAATGCTGAAAGACCAAAGAAAAATGATATATTTGGATTATGGTGTTGGTGAAGAAATGTGACTATACCACAGACTGTTAGAAGAAAGAACAAATCTGTTTTGGAAGAAGTATGACTGGATTGTTCTTTGGAAGTGGTAATAGCGAGACTTTGTCTCTCATGCTTTGGGCATGTCTTCAGAAAGGACCAATTCCTGGAGAAGATGATCATGCAACAATTGTAAAGATGGTGCAGTACTGGGAAGTATTTCATTCTAATGGACATAGGGCCATTATGGGTCAGCACCTAACAAGAGCAACAAACAGTGGTTGAGTAGATCACAGAGCTCTAAGTTGCATTGCCTTCCCATGCAAATCCTAGCATTTAAGTTTTATTTTTAAGGTGTGTGTGTGTGTGTGTACTAAGTGATAGTTTACATAGGAGAACATCAGCTGTATATCATTGTTTCTTTGCAATGATTACAATCTCCTCCGTGCATCGTCATTCAACAGTATTTGCTTCTATTCCCTCTGTTATTTATTTATTTAGTGGGGGTATGTACACAAAAATACTCAGGAGTATATAATAATTTAAACAACCAAAGGGCATATTCTGCAAGCCTGCCTCCTGCCAACCAGCAACCAGTCCCTTTCTTTCTATGAGTATAAATTCCTGAGCTGTGCTCTCTCTCCATGTCCTCTCTGCCTCCATCTCTGGTGTCGCTGGCTGCTTTTCTGGATAGGGTCCTGCATTCCACTCATGTTGTTCTCCCTTGATGGACCTAAGGTCCTCTGTTTCTGGACTGTAAGATTAACTATTGTTGTTGTTATTGTTAGGTGCCATTGAGTCCGTACCAACTCATAATGACTCTATGCACAAAAGAATGCAAAACTGCCCTGTCCTGGGCCAACCTCACAATTTTTGCCATGCTTGAGCCCTTTGAGCCTGCCATTTTGCCATTCCATTTCAGTGGGGATCTTCCTCCTTTTCTCTGACCCTCCACCTTACCAAACATGATATCCTTCTCCAGCGACTGGTCCCTCCTGACAATATGTATGAAGTATGAGAGACCAAGTTTGGCCATCTTGGCCTCCAAGGACCATTCTGGCTGCAACAAAGATCTATTGGTTCTTTTGGCAGCCCATGACACTTTCAATATTCTCCTTCAACACCATAACTTAAAACTATCAATTTTTCTACAGTCTTCCTTACTGTCTTTAAAGCTGGACAGTAAGATTAACTACTCTCCCATTTTTGTTACAGATTTTCTACCTTTACAGTTATAATTGTCACAGTCAGTCATGATGACAGTTACTCACTATTGAACCATAAGAATCTTATCCTCATCTCTGTTCACCCCTAGCATTTAATTTTGCAGTTTACCCCTCCTCAGGGACTTTGAATAACTCCCATGTACTCCTTACCAGAGTTCCTAGGCAGTCTGTGATGTGACTTGTGGCTCCATTTTCAGGTCTTTCCAAACTGACTCTGCACTAGGCATACTGAATCCACTTGTTTCCCAGTCTCTTAACTTTGGGATTTTGTGTTTTCTGTCTTCTTTCCCCGAAATATGTCTCTTAATGTGGTTAATGGATAAATCCCTATCTTCAAAACTCAGCTGAAGCACCTGCTCCTGGGAGATTATTTTAGAGAAAATGTATGTGGTAGTAATGAATGCTACGCTGTAGGTACTGTGTCACGTGTTTGAGGTGTGAGACACACAGACTGTGATGGTTAAAATTTTGTGTGAAGTTGACTGGGCCATGCATGATTTGCAGTAGTTGGGTAGTTATGTAATGATGTAATTTAGCAGTTATGTAGTGATATAATCATCTTCCATTTTGTAATGTGATCATGTTCCGTTTTTGCATAACAGCCTGGTCTTTGGAACCTACCATGAAAATAAATGAAGAATGGTTATATACTGAATATGCAAAATACCCTATAAATTATATTGATCCACATAAATAGTAATAGCATTTTAATGCTTTATTTGTTGATCTATTTTATTCCTGCACATAACAACAACATTGTGTTCTCAACAATTTCCCTGGACTTCAGATCTTTGATTGGGTTTTAAGACCCTCTGGTATTTAAGGGCAAAAGAGATAGAATATACAACTAAAAGAAGGAAAAAGTCCAGCAACTTTTATGGTAGGAATAGATTTCACATGTCATATAACCTGTCAGAGGTATTTGTTGGATTTTAAAATCCATGATGTTTATAGGTAGTTGCTTCTCACAGGGGATTCTTTAACACATCTGCCCAGAAAAAGCTTGCTTCACAAGTTTTCTGTCAAATTTACTTCCAATTACCTTGGCCCCTCAAGGCACCTCATCAAACTTTTGGAATTTATGAGCCCAAATACTGATCTTGTCTTGGCCCTGATTTTGTATACATACACTGGCTACTATTGCCCTAGTGTCTTGAATATTTTTCCCTTCTAGGTGGGTTAAGATCCAGAAAGGTTTTTTCTAGCATCACAGCCTGGGAAATTTCCATTTGTAAACTTAACCTATGTAGCTATTTCAGGAACTTGATCAATTCAAAGACTTCTGCTTGTAATCACTAACCTCATCTTATATCTTAAAGGCAGACTCTTACAGATCCTAGCTCATGAAAGGGGAAATAAATATTTATTAAGCAAGTGTTAAGTGCTAGGTGCTATTTCACATATTTGCATATTTTATTTAACTCTCACAATAGCTTCATGAGGAAGTCAAGAATTTCATCATTTTGATAAAATGAAGTAATGAGTACAGAGAGCTTAAATAATTGTCCCAAAGCTGTACAGTTAATAAGATGTATTTTTGGAGGTGAAATCCTACTGAATCTAAAGCCCAAACTCTTCCCAGTATAGCATGTACTAGCAACAGTTTTCAGGCCTGGCATTAGCATTTTTCCTAACCACCCATCGCTCACTGATAATTTTCATTCACATCTTACTGGACTTTATCTATTAATGACTCAGTTCAGTTGATAATTTGATATTTGATTAGAAATCATCTATTAACCTTTATATTTATACTCTTCATAAGAAAGTAAAACAACAACAACAACAAACCTGTCCTACATTCATCAAAGAATTGTTCAATTTGGGAGCCCTAGTATGGTGCTGTGGGTTAATGTCCTGGACTGCTAAGTTGGGTTGAACCAGAAGGTCAATAGTTCAAGCTCACCCATCGCTCCTCAGAAGCCCTATACAGCGTGGCTATGGGTCAGAAAAATAACAACATGGTGCTGTGGGATAAAGTACTGGAGACCACAAGGTTGGCTTGAGCCACCAGGTTAGGGGTTCAAAGTCACCAGCTGCTCCTTGGAAACCTTATGCAGAGTTTCTCTGAGTCAGAACTGATTGGATGACACTTAACAACAACATATTCATCCACATCTACAAAGTGTCAGTTTATCAGTCAGCTCAGCTTGCCCAGGGAGGATAACTTATTTCCTTCAGATATATTTGCTGCTAATGATTTTATTCCTCAGAAAACTATTTACACAATCAACCTGCCTTGACCTGAGGGTATAGTAGAATCACTTCTGTGATTCAATGCAGGCTTCTACTCTCTGAAAGCCCTGTTATGCAAAGTTAGTGTTTTAGAAACAAATACATGAATTTGCTTAAAAAGGTAACAGTTTTCTAAGAAGTAAAGTGCTAACTCTTACCCCAGAAAAGTTTCCCCCTGGGGCTATAGGATGAGCACAGTACTGATAAAAATAGTAGTCCAATTCTACCAGCTGCTTCTCAGAAACCCTATACAGGATTGCTATGAGTCAGAAGAGACTCAGTGGCACTTATCAACAACATTCTCTATTTGAGGTCTTGGTATGGCACCATACGGTAAGCACTGGACTGCTAATCACAACAAGGCCAGCAGTTAAAATTCATCAGCCAATCCTAGGAAACATTATTATACAAGGTCACTATGAGTCTGAATCTACTCTATAGCACTTAACAACAGTTCTCCCTATGATGCATATTATGAAGAACTGATCGTCTCACAGCTAACTTGACTTGTAGGAATACTGGTCAGTATCCACCTCCTGACTTCTGATAAAATGTGGGCAGTGCAGTTTTCCCCTTCAGAGGTTAGCCGCTTTCCAACCCCTTGTTCTATGAAGCTTCATAATTTAATGAATGTCATGGAGGAAAGATCTGCCTTGTGCTTGAGAAGCTCCCTTCACTGAAGATCTTTGTTTCCTAGACACCAGAAACTGCAGGAGATTTACTTTGCCTTTTGGAAGCTTTATATAATTCCCTAACTTCTGGGTAGCCACAGAATTCAGCATTCCGAAACGGATTTTGAGCTTAAAGTCTCTTAAGTATCCAATTAGTTTCTTTCATTCTTTCTTTTTTCCTCTTTCCCCTGCAGATGGTCTCTGCCTAAGCCAAATTCAATGCTAAATGTACACACCAAATTGGAAAATATTTGGGAAGGAAAGAAAGGAAATATCAGCTAGAGATCTCCATCTCTCACCTGGTGACGGTTCTCCCCTTTCATGTTAATTTTGTTTTAATTCATTGAATATGCATTGTTTCCAAAGATTTCTCATGCTTTTACAAGAATAATTGTTGGAAACTATCTAGTATTTACTTGTTTCAGATAGCTGGCCTGCCTGCTTTGAACTACTCTCTCTCTCTCTCTCTCTATATATATATATATATACAGGAAAGTCCACAAATTCATGTAAGTGGATAGTTAAGGGATTTTGCTAATATAGACACACTTGTGCCACCATGATAACATAGAATGTGATCAGCACCCAAGAATCATCCCCATGCTCCTTTTCAATTCTTAACCAATGGCACCCCTTCACACAAGATGTCTACTATTTAGGTATCTTCCCTCTGTGTTGAAATATTTTAAGTTTGGCGGATCAAATCTTGCACTGAGACTGTTTTAACTATTAGTAACTGTTATAGTTACTTATTTTAATGGATGATTGGTTATATAGGCTTCATACTCCAAAAGTAGCTTGTCCAAAGTAATTTTCACTGAATATATGAGTCTACTGAAATTCATCAGACATCGTTAGGAAGAATGATATGTTTGCCCTGGCATTTCTCCTGTGATACCTTTAAAGCACTGCATGATTTCTGGTCTTTTTTTGCTATTCTGCTTCTTTTCCACCCCCCACTCACCTCTCAGGTTGTCATCTCCTTTTTCAGCATCTTCTATTTTGGGTTCATCCACCTTCTGAATTCTAAACAGCTGTCAAAACTTGATACAGTGGTGAAAGAATGGGTTTGAGGTTAGACCAGATCAAGACTGAATCATGTCATTATTTTCTAGCTATGTAGTCTTAAGGAAGTTGGTTAAATAAAAAAAGAGAGTGACTATATCTCTGTTATTCATTGTCCTGATTAAATGAAATAATGCATATAAAAACCCCTGGTTCTTGGTGTTTCACATTTTTCCCTTATAGAAAATCAGATTAAGGCCAGACTCTATGAACCATTTCTTTTTAAATCACTGGTTAAGTTAAATTTAAAGCCATGATATGCCATCACTTCTCTGGCATATCATGGCTTTACAATTTTAGGATGAAATGGAATAGTAATTCAATAAAATTCATTACCATAGTTGACCAACACCCAAAATGTGAAAGAGTATTGTGAATTTTGAATAAAAACTGATTGAGGGTTGGCATAAGATTGCTTGAGTAGATTTACAGGAAGCTTAGTTATCTAAAATAATGTATGCGGTTTTCCTCTAGAATAAAATTGTTGCTGAGAAATTTGAGCACCCCACTGCTCTTGTAGCTACATGGGACCATGTAACTAGTTCTTCCAATGGAATGCAGACAGAAATGTTGTGTCATTTCTAGGTCAATGAGGTTAAAAAGTGAATGTGACTTACACACTGTTTCTCCATAATGAGGCAGGAAAACAAATGCCAAACCAAACCAACAAACTTTTCTTGATTTATCATGATACTATTTATTGATCTAGTTGTGCAGATTTCCATTTTCTTTACATTGGGATGCAATTCATACCAAACACTGACTGTACTCTTTGATCTTCATCAGTAAGTATTTCAACTCCTTTTCACTGGTAGAAAGCAAAGTTATGTCATTTACATAGTCCAGGCTGTCAATGATTCTTCCTCTAATCCTGATGTCACATTCTTCTTAATATAATCCACTTTCTCTGACTATTTGTTTAGTGTACAGATTGAATAAGTATGGTGAAAGGTTACAACTCTGAAATACACCACTCAAGATTTTGAAC
>NW_006408592.1:7418327-7419464 GCF_000296735.1 Chrysochloris asiatica
ACTCATATTAGGCTACAGATTTTTTATTTCCTCTTTCCCTCCTCTCTCTTTTCTGTGATTATAGACTACAGTATTAAGTCTAGTTTTGTTTTTTGTTGTTGTTATTTTTGTTTTTGCTGGTGCTGTTATGCTGTTTTATGCTCCCCCTTCTACCTTTGGGGGACTCTTTCTATTCTTATATTACCCAAGAAGAGACAGAAACTGCTGCCATATAGTCCAGCTATGATCATACTCTATAAAACACCAAAATCCAGGCAAGAACCAATACCAACTACCATACACCAGGGACAGACAACACCTGTGAAATTTACTCTGAGTTAAGCAATGAGAACAGTGAAAAGGGAAGCCCACATCCTGATCACATCTAACTGGAAGCAATCAGAAAGCATAAAAAAACACCAAAACACATACTCAATTAAGTATTAAGGCCACAGATAAACACTAAACATGTTCAAGAAGCAAGAGCAGACCTGGACTCCATTCTGGAAAAGGGCAGGCCTTGGAAATGCCTAAGAAGGAATTCAGAAAAATGATTATAAAATGTTTCAAAACACTTTACATTGGAGTTGAGAAAAATAAGGAAAAAGTCAGGAAAGCGCTACAGGAACAATCAAATAAGATAGATACAGCATTAGAAACAATTCAAAACCTACAGAAAGAAGTCCAAATGATCAGTAATAGAATATCAGAAATAGACAATACTCTGAAAGGGCAGAGTAGAATAGAAGAGATGGAAGGCAGAACCAGTCAGCTGGAAGACAAATCTGTCAATACTATTAAGATTGAAGAGCAAACAGGAAAAAGGATTAAAAAATCTGAAGAAGGTCTAAGATTCACGTTGAACAACATGAAGAGGAATAACTTAAAAATGATCAGCATTCCAGAACAAGAACAATCACACAAGTCCACAGAGAAAATACTTGAAGAACGCCTGGAAGAAAATTTCTCTAACATCCTGAAAAGTGAAAAGATAAACATTCAAGAAGCTCAACGAACCTCAGGAAGAATAGACCCCAAAAGAAAATCACCCAGACATATCATAATCAAGCTATCCAAAATCATAGATAAGGAGACACTCCTGAAAGCAGCTAGGGAAAACAGAAGTATTACATACAAAGGCAAGCATGTCAGATTAAG
>NW_006408592.1:7420324-7421260 GCF_000296735.1 Chrysochloris asiatica
CAGAACCAACTCTACAGCACTTAACAACAACAACAATCGATAATTACACTGAATGTGAACGGAATCAATGCACCTGTTAAGAGATGACAGAGGGTGGCAGAATGCATAAGAAAACAAGATCCTTCAATACACTGTCTGCAAGAGACACATCTCACACACAGAGACAAAAACAAAGTCAAAGGATGGAAAAAAAATATACCAAGCTAATTGCAATAAAAAATGAACAGGAATGGCAGTACTAATCTCTGATAAAATAAACTTTAAAGCAAAAACCATCATAATAGATAAAGATGGACATTATCTCATGATTTTTTTTTTGTAATCAAAGAGTACATTATTATCATTATAAGGCAATTATGAGTAAAGAACAATGAATAATATACATCTAAATTCTTAACAATATACAATCATGTTTTGATCAAGAGTATAGACCATATAAAAAGAGAATCTCACTTTTCATTTGTACAAATATTGCTTTCATTATTGCAAAACTGTACAATGTTAAACGTACAATCTATCAAAGCTGTAAAGGTATTGCTTGAACACTTTCTAAAATAAAAGAGATTACTATTTGTTACTTCTCAGTTACATTATTATCTCTAATATCGGCCATCAGATTCATAGGATAGCTCAATTTCCAAGCAATTATGTTACACAACAAGAATATTTTGTAGTCAAATCAGGTCAATAGCATTGCGTTCCATTTTTATGTTAAATTAGCTAATGCATCTAAAATATACGTATTTAAGTTCTCCAGTTTTATCTGATGGGTGATAGTGTTGTGATTCTTAACACTTCCACTGGTAATTCAGACAGGACAGACTCATCATGTAAGAGCTGTACAGATATACATGAAAGGAAAAATATATAACTAGTTGCTTCCATTTTTATCCCAGGCATAATTCGTAAAAAAAAAATATTTTTAAAACATTAAAG
>NW_006408592.1:7424543-7425869 GCF_000296735.1 Chrysochloris asiatica
GTTTGAACTACAAAGTTGGTTCAAATTCATCAACTACTCCTTGTGTTTGCTTTTAGAGAGTTTGATTACAATATATCTTAGATATTTTTTCTTGGGATCTGTCCTGTTTGGTTTTGTTCAGCTTCTTGAATGATTATTTTCTCATCTTTTATGATGTTAAGAAAATTGCCTTCCAACAACTTTTTGACTACCTTTTCCATGATTTTCTTTGTCTCTTACTGTTCTGGAATTCCAGTCACCCATAAGCTTTTACTCTTCCTCGTGTACCACATGAATTTGAGAATTTCCTTTAAAAAATTAAAGATTTTTTCATTCTTTTTTCTGTTTGTTGTCTAGCTTACAAATATCAAGATGTTTATCTTCAAGGTCATTTCAAGAGCTTCCATTCATTCTAATATACTTCTTTGGCTCTGTCAATATATTGCCCATTTCTGAAATCTTAATATTAATCATCTGAATTCTGATTTGCAAGTTTTATATGGTCTCCAATCCTTTACCTATTTTGTTTGTTCTGATAGTGTTTTCCTGAATTCTTCCTTGTTTACATCAGACTTTCTGTCACTCATTTGGAGGGCACTGTGGGTTAATGTGCCAGACTGCAAAGCCATTTGAACTGCAAAGTCTGCAGTTGAAGCTCACCAGTTGCTCATCAGAAACTCTATACAGACAGGGTTGCTATGGGTCAGAACCGTCTCGACTGCACTTAACAAAAACAACAAGTATTGAAGGATTCTCTGGACAAATTAATGAATGATGCAGAAAGCATCAAAAGAAGATGGAAGGAATACACAGAGTCACTGTACCTAAAGGAAATGGTTGATGTTCAACAGTTTCAAGAGGTAGCATATGATCAAGAGTCAATGACACTGAAGGAAGAATTCCAAGGTGCACTGAAGAACAAGGCACAAGGAATTGGAATAAAAAATGAAATCTTTCAAGAAAGTGAGGTGGCATTGGAGGCACTAACTCATCTAGGCCAAGAAATTTGGAAGACAACTATTTGGCCAACTGATTGGAAGAGATCCATATTTGTGCCCATTCCAAAGAGAGGTAACCCAATGGAATGCCAAAATAGTTGGACAATATCTTTGATATCCCATGTGAGTAAAGTTTTACTCAAGGTAATACAGAAATGGCTGCAAGCATGCATTGACAGAGAACTTCTAGAGGTTCAAGCCAGATTCAGAGGAGGACGTGGAATGATGTCCGATGGATCTTGGCTGAAAGCAGAGACTATCAGAAAGATGTTTACCTGTGCTTTATTGACTATGCAAAGGCTTTTGATTGTGTGGATCATGGCAAGCTATGGACAACATTGCAAAATAT
>NW_006408592.1:7427154-7432157 GCF_000296735.1 Chrysochloris asiatica
GCAGTTGTTGGAACAGAACATGGGAACACTGAATGGTTTAAAATTAATAAAGTTGTATGACAGGGTTTTATTTTCTCACCATAGTTATTCAACCTGTATGCTCTGGTAGTATAGTGGTTACAAATCGGGCTGTGAACCTCAGGGTCAGAAGTTTGAAACTACCAGCTACTCTGTGGGAAAAAGATGAGGCTTTCTGCTGCTATAAAGATTTACAGCCTTGGAAACCCTGTACAGGGTCGCTATGAGTTGGAACCAACTCCACGGCACATAACAACAACAACAATGCTGAGCAAATAATACGAGAAGCATGAAAACAAAAAAAAGTGGCATCAGGATGGGAGGAAGACTCATTAACAACCTGCAATATGCAGATCATACAACCTTGCTTGCAGAAAGTGAAGAGGACTTAAAACATCTGCTGATGAAGATCAAAGAGCACAGCCTTTGGTATTGATTACATCTCAATGTAAAGAAAACAAAAAGCCTCACCGCTGGACCAATAATCAACATTCTTATCAATGGAGAGAAGATTGAAGTTGTCAAGGACTTCATTCTTCTTGGATCAACTATCAACACTCATGGAAGCAGCACTCAAGAAATCATATGGCATATTGCATTAGGCAAATCTGCTGCACAAGACCTTTTTAAAGTGTTGAAGAGCAAAGATATCAGCTTGAGGATTAAGGTGTGCCTGACCCAAGCTATGGTATTTTCAATAACCTCATATACATGTGAAAGCTGGACAGTGAATAAGGAAGTCTGTAGAATTGATGCTTTTGAGTTATGATGTTAGAGGAGAATATTGAAAATGCCATGGACTGCTAAAAGAACCAACAGATCTGTGTTGGAAGGAGTGCATCCAGAATGCTCCTTGGAGGCCAGGATGGCCAAACTTCATTTCTCATACTTTGGGTATATTGTCAGGAGGGACCAGTCACTGGAGAAGGATATCGTGTTTGGTAAGGTGGAGGGGTCAGAGAAAAGGAGGAAGCCCCCTAGCGAGATGCATTTGCAAAATGACAGCATCAGTGGGCTCAAGCGTGGCAACGATTGTGAGGCTGGCCTATGACTGGATAGTATTTTGTTCTGTTAGTGTAGTGGTTATGAATCGGGCTGCGAACCACAAGGTCAGCAGTTCGAAACTACCTGCTGCTCCGTGGGAGAAAGATGAGGCTTTCTGCTCCCGTAAAATTTACAGCCTCGGAAACCCTCTTCAGGGTTGTTATGGGTCGGAACTGACTCCACGGCACTTAACAACAACAACAACAACCAGGTGGAGGGTCAGAGAAAAGGAGGAAGACCCCCAGTGAGATGGATTTGCAAAATGACAGCATCAGTGGGTTCAAGCGTGGCAATGGTTGTGAGGCTGGCCTATGACCGGATAGTATTTTGTTCTGTTGTGCGTAGGGTCGCTACTAGTTGGTACAAACTCAATGGCACCTAACCAAAACAACAAGTATCACTCTCTTGAATTATTTTTCAAGAAGTTCCATTGTATTTTCTTTCTCAAAAGTTTTTTTAGCTCTGCCTGTTGGCAACTTGTTTGAGCTACTCTTGTCTTTTTACCTCCTGTGAACAGAAAATGTCTCTTGCTTCTGAGACATTGTGATGGTAATTATTTGCATTAAATTTGTATAAAATTTGATGATTGTATCTTGGTATGTTCTTAGACAGTCACTATCTACCTTTGGGTGTGTATAGTGGATGGAAGCTTGTTCACTGTTCTCTGTTCACCATTTGTGCAACTGCATTTAGATTGAGTTTGGCCGATGCTGTCTGTTGTCATTGATTTTGTGTATAGCAATTGTTAATGGTTCTTTCCCATGGGGTTGTAGAGCATAAGATTGTGCCTGGGTTGTATGGACTCAGTTGCTGTTCCCAGTTGAGTGCAGCAACAATTGAAAAAAAACAAGAGATAAAGAAAACAAAGAAAAAACCAAGCAGCAGCCAATAAAGGATATAGTAAATGAATAAATAAAACAGGCAACAGCTAGAAAAAGAATATAAACACCATAAAGAAAAAAAAAAGAAGTACATGTGGGTGGGACTCAGCCATACTGCTGGTCACCAGGGTAATATATTGTTGTTGTTCAGTGCCTTTGAGTAAGTTTCCACTGTACACGGTTTCTGAGTAATGACTATTGGTTTTGAACCACTGACCTTATGGCTATCAGTCCAGTGTCTATCTTACAGTGCCAATGAGTCACAAAGAAAACTTTAAACTTTAGAACCTTTTACCCTGCCAGTAAGTGGTATGCCAATGTGCCACCAACTACCCTGTTACCTTCACAACCTCTCATGAAAGTTCAGGATGGCCACAACATACCTGCACAGAACACCAGTCACCTTCTTTTTTTTTGTAACCCCACATACATGTGTTTAGCTGCTTCTTTTATTTAGGGTAATCCAGGTGTGGTCCTATGAACAAATGCGCTGGACTGCAAAGTTGGTTTGAACTGCAAGGTCAGTGGTTTAAGCTCACCAGATGCTCCATGGAAACCCAATAGAGGGTTACTATGGGTTGGAACCGATTCAACACACTTAGCAACAACAACAATCCAGAGCTGGCCAGGACTGGCTCTGCAGGATTAGAGCAAGGCTCATCTTGATCCAGGCACTGGGATTTGTGAGTATAGCTCACTACTTACTTCAATAATGATCACAACTGCAGTGCTCACCTCCATGTGTCTCTGAATACAGGAAAAGTGGGAATGTTGGTGATAATGTATGCAGGTGGAGACTGGACATGCCCCTGATCACCAGGGAAGTGTTGAGAACAAGAGAAAAATGACATCTCTATCTCTGCAAGCCCCATTTATGTTTCTACCATGCCAGTATGCTGCTTGTCTCTAAAGTTGTCCCTGAAAGTTTAAGATGGCTACACCATGTCTGGTTGGCTGAACACAAGTCACCAGTCTGTCACCAAGTTAGCATTCAATCCACTTCTCAATCCCTTCATCAGAAACTCAAGGCTCCAGGATTATCACCTGCATCTGTTTGATTTGGTTTTACTTATCTATGCCGTACTGTGGTGTCTTGTGTATTGCTTGGATACAGGAAACTATGCCATCAATATTTTAAATACCAGCAGGGTCACCTAAGGTGGACATGTTTCAGCTTAGACTCCAGACTATGAAGGAGAGACAGACTACTTCTGAATGATTAGCCACTGAAACCTTATGAATAATAGTAAAACACTGTCAGATAGCACCAGAATATTGAATATTGCAATCTTTTGAATAGCACCCAAATACTGTCAGGTAAAGTGTCAGAAGTTGAGTCCCTATGTTTGGAAGGCACTCAAAATATGCCTAGGTAAGAACTACTTCTTCAAAGTAGAGTTAATTGTGATAACGCAAATGGAATAAAATGGTTGGAATCATCATTTGCTCAACGGATACGGCTCAAAATAAGAAACAGCTGTAAACTTCCATTAGAAATCGCATGGAATGAATGAAGAAATCACATGGAATGAATTAAGGAAAACTCAAAATTGTCAAAGATGAAATGAAATGTGTAAAGTCAGTATCATAGGCATTCATGAGCTGAAATGGACTGGTATTGGCCATTTTGAATCTGATAATCACATGTGTGCTATACTGTGAATGACAAACTGAAGTAAAATGGCATCACATTCAAAATCAAAAAGAGCATTTTAAGATCTGTCTTGAAGTATAATGCTGTCTGATATAGGAAAATATCAATAACAGGAAGACTAGTTAATATCACTATTATTCAAATTTATGCACCATCCACTAAAGCCAGTGAATGTAACATTGAAGGATTCTATCAGCTTCTTCAGTATAAAATAGATCAGATCAAACAAGAAATCAAGATGTAGTGATAATTACTGGTGATTAGAATGCAAAGATTGAAAACAAGGAGAAAAATAAGTAGTTGCAAAACATGATCTAGATGATAGAAATGATGCTGAATATCTCACAATAGAATTTTGCAAGACCAATGACTTAATCACTGAAACTTCATTTTTAGCAACATAAAAGACGACTATACATGGGGCTTTTTAGATGGAATACACAGAAATCAAATTGACTACATCTATGGAAAGAGTTGGTGAAAAAAACTCCATATCATCAGCCAAAAAAAGGTTAAGGGCAGACTGGAACATACCATCAATTGCTCATATGTAGGTTCAGGCTGAAGCTGAATAAAATTAAAACAAGTCCACAAGAGCCTCATATTCATGTGAAAGTTGAACAATAAGGAATACTGTAGAAGAAGTGATGCATTTGAGTTATGGTGTTGGAAAAGATTGTTAAAAGTATCATAGTTTTCTAGAACAAACAAATCTGTGTTGGAAGAAGTACAGCCAGAATTCTCCTTATGGTAAGGCCAGTATGGTAAGACTTTGTTTCTCATACGTCAAATATTTTATCAGGAAGCACCAGTCATAGAGAAGGACGTCATGCTTGGTGAAGTGGTGAGTCAGCGATAAAGAGGAAGCCCACCAATAGGATGGATTATCAGAGTGGCAGCCGCAGTGGGCTCAAGCATAGCAATAATTCTGAGGATGGTGCAAGAGCTGGTAGTGCTTCGTTCTGTTGTTCATAAGGTTACCATGAATCAGAACCAACGTGAGGGTATGTAACAACAGCAACAGGCTTCAGAAAGTCTGTATAGCCTTACTGTTTAGTCCACCAACTTATCAATTCTCTCCACAAGTTTAGTAACTTTCAAAATCAAAATTCATATAGGTTTGTTGTTTTTGTGGCTAAGTGCCATCAAGTCAATTCAGACTCATAGCAATTCTGTATATGGTTTCTGATCAGCGGTTGGTGGTTTGAACACGGCCTTGTGAGTAGCAGTCCAGTATTTATTCTACAGCACCACAGAAGGACTCCAAGAAAAGTTTATTATAAACTTGTATGAGTAGTCATACAAGTTTCATATTCCTTCAAACATCACCTTCTTTCAGTATGACTAAGAAATATATATATTTATCTTTTTTTTTTTTCAGGATTATGAGGTTTATTAGGGAAGTG
>NW_006408592.1:7433903-7446581 GCF_000296735.1 Chrysochloris asiatica
GTATGTTATATTTCTCTTTTCCCTAGCTGCTTTCAAGATGCTGTCTTTATCTTTGATTTTGGAGAGCTTGATTATTATATGTCTTGGTGATTGTCTTTTCGGGTCTATCCATCCTGGGGTTCTTTGAGCTTCTTGAATTCTTATCTTTTCACTTTTCATGATGTTAGGAAATTTTCTTCCAGAAATCTTCAACTATCTCCTCTGTGGGCTTGTGTGATTGTTAAGAAATATTTTTTAACTTCTCTTTACTAATTGTTAGATGAAACTTAAATCTACTTCTAAGAGTTTATGAACTGAAGTCAGAGGTCACACTATTTAATGATCAGTGTATGAACATCATCCAGTGTGAATGGCTACTTCATTGATGAAGATTATATTTAATATATATAGTGTCCTGTTGTGGCACTGTAGGATCAACACTGGACCACATATCATGCTATTGAAAATACTACAGCACACCTGGTATCTTTGCTCTTTAAACAGATCTTGTGCAGCAGATTTGCCCAATTCAATATGTTGTTTGATTTCTTTACTACTTCTTCCATGAGTGTTGATTGTGAAAAATGAAGACTTGGACAATTTCAGTCTTTTCTCTATTTATCATGATGTTATTTACTGGTCAAAGTGTGAGGATATTAATTTTCTTTACAATGATGTGCAATCTATACTGAAGGCTTTGATTTTCATCAGTAAGCATTTTAAGTCCTCTTTGCTTCCAACAAGTTAGGTTGAATAATCTTTGTATTGCAGTTTGCTAATGAGTATTCCTCCAATCTCGATGTCAACTTCCTCTTCGTATAGTACAAATTCTGATTATTTGCTCAGCATATACACTGAGTAAGTATGGTGAAAGGGTACAACCTTGGTACACACCTTTCCTGATTTTAAACCTTTCAGTATCCCTTTGTTCTGTTTAAACTACTGCCTCTTGGTCTGTGTACAAGTTCCTCATGAGCACAATTAAGTGTTTTGCTATGCCCACTCCTAGAAATGCTATTAATAATTTGTTATCAACAGAGGCAAAAACCTTTGCATAGTTAATAAAGCACATGTAATTATCTTCCTGGTACTCTACTTTCAGCCAAGATCCACCTGACAAGAGCAGTGATATCCCTAGTTCCACATCCTCTTCTGAATCTGGCTTGAATTTCTGGTAGTTCCCTGCTATAGCAGGTTTTGAATTATCTTCAGATAATTTTACTTGGCTGAGATATTAATGATATTGTTCAATGATTTCTGCAATCCTGGTACACACGTTTCCTAATTTTAATAGAGATTATAAATAAAAATTTTGTTTACATACTCATATCCTTTAAGTAATATTCTTATATTACTTGATAATGCTGTCATTATGTATTGTTGTTTGTTTTTAAGTGCCCTTGAGTTGTTTCTGACTCATAGCAACCATGTATAGGGTTTCCAAGGAGTGACTGCTGAGTTTAAACCACTGACCTGTGGTTAGAAGTCCCATGCTTACCCTGTAGCACCATGCCAGGAATCCATCATATAAACCCATGTTGAGTTGGAACCAACTCGATGGCACTTAACAACAACAATAAAAAATAAATGACACTTAAAAGTAAAAACTAAAATAAGTGGTCAAAACAGCGTAGTACAGCTACAATGAAAGATACATAGATCAAAGCAACTGAATCAAGAATCCAGAAATTAACCCATCTACATACAGACAACTGATTTTCAACAAAGGGCCTAACTATATTCATGGGAGGAGGTAGTCTCTTCAACAGATGGCAATGGCAGAAATGGTAAGTGATTTGGAAAAGATTGAAACAAGACCTCTACCTCATGCCTTATACAAAAACCAACTCAGCATGGATTTAAGACCTAAATGTGAATCCCAGAATTATGAAAGGCCATGAAAAAATAGGGACTAATTTGAGGGCTCTAATACAGAGCACAAACAGACTATCAAACATTGTGAAAATTGTACAAACAAAAGAAGACAAAATAGATGATTGGGACATACTAAAAATTAAAAACTTTTGTGACTCAAAAGACTTCACCAAAAGAGTAAAAAGGGAGCCAATAGTATGGGAAAAAATCTTTTGCAATGACACGTTAGACTAGGGACTAATTTCTAAAATATATAGGAAACTACAACACCTCTACAAGAAAAAGACAAATACCCCAATTAATATTATGGGCACAGGACATGAACAAACACTTCACCAAGGAAGAGATTTGGGTAGCCAACAAACATATGAAGAAATGTTCACAATTACTAGCCATTGTTGTTGTTGTTAAGTGCCGTCGAGTCGGTTCCAACCCATAGCGACCCTGTACAGGGTTTCCGAGGCTGTAAATCTTTACGGGAGCAGAAAGCCTCATCTTTCTCCCGCGGGTCAGCTGGTAGTTTCGAACTGCTGACCTTAAGGTTCGCAGCCCGATTCGTAACCACTACGCTACCAGAGCTCCTTGTAGTAAGATGCAAATTAAAATAACAATGAGATATTATCTCACACCAGCAATAACAGTGAAATTCAAAAAAAGAAGAGGACAGTAAATGCTGGCAAGGATGTGGCGAGACTGTGACCTTCTTACAATGTTGGTGGAATTGCAAAATGGTTGAACCACTCTTGAAAACAGTATGGCTCTTTCTCAGAAAGTTGGAAATAGAAATACCTTATGATCCAGCAATCCCTCTACTTGGTATTTATCCACAAGAAATATGAGCCATATCACGAATAGATATAGACACACCAATATTCACAACAGCACTATTTACAATAGCAAAAAGATGGAGACAGCCTAAGTGCCCATCAGTGGAAGAATAGATAGGCAAACTATGGTACACACACACAATGGAATATTATGCTATCTTGAAGAATAACAAGGGAGCTGCAAGCCACTGCATAACATGGATGAACCTTGAGGACATTATGCTGAGTGAAATTAGTCAGTCACAAAAGGAGAAATACTGCATAAGACCATTATTGTAAAAGCTTAAGAAAAAATATCCACACTAAAAGGAGGGGAAAAAAAAACATTATAAAAAATAACGGATTTTTTTTTCAGGCTATATCACTTTCATCTTAGTGCCTCACATATTAAACATACAATTTCCTTTCATAACTCTTGGTCATTTTTCTTTCACTGAAATAAAAAAATGAAAAAAAAAAATACTTTGACCTTGACACTCTAATTTGCTGCCTGCCTAAATTTGGTAAAGTCATCTTGAAATTTCCTCTTATAGCATTACTCAAATCTGTCCGATGCTTTCTTCATTTTATCAGAAATATTATAGCCAGTGAGATTATTTGCATTTTGTGATGAATAGCAAAGAATAGAATGAAAAAAACAAACAAAAAACTACAATGGAAATTGGAGATGGATTAAAATGCACTTTTTTATTTCACTTGCTCCAATATTGGTATAGATATTGTCTCAAATAGGCAGATTTAATCCCTTTTGTCACTAAGTTATTTCTTCATCATATAAGATAATACTTTCCAGTTTTTTTTCTAGAATTCCTCAGCTCTGACATTGAACAGTTCTAGAATGAAAATGAACATAGAAACATATTAAAATGCCAACAAAATTTACAGGTATCACTCTTTGAGTGCTGAAATAGGAAAGACCCTTCCTCATAAAAGTGACTATCAGTGGTATTGTGTAGTGAACTTTATGATTTACTGTATAGTTTCCAGTCCATGCATTATTTAATGTTCTCAGCAACTCCTTAAAATTGGTATTGTTATCACCACTTTTCAGAGAATGAATAAAACTAAGGTTGAGAGAATTTCAGTAACTTACCTAATTAAAAAATGGAGGCAGAGTTGAAACCCTGGTCTGTAAAACAATGGCCATTTCCATTATGGCTTGCTTGCTGTCTTATAAATATCCAGAGATATTGTAAAACTATAAAGTCCTATTTTTCCCTTTGTGCTTTCTGAAAGTGACTAATTAGTTTGTATTTTAAAATTACATTTTCTTGAAACAAATGAACAATTAAATGAACCAAATTGAACTTTAAATCGTTTTCTGTATTTACGATATTATAGACTTTTAAGCGTGATAAACCTGGGTATAAGTTTTAGTGGTTTTGCAATTTAAGATATTCTATGTTGAAAATAGAATAATATTTAGTAGCGGTGCCTTCAGAATCATTTAAAACTGTATTCAAATGTGGCCTCTTCCATTCATGAACTGTGCCCTGGCAGAAATTACAATTGCTGTATCAGTTTCATCATCTATAAAATGTAGTGACAATTCCTTAAATGCTTTGTTGGGCATATTAGGGAAATTGTATATGTAAATCATCTAATCTAGTACCTGGAATATGGTAAGTCTTCAGTATAATGTACCTGTTATGATGGTGTTTATGGTGGTGGTGTGCCGTGGAGTCGTTTCTGACCCACAGCGACCCTGTACAGGTTTTCTGAGGCTGTAAATCTTTATGGAAGAAGAAAGCCTCATCTTTCTCCAGCTGGACAGCTGGTAGTTTTGAACTGTTGACCTTGCGGTTCGCAGCCTGACTCGTAACTAGTATGCTACCAGAGCTCCTTTATGATGGTGTACACTATTATTTTAAAATTCATAAGAATTTTCCTGTGTCTTTGTGTCTCCATTTGTTATAAGCACGGCACAAGAGCATTTAGGTTCATTGACTGTACTCTCACAGGCAGATTCACTCACCAGGTTTGGAAATATTACTGCTGATCATTTGTAGCCAATTTTATATTTAAATTAGTTACTTTTTCTTTTAAGATTAAAATAAATCTATTTATAGATTTACATATGACTCACAAGCTTAGTGCAAAGAACTCAGGCAATAATCATCAATGCATGTGGTTTGCTAGAGTTTACAACTGCTCTGAGTAGTTAATGGATGAATATTTTCTTCTTAATTCAGTATGTCCCATCAGTGGTTCAGTTGGTTTGCCTGGTTTCTCCTCAGAATCTTGTTATCTTTGGGAATAAATTCACCTTTTTTTTTTTAATAATCTAACTATTCTTCTAGTAACCTAACTAGAACAGAGTCCTGGTGTAGTACTATAAGATAAATACTGAACTGTTAACTGCAAGGTTAGCAGTTCAAATCCACCAACCACTCCTCAGAAAATCTTTACAGGGTGGCTATGAGTTGGGGCCAACTCAGTGGCACTTAACAACCACAAACAAAGGGCAAGGGTGTTATAGATTATCTGGCTTTTTGTCATTGTTAGTATGAGAGTAATTTTCCTTTACAATAGTCTGTATTTTAACTGAAAGGGAACTAGCATCAATTATTTGTGCCAAAAATATTTTTTGAACTCCTACCATGTACCATGTACCATGTACCATGTACCATGTACCATGTACCAAAGGAGCTCTGGTAGCGTAGTGGTTACGAATCGGCCTGTGAGCTGCAAGGTCAGCAATTCAAAACTACCAGCTGTTCTGCAGGAGAAAGATGAGGCTTTCTGCTCCCGGAAAGATTTACAGCCTTAGAAACCCTGTGGGGTCACTATGAGTCAGAACCGACTCCACGGTACTTAACAACAACAACCATGTACCAAGGAGTCCTGGTGTGGTGCTGTGGGTTAATGAGCCAGACTGCAAAGCCATTTGAACTGTAAGGCCGGTAGTTCAAGTTTACCAGCTACTCCTCAGAAACCCTATACAGGGTTGCTATGGGTTGGAACCGACTCAACAGCACTTAACAACAACAACCATGTACCAAGGAGTCCTGGTGTGGTGCTGTGGGTTAATGGGCTGACATGTAAGGTCGGTTTGAGTTGTAAGGTCAATGGTTCAAGCTCACTAGCCGCTCCTTGGAAACCCTAAACAGGGTAGCTATGAGTCAGAACGAACTCAGTGGCACTTAACAACAACAACCATGTACCAATTTGTGATTGTAGTTCACCTAGAATGAGCTGTTGGTTTGCAGTAAGATGCTCGAGGCCTGATTTTAGGTCTTAATTAACTTACTTGCTCTGTGTTGAAATTTAGCAAGTTACAGAGTAATTTTGTACTTCCATTTTCTTTTTCTAAAACAATGCCTACTGTGGTGAACACTAAATGGACATACACATATAAAAATAGTTTGTTCCGGGTAAATAGAGACCAGTTGTACAAGATGTCAGCTTGCAAACGTTTAACATCCCAGGCACTACTCAATGAACTAGGAGATAAAACAGAAGCATTCAACAAGCTATTAGATCAATTAATTTGGGATGTCCATGAAACCATGGCCTTAGATCTCCAAATTCCCTTACTGTTGGACCTCAATTTCTTCAATGAAAATGAAAATCTTCACAGTTGGACCAATAAATAGCATCATGATATATGGAGAAAAGGTTGAAGTAGTCAAAGTTTTCTTTTTGCTTGGATCAACAATCAGTACTCATGAAAGGAGCAGTCATGAAATCTAGGGAAGTATGCGTGCAAATCTGCAACAAAAGACCTCTTTATAAAGCAAAGATGTCACTTTGAGGACTAAGGTAAGCCTGGTCTAAGTCAAGGTATTTTCAATGGCTCTATATGCATGTGAAACTTGGACAATGAATAAGGGCTAAAGGAGACTAGGTGCATTTGAATTATGGTGTTTACATAGAAGATTGAAAGTTATCAAGGACTGTTAAAGAACAAACAAATCTGTCTTGGAAGAAGTACAACCAGAATGCTCCTTATAAGTGAGAATGGCTAGACTACCTTCTCTCTTTGAATAGGTAGTCAGGAGGGATTCATTATTGGAGGATGCTTGATAATGTGGAGGGTCAGTGCAAGAAAGGAAGACCTCCAACAAGATGGATTGACATAGTGGCAGCAACAATGGGCTCGCATATAGCATTAATTGTGAGGATGGTGGAGAACTGTGCACTATTTCATTCTGTTGTGCATGTCAGAACCTACAAATTCAGGAACCAAATCTCATGAGGTGTTTGGTTATACATATTAGTAGTCTCAGTAGCTACTCTTTTGTTGTTGTTGTTGTAAATATATCTGTCACACAATTTTTGCCAATTCAGTTTATTATATGCATACAATTTGTTGGCTGTGATTGTATTAATTGGTTGTATAACCCTACCATTAATCAGTTCAATTTTTCCATCACTCTAAATTGTAACTCAGACTTCTGGTGTGGCTTTGTGGATCTGTACTAAACTGTGAACCACAAGGTCGGTAGCTAAAACCCACCAACTGCTCCTTGGAAACATTATACAGGGTCACGATGAGTTGGAACAGACTTAACAACACTTAACAACAAACTGTCACTCAGTACTCCACAAGCAATACTTCCCAATTTCTTCCACCTCCCCACCCATGGTAAATGCAAATAAACTTTGTTCTATATGCATTTGCCTATTCCTGTCTTTTCACATAAGTGATGTCATATAATATTAGTTCTTTTGTAACAGATTTATTTCACTCAGTGTAATGTTGTCCAGCTCCATTCATATGTAAGCAAACTTCATTTCTCCTGCTGAATGAGTAGTGTCTCACTGTGTGCAAATACAGCATTTTGCTTATCCATTCATATGCTGATTGTTGCATTTTGATTATTTTCACCTTTTGGCTACTGTGAGTAGTGTTGCAATGAACTTTGGTGTATAAGCATATCTATTAGAACATATGTGTACATTCATTGTAATTCCAGATAAGAAGTGACTTCCTTCTGTAACTTTGTTATTTGCTTTTGTGTGTCTTAAGCCTACTTTGCTTTACCCTTTACTATTGCTTGCTTTTGTGTTTTATTCAGTGAATAATTTTGGTTCCCTTCTGCCTCCCTTTTGTGTTTGTGTTTTAGATACTTTTTTTTATTGGTTACCATGAATATTACGTTTTACAATTATGGGTAAATTGGTGCCAACTTAATTTCAGTATCATACTATAAATTCTATATAATATTACCCATCTTATTTATAGTTGTTATCACTAATTATATATTTCTATTTAATGTGCCCCATAACATAATTTTATCTTTGCTTTTTATATACTTGTTATTAAAGAACTGAAGGACAAACCAATTAGATTTCTCAAGCATTTATAGTTGCCATTGTAATTCACTTTATTAGGTATTTTTCTATTTATATATGGCTGTGATTTACTTTGTAGTGTCTTTTCCATTTATCTGAAGAGGCCCCATATGTTGTTGTTATGTGACATGGAGTCGGTTCCGACTCACAGCGACCCTGTACAGGGTTTCTGAGGCTATAAATCTTTACGGGAGCAGAACACCTCATCTTTCTCCTGTGAAACAGCTGGTAGTTTCAAACTGCTGACCTTGAGGTTTGCAGCCCGATTCATAACCACTATATATATATATATATGACTGTTCTAGTGGCTATAAATTATAGCTTCTGTTTGTGAATATTATAATTTCACCCTCATTCTTAAAGGTGAATATAGTTTCTTGGTTAACACTTTTTGTTTGTCTTTTCTTTCTTTCTCTTTTTTCCAGCACCTTAGATATATCACTCCATTACCTTCTGCAGCAACAGAAGAAGAATGAGAGTCAGGAATAGGAGCAGAAATGTATAGCTAATTGCCTCCATGAATAATCAACTCTTTGCTTGGCTACCTTTACTGAATATTTTGATTCAAAATTCTATAAAAGAACCATGATCAGAAGGAAGAAAATATGAACAGAATTTCATTTCACATTAACTCCAGAATTTCTGTAACCATGAAGGCTGAATGAACCCCCAAAACCATTGCCCTACGATAATGTTTAAAACTTAAACCAAAATTATCCTTTGAAAATTTCTTATTGCCAAAATATAGCTTAACTTAGCTAATAAGAAACATATGCTTGAACACTTTTAAGATCTATCTATATGAGATTAAATTGACAACCACTCAGAAGAGTAGCTAGGAGCCTGATGGGACCATGAGTTATGGTAATGGGGAGTGACAACTAAGAAAATGAAGTTGAGAATGTGTTCACAGCTCAGAGAATGTAATCAATGCTACTAAATTGCACATGGAGAAACTTGAATTGATGCATATTTTAATTATTGTGTATATTCTCAACAACATAAATAACTTGTTAACATTTCATAATTTATAAATA
The DNA here is from genome assembly GCF_000296735.1 of Chrysochloris asiatica. Classification (NCBI taxonomy): domain Eukaryota; kingdom Metazoa; phylum Chordata; class Mammalia; order Afrosoricida; family Chrysochloridae; genus Chrysochloris; species Chrysochloris asiatica. The sequence goes on from NW_006408592.1 coordinate 7,442,920, forward strand.
TAAAGAAATTATATTTGTAATGTTGTCTTTCAATCTTATGCAAAATCTATTGTAATTGAGTCAATTCTAACTTGTAATAACACTCTAGGAAAGAGGACTGGTGTAGTGCTGCAGGATTAACACTGGATGACTGTTAACCTCAGGACTGAAAGTTCACAACCACCATCTGCTCTCAGGAACCCTCTACAAGGGCACTATGAGTCAGAACAAACTCTAAGGCATACAACCACAGTAGGACACAGTAGAAGTTGTCCCTAGGTTTTCTGAGACTATAAATCTTTACAGGAGCCGTAACCATACATTTGTCCAGTTGAGTTGTTGATGGGTTTGAATTGGTGACCTTGTGCTTAGTAGCCCAGTGCTCATCCTACAGCATCACCAGGATTCAAACCAAATGTGCTTCTATGAAGTAGATTGTGACTCATATCCATCTTTTAGGTTTTTTGAGACTGTGACTTGTTATGGGAACAGATAGCATCATTTTTCTCCTGTAGAGCCCTTGATGGCTTTGGACTGCTGGCCTTGTGGTTAGCAACCCCACAGCACCGTATGGGTTCTTTATTCTAAGATATTTCAGAGTATCTGATTATCACAACCCTACCAACAATAATGCAGTCCTGGTGTGGTGCTGTGGGCTAATGCTCTGGACTACAAAGTTGGTTTGAATCTCAAAGTCTGTGTGTGGTTCAAGCTCACCAGCCACTCCTAGGAAATGCTATACAGGGTTACTGTGAGTTGGAAGTGACTCCACGGCACTTAACAACAACAACAACCAACACTAGTAACAAAAAAAGGTATTAAATGTTTTAAATAATTATGTTATTTTGAGACAGCTTGAGGTTGATAAAAAGCTTCATATTTTAGATTTCTATTTTCAGAAACAGTGAAATTGCCCTGTCATTTTGAATTATTTATATGTTTGGTACAAATGGAAAAAGAACTCCATGTCTGAAACAAAAGGTAATGGGATTTTCTTCCTGACACAAATCCTCTTGAAAATATCAAAAGAAGTGATATAAAGATTTATTGATGTGAGTTGTTACATTAGAAACATAATTTTAAAGCTAGAGGAAATCTTTCATTGCAAAAGTTATATTTTTACAGGTGGATATCAAAATCCCAGAAAGATTCATTGATATGTTCAAGGCTGCACAGAGAATTTGAGGCATGGTAGAGATTATCACACAAGTCTCCTTACTCCTAGTCTGGTGATTTTACCACTACAGTACACTGCAACACTGAGGATATGAGTTGCAATGCCTTCTTATATCATTTAAAAATCAAAAAACATTTCATTTTAAAACAGTTTTAGGTTTATAAAAGAAATGAGAAAAAAAAAGGAGAGTTTCCATATACCCTGTATTCAACCAAGAATTCTCTGATGTTTTTATCTCACATAGACTACCAAAACAAAAACAAATCTACAGCCACTGAGTGGACTCTAATTTACAGTGACCATATAGAGGGTTTTGATGATGTAAATCTTTAGAGCAGCAGAAATCCTGATATTTCTCCCAGGGAGCATCTGGTGGGTTTGAACTTACAATATAGTGCTTTGAACTTTCAATATAGTGGTTATCCTACAATACTACCAAAGTGCATTAAGATTAGATCACAGATGGAGTTGAAGAAAAAAGATCATTGGCATAAAAATACCAATTTCATCACATCATGTCAAGCATATCATCAGTATAACTTTTTTTGTGACTATTTGCCATGATCACTTGGATGAAGTAGTGTTATCAGGTTACTACATACTGAATGTATTCCCCCTACCCAACCCCACCCTCACACCCACACATTTTCCATACTTTGGAAGGGAGTAATTAAAAAAAAAAAAAAAAAACTTTTAAGAGGTAGGATTTATGCTACACCTCCTGAATTATATGGAACTTATGGAACTTTTCTGCACTGGAAATAAGTCTTTTCTTCATTTATTAATTAATTTTGTTTGTTTGTTTGTTGTGCTGTGGTGGCTTGGTTGTTCCTGTGATTCTGAAAGCTATGCCACTGCTATTTTAAATAATATCAGGGTCACCCATGATGGACAGGTTGCAGTGGAGTTTCCAGATTAAGACATTCTGGGAAGAAGGAGAGGCAGACAATTTAAAAATGTTTAACCACTGAAAACCTTTTGAAAAGCAGCAGAAAATTATAACATATAGTGCCAGAAGATGAAAACATTATGAATAGCCCCAGAATAGCATTGGAATATAGTGGTAGAAGATGAGTCCCTCTGAAGAAGAGCTGTTTCCTCAATATAAAGTTGATCACGATGATGCAAAAGTAATGAAAGCTTTTGAGATCTTCATTTACTGATGGGGCATAACACAGAATGACAAGAAACAGCTATGGTAGTGGTGGTGGTGGTATACCGTAGAGTCGGTTCCAACTCGTAGGGACCCTGCATAGGGTTTCCAAGGCTGTAAATCTTTATGGGAGCAGAAAGCATCGTCTTTTTCCCACAGAATTGCTGATAATTTTGAACTGCTGACCATAAGGTTAGCAGCCCAACTTGTACATCTATGCTTCCAGAGCTCCTTAGAAATAGCTATAAATATCCATTAATAACGAGAGCATGGAATATGCAAAGTATTAATCTAGGAAAATTGGAAGTTGTTAAAAATGAAATGGAGTACATGAAAATTTATATTCTAGGCATTAAGGAGCTGAAATGGATTGGTACTGGCTATTTTGAATGTGACACTCGGACAATTACTATGCCAGGAACAACAAATTCAACAGGAATGGCATAGCATTCATCATCATAAAGAACACATACAGTACAATGTTGTCTGTGATAGGATAATATCCATATACATACAAGGAAGACCAGTCAGTACTAAAGTTCAGATATACACACCAGCCATTTAAGTCGGTGATGATGAAATTGAGGCATTCTACCAACTTTGTCTGAAGGTGACAAAAAATGCAAACAAGATGTACTGATAATTATTGGTGATTAGAGTGCAAAAATTGGAAATAAAAAGTGATCAGTAATTGGAAAATATGAGTTTGGTGATAGAAATAACTGTGGAAACTCATGATAGAATTTTGTAAGACCAATGACTTCATGGTTCATACCTTTTTTTTTTTTTCTTCAAGTTTTTATTGTGAGGTTTACATGGGAGAACATCAGCTTTACATTCATCCTATCGTATTTCGTTTCATTGTATGATTACAATCCCTTCCATGCATTATCAAGTAACCAAAGGGTACATCCCACAGGCAGCTCCCCACCACCCAAAATCAGCACACAGCCCCGATCCCTCCCTGAGTTCAGTGTTCCCATCACTCCATCTGTGCATGTCATCATCTCTGTCTCCATCCCCAGCATCACTGCCTCTCTGGGTAGGGTCATGCTCTCCTCTCTTCTCACTTATGGTCCCAGGGACCTCCACTCCTGGGCTGCAAAATCAATCACTCCCCTCCTTTTTTCAAAAAATATCTACCTCTATATTTCCTACCCTCACAGTCAGTCCTGGTGGCAATTATTCACTATTATACCAGAAGAGTCTTATCCCCATTTCCTTTTGCCAACCTGGTCCCAACTGATGGGAAATTATTCAGTGGAGATTCGACATTTACCCCTCTCCATCTGTAACTAGGTTCCCTCTTGAAAGTTTGTAAGCCAGTCACTTCTTGCCTTTATAACCCCCCTG
>NW_006408592.1:7471435-7481885 GCF_000296735.1 Chrysochloris asiatica
GTGTGAGATGATATCTCATTGTTGTTTTGATTTGCATCTCTCTAACGGTTAGTGATCGTGAGCATTTCTTCATATGTTTGTTGGCTGCCCGGATCTCTTCCTTAGTGAAGTGTCTGTTCATATCCTGTGCCCACTTCTTAATTGGGTTGTTTGCCATTTTCTTGTAGAGGTGTTGTAGTAATGAGTCTTTTTAAAGACCCCTTGTGTAACATTTGCTCTAAGATTTCTAATACAATATTTAAAACAGGAAAAATAATAGAAAAAGTATTGAAAAAAAATTATAACATTATTAGTCTATACTTCAATTATATTGTTGCTGTTTTGTCATCAGGTCACTTCAGACTCATAGCAACCCTGTATAGAGTTTCTGGGGTTGTACATTTCTGCATCATCTTTCTCCTGCTGGTGGGCTTGAACCACTGACCTTGTAATTTGAAGTCCATTTCTTATCCTACAGAGTCACCATGTTCCCTTCAAGCTTAAGTGCATACAAATAAATCCTAAGTGACCAACATATTTTCAATGCAATGCCTAGAAAATAATTCAAACAATTCTATGATATACATGTTTTAAAATACAAGAAGAATCAAAAGATGATGGAAAGAATACAGAATCACTCTACCAAAATGATATAGTCAACATTCAACCATTTCAGGTATTCATTCAAGTATATAAACTATATGAAAAGAAGCAGGTCTGGTATAAAAATTGGACCCTCAGTATATGTATATGTTGTTGTTGGTTCCGACCCATAGCAACCCTGAACAGGGTTTCCGAGGCTGTAAATCTTTACGGGAGCAGAAAGCCTCATCTTTCTCCCACGGAGCAGCTGATAGTTTCAAACTGCTGACCTTGCAGTTCAAAGCCTGATTCGTAACCACTATGCTACCAGAGCTCCTGTATATGTATATATGAGTTAAAAAATAATGGAATATTTTCACAAAATATTTGAGGTCCCCTTGTGTGTGTGTGTGCTTGCACACACACACACACACACACACAGTGATCAGACAGGATCTGATTCAAATAACATCAAGATGGAGAGCAGGGGTGGGGGTGGGGGGAAACCAAGAGAAGGAAAGATTAATAAGAAGAGACAGATCTATCAGAGATAAAGTTTATCCAAGCCTAGGTGTCTGGGAGGGATGAAAAATAAGAAAGTGGCTATGCAAAGTCTAACACTGATTGGAGATAGTTTACTGAGGTTGAGACTCCAAGAGGAGTCACTGTATTTGATAGACAGGATTCAGTAATATACCCGTACCTAACCACAGCAGCTCTGGTAGCGTAGTGGTTACGAATCAGGCTGTGAACCTCAGGGACAGCAGTTTGAAACTACCAGCTGCTCTGTGGGAGAAAAATGAGGCTTTCTGCTCCCGTAAAGATTTACAGTCTCGGAAACCCTGTACAGGGTCGCTATGAACTGGATCCTATTCCACGGTACATAACTACCAACATTTTCTGTAATACTCTTTAAGGCTAGAAAATGAAGGCACAACAGGATTGTACTGTACAAATAAAGTAAAAAGAAAAGTTCTACCCAAGAGCTCAAGATTTCATTTAAAGGATCAAGTAAGATATTGCTTTCCTGTGACAACAGTGATATATATAGCTAAAAGTGGTTTAAAGTAGAATACCTGCAAAGCATTAGAGAATAGCAAATTAATATGAAGCATTTTGGAAAGCAGCTGTCTTCAATTAAGCATCATTTTTTAGCTGAGATTTCAATGCGTAGAAGAGACAAAAAAAAAAAAAAGAAAGAAAAATCAATACACACGCATGTCTGCTTGCCCCCTCCTTTCAGTACAGAGGTTTTGTCCTTCAGGTAGCTGATCCCATCTGTTTACATAAGCATTGTCTGTAGACACTGAGTTAATTGGATAGCTTTTCCCTTCCTTTTATCTTCTTGAAGTTGGGTGAGAGGAACTGCCTGAGTGTCATAAATCTCTATCAGTTCTCATGCTGAACTGGATGTCCAACTTCAAGTAGGCAGTTTATGAGTTGTGATGATTTATAGTTTTAATCTTTTCAATAAATGAGTATGGAGGCTATGCAACAGACACCTACTTAGGAAGAAAACATCAGATCAACAACTAAATAGGTAGCAAAATGATAATCATAGTAAGCTTAAAATCTATTTATAATGTTACAAAGTAAGCAGTGTTGAAGAAGTGGATTATTAACCCCTTCTTCTGGGGTGGTTAGCAAACTATTATTTCAGAGTCCCTGAAATTACTTTGGTGAGCAGTTGGAAACATGTGGACTTTTTATTGCAGCTATAGCTGCAATGCATTATGGTATGCATTTTCGTACTATCCATGACACAAATTTCTTATTATCTGACAAGCTTTGAATAAAGACTCCCATCTCAGCACATTTTAAAAAGTACTGTTGCCAGGAAGTATGGATTATTAAAGGTGGAAAAGTCTTTAAAGCTATTCAAATCAGAACTCCAGATGGGTAAAGTGTTTTGGCCAAAGTTACAGTAATTGGTGTTGGCAGAGATGGGGTATAACTCTTTGATTTCTCTTTTCCCAATACAACAGGCTGTCTGTATTACATATTGTGTTAAGCTTCAATATTAAAATAATTTACCAGTTAGAAGATAAGCATTTCAGTGTTTTATATGAATCCTGTCTTTAAAATAAACTGTTTAAAACATATTTGAAAATATTCTTGAAGACTAAGGCTAATAAACATACATGTTCCTTAATTTGATGTATTGGCCTCATTATTGGTTGAATTAATTGGGGATATTCATTCTATATACTATGGTATTTTGGGAATGTTTGCAACTACATATATATATATTTTTTTTCCTTTCTAAGCCACCATGTTTCACTTTCTGTGGCTGTAGAATAATTGTTAGCTTTCCCAACCAAATCAAATCATTGATACTAAAATGAAACTTGAGACCACTGTGTATAGGGAAATCTGGTAATCCTTGTTTTAGAATAATCTGCATAAAATAGATGAACATTGACTTCAGCTTGATAAGAATGTCTAAAGTTATGACATAGACTTTATGGTACACATTAAAAATATATGTATTAATTCTTGATTCTTTACTGGAAGTAAGTGATTTTTGGGTTTCTAATTTTAGGGCATAGCAGTAGGAAAATTCTTCAACTGTAAAACATTGCCAGAATCTTTATCATCATCACTACCATCATTATAAACTCCATAGTTACTCTTCATTAATAAGTTCTTAGGTCAGTTTTATCATTTAATTGAACCATGTTTCCTCCTTTTACTGTCTTTATGCAAAAACCACTGTGAGGGGCCATGTCTGACCTCCTCCAGCTTCACAAGGGGAGTAGAGAATCGAATTTACAACCCATCCAAGACAGATTCTATGAAGTGTGGAGATCAGATATGCCTCCTCCCTACAACATGTTGTACTGTATTCTGACACCAACCATCATCCCTCCCATAACACGCTTGTTTCACATGTGCATTTTATAATCCATTGCAATGGCCACACGGAACTCTTAACTATACTCACGCTTACGGGATTAATTAGGGAAGTGAACAGAGATCAGAAACAACACAGGATGCAGCAATTTTCCATTCAGGAACACCTCTTTTTTGCCATACTGCAGGGACGCCTCATTCTGGTCTTCAGCCTCTCTACCAAGTGACTCCTTGGCCTCTGCCCTGCTTGGGCAAGTATTACAAAACACTCTTAGTTAGTCTGTAAATGCTCAGAGGATACGTTCTGTCAGCCAGCCTCCTGCCTGTAGGCACTCAGCTTTACTAGGTCTATGGGCTGGAAAGTCCACAGCTGCTCTGCCTCTCCATGAACTGCCTCTGCCACCACCCCTGCTGTTACCACTTTTCTAGGTAGAGATCTCATGCTCTTCTTCCTTGATGGTCCTGGGATCGTCTGTTCCTGCTTCTGAGATGGTTCCTTTTAAAGCTAGTAGTTGGCAAAAGTAACCAATTTCAACATTAGATTCTGTACATCCTGTTTACATATTCCACCCTGGTGTGGCGCTACAGGATAAGCACTTGATCACAAGGTCAGGTTGAACCACAAGGTCGGCAATTCACACTCAGCAACTGCTTCTTGCAAACTGTATACAGGGTCATTGTGAGTTGGAATTATCTTGATAGTACTTAACAACCCAATCATATGGTGGAAATTAAGAAAACTTTGGATATAAAATCCATATTAAATAAATTCAAGGTGCCACAATGAGCTAAGAATTCAAGCCTTCAGTTATAAAATGAAGTACCAATAGTACTACTTCATGGAGTTGTTGTAAGAGTTAAATTATAGAAATTCTTATTTAAATGTGTAATACTGTGTCTGAAACATAATGACTGCTGTAGCAGTTAACAGTGATTGCTACAGTGGCGGAATAGTAGTAATAGCAGAAACATTAATAGTGGAAGTAGGTAGAGTTGTAATAATAAAATTAATTGTAATAGCCAATATTTCTCTATTACCAACCCTACTGTAGAAATATGAGACGTGACCTAAATTTAACAAAATTAGTCTTAAGTTGATTTTAATTCTTAACTGAAAAATGAAGATAGTGAGAATTATGTAAGAATAACATCTCATGGAATTGTTCTGAAAGTTACATCAATTAATCACAAACAGAATATTGTCTAGCTCATGGTTATTATTTAATCATTTTTTTAAATTATCTTCTATAATTCTATGGTATTCTGTTAGATTGCGTCACTGGACTAGAAAGTGATTTTGCTATTTAAATTGGTGTCTATCACCCAAAAGGGTACTTTAATCTCAACATTAGACTGCTTCTAAAATCAACATATTCTTGTTATAGACCATGCTTGCTATACTGAATAATGGAGTTGAATTCCTCCATCACAGAAGCTTGAAGTCAAGCAAGCTGTTCTGTAAATGAAACAGCTTTCTAATATGGGAAAGAGTTTGCAGTTCTCAAGTTACGTACTTTTAATATCTCACCTGGACCTCCCTTCTGAACTGACTTCAGGAGAAGGCTGTTTCCACTATTTAGTAACTTAGTACCATGTTTTTCAAGGAGCTCTCATAGTGTAGGGGTTATGAATTGGGCTGCAACCCTTAAGGTCAGCAATTCAAAACTACCAGCTGTTCCATGGGAGAAAGATGAGGCTTTCTGCTCCTGTAAAGATTTATAGCCTCAGAAATCCTGTACAGGGTCATTATGAGTCAGAACCAACTCCACGGCACATAACCACCACCACCACCATGTTTTTCAGCATCTACTTGATTGTCCTTCTGCTTCTATAACCCTTCAAATGATTTTGTAAGTGCAAAATTCCCTTTGGAATTATCTTTCTATTTGAAATGGTGACTTCTGATATAACCTGCTTTGTATCTCTTTCTATGGTATATTTCTTTCCCTGAAATGCCTGGAAAGCATTAACAGGGTCACTTTAAGTCAGAACCAACTGGACAGAACTAACCAACAGAAACAACTGCACTTAGCTTATGTTGGAAAATGTAGCCAATAAAAGATTTCAAAGAATAATTCTATTGTCTTAAAGTTCTCTATTGACTTGACACAGATATCAGGTTAAAATAGATCATCCAAACCATCGTGTCATTCTTGTTGTGTGCCATGGAGTTGGTTCTGACTCATAACAACACTGTATAGGGTTTCCAAGAGGAGCTGGTGGGCTTGAACTGCACCTAGAGGTTAGTGTGGCTACTAGTCCAGTGTTTATCCTACAGTGTCACACCAGGGTTCTGGATCACTCTAACAATGATAAATAAATTGCAGGAATGAAAGGTCTACTGACAATAATTTCTCAGGATACCCTCACAATTTACTATGAATTAAGATCTCAATACTTTTATATTCTAACTTCCGACTCTTGGATTTTTCTCACATTTTCTACTCTGTTTCTTTTGATTGTTTCAGCATATCCTTGTTTCCTGGATTAACACTAACTTGTTGTTAGTATTGTCCTGTCTGTTCTGACTCATAGAGACCCTGGGTACAACAGAACAAAACACAGCCTGATTCTACATCATCCTCATAAGTATTATGTTTGAACCCATTGCTGCTGCCTCTGTGTCAATCCATCTCATAGGGGACCATCCCGTTTTTTTGTGACTCTCAACTTTATCAAGCATGATGTGCTTCTCTAGGCTCCTTCTGAAAAAAAGAAACTAAATAAGGACTTTCATAAGGTCTTTGGTTGAATCACATATCATATGTGCCTCAAGAACAAAGCCAAAATTAACAACTGGATTCTCAGTTGTTTCACTGGTATATTGGCTTGTATAACTGGTGTCTCAGATGGCTTAGTATAACTCCATTTAAAGTAAGGCTCAAACAGGATGTATAAATCAAGGAAACAGAGGGAGTTAAAGATAAGTTAAACATTTTATAAATCAATGTAGCAAGGGCAACACACTGTACAGTGATAAAGGTTACGGGATTTGGGAGTTGTAATGAAATCAGTTTAAGTCTTTCCTTTGCCATTTACTGCGCTAATCTAAGCAGGTCATTTTAATTCTCCAAATAATACTTGTGGTGCTGTGGGTTAATGCACCAGACTGCAAAGCTGTTTGAACTGCAAGGTCGTCAGTTCAAGCTCACCAGCTGCTCCTCAGAAAGCCTATACAGGGTTGCTACAGGTCAGAACCGACTCGACAGCGCTTAACAACAACAACAGTCTATAAAGCCTAGAGTCCTGGTGTTGCACTGTGGGTTAATGCCCCGAACTGCAAAGCCATTTGACCCATACAGGGTCGCTGTGGGTCAGAACCAACTTGACAGCACTGAATAACAACAATCTATAAAGCCTAGTTAATAATATCTGCAAATAGAATTATTGCTAGTTTAAGTGAAATGGAATATTTACTATATCTGGAACATAGAGATTGCTTTATAAATTTTAGCAATGTGGTAGATACTGATGAGCAACAGTTCAATATCTCAAAAAAAATTTCACAAAATCCCATTGTTAGCATTTTCGGAAACTAGTTATACTTCTGGTTTTATGTTTAAAAAATAAGTGTGATACATACATTTCAGGTTTATTTATTTTCAATGCAATGTAAGGTTCCCTCTGTGTATTTTTTTTTTTTTACGTTTTTATTGTGAATTATGTGATAGTTTACATAGGAGAACATTAGCTTTACATTCATCCTATCTTATTTCCTTTCATTGCATCCTATCTTATTTCATTTCATTGTAATGATTACAATTCACTGCATGCATCATCAAACAGACAAAGGATATACCCTGCAAACCTGTCTCTGGACGTCAACACACAGACCCTCTCCCTCCCAGAGTCCAGAGTCCCCAGCTGATCCATCTTTCCACATCATCGTCTCTACCTCCATCTCTGGCATTGCTGTTTCTCTGGATAGGGCCCCCTACCCACTTTTCTCACTTGATTGACTGACGGTCCTCCACTCCTGGACTGCAACATCAACCACGCTCCTCCTTTTGTTATAAAATGTCTACCTTTACATTTGCAACACTCACAATCACTCCTGGTAGCAATTATTCACAATTGAACCACAAGAGTCTTATTCCCATCTCCTTTCACCAGTCTGTCCAAACAGGTTGGAAACCACTCAGTAAAGATTCTACCTTCTCCCGTACCCTCTGAAACTAGGTTCCCTCTTGAAAACTTGTAAGACAGTCACTTCTTGCCTTTGTAACAACCCTACCGTCCCCCCATTTTGGGTAGCGAATGTCTAAGTTGCCCATCCCTGTCAATCCTGTGTACCCAGAGGGTGGGAATGATCCTTGCTGTAAATATTTGTTTCCTCTTTTGAGCTACTACATCCACAAGCAGATTACTCCTGTTTTCCTCTTCTTTCTTCTTCTAGTCGAGTTCTGATCATACAGCCATGGAAGCCAGGTCAAATGGGTACTATCTACAAGTATGGATGTTTTTGTGCAGATCCCCTCACTTCATATCAGCTGAACACTTCACTTTCTGCTCTTGTCCTCTGTGGCCATGTCACTGTCTCTGGGCCCAGGAGTCCCCAGGTCTTGCCATACTGCTGGCCAATCAGGTCTCCACCTAGGTTCACAGGAGTCTATTGAATGTGGTCAGACTTAGCTTACAACTTCCTTGCTGTTTTTCCCCCATTTCCGTTTATTGGTGACCAATGCGCTTAGCAGCAAGACCACATGACTATTTGTGTACTCCCCTTGAATTTTAGTCTTGGAAGGGGATTTTCCCTAAGGGGACCTGACCACTTGCCTTCTTGGCTCCCAGGCAAATGACTTGTTTGTTTTTGTAGTAGTCATTCAGACTGCCATTATTGTTTTTGGTTTTTCCTGCTGGTCTTTCTTTCAAAAAGTATCTTCTGTTTCTTCTAGCCGTTACTGGCTGGTTTTCTTGTCCTTTCAGTGGAAATTGCCCACCTCAAAATGTTCTGGGGGATCAGGATTCCACCTATGGCTTTATGTAATGCAGAGGCTCCGCAGGAAGCCTCCTTCACTGGGCAAGTTCTAGCCCCATTTTAGGTATTCCAATCGGTTTATAGGCTGAAGATGGACTTACAAGCTTTCTATGGTGATATTTCTGGCTATTCCCCCTCAAGTCTATTTTACAACAGTAGGTAAGGGAAACCAAGAGTCCCCTTTGTGAATAAATTTGCAATAAAAATAAATACATGCATTATAATTATATTCTTACAGGTGCACTGATCTGATTTACAGTGTTAGTGTAATAATTAACAATATCTCTCTGAAAATTATCTAGACTGTGTTCTTCTCTAGTGTGTTTATGTTAGAATACTGTTGTTAAGTGCCATTGAGTTGATTTTGACTAATAGTGACCCTGTATAGGTTTTCAAGGATCAGCTAGTGAGTTAGAACTGCCAACCTTGAGGTTCAAACAGAAGATTTATATTTGCTTTTGAGATTTTGTGGATTTTTATCTTTACAAAATTATTTTCTAATTTGTCTGCACCAGTTTATCTTACAGGAGCTCTAGTAGCATAGTAGTTATGATGATTGCTAACTTCGAGGTCAGCAGTTCTAAACTACCAGCCATTACTCAGGACAAAGATGAGGCTTTCTGGTCCCATAAAGATTTACAGGCTTGGAAACCCCATACACAGGCGCTATGAGTCTGAGCCAATTTAATGGCACACCATCACTACTACCACCACAGTTTATCTTCCTGCAGTAGGGCAAAAAGGTTTTCATTGGTCCTTAAAATAATCAGCACTTCATATTGTCATACTTTCTGCTTCTGTGAAACCTATGGGTAAAAATTTTATCTCATTGTAATTTTAGTTTTCACTTATTCTGGTAGCGTAGTGGTTACAAATTGGGCTGCGAGCTGCAAGGTCAGCAGTTCGAAACTACCAGTGGTTCCGCGGGAGAAAGATGAGGCTGTCTGCTCCCGTAAAGATTTACAGCCTCGGAAACCCTGTGTAGGGTCGCTATGAGTCGGAACCGGCTCCACGGCACATAACAACAACAACAACAATTGCTAATGAGGATATACAGCTTCCTCCCACACAGTGATATGCAGATCTTGTTACCTCTCTGTTATATTCTACCGATTGCACATATATTTTTTCCATATTAAAATATTTTTCTTATTCACTTGCAATCACATTTTAAAATATTCTGTTGTTGTTGTTGCTAAGTGCCAATGAGTTGGTTCCGACTCGTAGCAACCCTTTACAGGGTCCTGATGTGCACTGTGGGCTAAGACTCTAGACTGTAAGGTCAGTTTGAACTGATAGAGCAGAGGTTCCAGCTCATTACTACTTCCTGAAAAACCTACATAGGGTGGCTATGAGTTGAACCGACTCAAAGACACTTAACAACAGTAGGGCTTCCAGTGATCAGCTTGGTGGGTTTAAACTACTGACTTTTCAGTTTGCAGTCCAGTGCTGATCCTACCAGGAGTTCCAGTAGTAAGGATGATAATGTGTTGATACATGCTAATTTGATTACTTACATTTTCAAAGGAACACTAAAGTATATTAGTTTACTGATAATTATTTACATTTCAGATTACCATCAGCATGTAGAAAAGTCCCTGTTGTGTTTTCCATTGTCTAGCATGTCTATAAAGAAGTTATCAACTTGTGATTTGGGCTTAAAGCAACCAGTTTGTAAAATCATATAAAAAATCACAAACACAGTTTCCCATTGTCACAGATGTTGATCTGGAAGTCACAGTGTTTATGCAAATCAGATCTATATAAACCGGATTCATCCCTTACAACCACTTTAATGCTCTGAAACCCCTATTTTATTTGCTGTTAGTTGTCATTAAGTTGATTCTGACTAACATTGATCCAGTTATGTACAGAGTAGAACTGCACTTTATAGAGTTATCAAAGCTGACCTTTGAAAGTCAATCACCAGGACTTACCCACCAAGGTACCTCTGGGTAGGTTTGAACCTTAAATCTTTTGGTCAGGGACCCCTTTTTGTTTTATTACAGGTTTGGTGGTGGTGGTGGTAAATTACATTGAATTAGTTTAAGTGAGCCC
>NW_006408592.1:7498260-7499115 GCF_000296735.1 Chrysochloris asiatica
TTGAGCTTATGTTAATGGTGAGGATTAATTTAGAAAAGGAGGGTGAGAACGCACAACTCAAAGAAGGCAATCAGTGTTATGGAATTGTACAGGTAGAAACTGTTGAATTGCTATATATTTCTCAACAACAACAAAATAAAATTAAAAACAAAACAAAAAATAAAAACAAAAAAAGAATCTATCATCACTTTCCAAACTCTACACTGCACTTTCTAGGTGAACTAATGTGTCTTGGTTTATAGAGTTTTCAGGTCACTTTACATAGAGAATATATTGTTGTTAGGTGCTGTTTTCCAACTCATAATTGGAAAAAAGTACTTTAAGAGAGCATATAGAAGTCCTAGTGTGGTGCTGTAGGATAAGCATTAGACTGCAAGGTTGGGTTAAACTGCAAGGAAAGAGGTTCAAACTCACCAGCTGCTCCTTGGAAACCTTATACCAAGTTGCTATGAGTTGGAACTGACTCGAACATACTTAATAGCATAGAAGTAAACAAAAATATTGCTATGGTCTTTTTTTCCTGTATATTGAGTACCAAGAGATTTTTCTGTTGGGAGTGAGCTGTAGAATCTCCCTAACAGGCAAATATGATATTAAGAAGACTTTCAAATAAGTTGTTGCTGCTGATAGGTGACATAGAGTGAGTACTGACTCATAGTGAAACCATGTCCAACAAAATGAAGTGCTGCCTGAGGGGCTTCCTCTTTCTCCCTGACTTTCCACTTTAGCAAGCATGATGTCCTTTTCCAGAGACGTCTCCCTCCTGATAAATGTCCAAAGTATGAGAGATGAAGTCTTGCCATCCAGGTTTCTAAGGAATATACTCTCTGTGCTTTATCCAACACAGATTTGTTT
>NW_006408592.1:7499370-7505418 GCF_000296735.1 Chrysochloris asiatica
ACTGCTGCTTCCATGAGTGTTGATGGTTGATCCAAGCAAAATGAAATCTTTGACAGCTTCGGTCTTTTTTCCACTTATCTTAATGTTACTTATTGGTCCAGTGGTGAATAGTTTTGTTTTCTTTATTTTGAGGTGGAACTCATATTGAAGGCTGTGGTCGTTGTTCTTCATAAGTGAGAATTTTAAGTATTCTTAGCTTTCAGCAAGGAGCCCTGGTGTGGTGCTGTGGGTGTATGTACTAGACTGCAAAATCAGTTTGAACCATAAGTCAGCAGTTTAAGCTCATCAGCCACTCCTTGGAAATCCTATACAGGGCTGCTATGGATCATAACTGACTCTATTGCCCTTAACAACAACAACAAAGATTTCAGAAAGCAAAGTTGTATCATCTGTACATTGCAGGTTGTTAATGAGTCTTCCTCCAATCCTGATACCACGTTTTTCTCAAATTATTTGCTCAGCTTACAGATTGAATAAGTATGGTGAAAGAATACAACCCTGGTGCACACCTCTCCTAATTTTAAACCAATCTGTGTTCTCTTGTTTTGTTCTAACAATTGCCTCTTGGTCTATGTACAGACTCCTCATAAGTACAAATAAGTGTTCCAGAATAGACTTATTCCACAATATTGTCCATATTTTGTCATGATCCAAACAGCAAAAGCCTTTGCATAGTCAATAAAATACAGGTAAATATCTTTGTGGTATTCTCTGCTTTCAGTCAAGATCCATTAGACATCAGCAGTGATATTCCTTATTCCACGTCCTTGTCTGACTCTGGCTTGAACCTCTGTTAGTTCACTATCAATGGACTATTGCAGGCATTTTTAAATTATCTTTAGCAAAATTTTACTTGGATGTTATATTAATGATATTATCTGATGATTTCCTCATTTTATTGGGTCATCTCTCATTGAAATGGACACAAATAAGGATCTCAGTTGACCAAGTACTTGTCTTCCAAATTTCTTAGTATGGATGAGTAAGTGCCTCCAGTGCCACATCTGTTTGTTGAAAGATTTCAGTGTGTATTCCATCTATTCCTGGTGACTTCTTTCCCAAAGCCTTCAGTGCAACTTGGACTTCTTCCTTCATTATCATTGGCTCTTGATCATATGCTACCTCTTGAAATGTATGAAGACTAACCATTTCTTTTTCATACAGTAACTCTGTGTATGCCTTCCATCTTGTTTTGGTGCTTTCTACATCATTTAATGTTTTGCCTGTTCAGTCCTTCAGTGTTTCAAGTCAAGGGTTGAACTGTCTCTTCAGTTTCCTCAACTTAAGACATTTTGAGTGTGTGCTTCCCTTTTGGTTTTCTAACTCTTTTCATGTAAGAGCAAATATTAATTTCCCATAGATTTGTAAAGCACATGATATCCACATGATAAATAGACACCTTTATCCAGACTGGGCAGAAAGGGTCATCTAACAAGTTTTCATGGTCAGCATTCATGTCTTTTTGTTTTGTACACAGGATGAGTTCTTATGAAGTGGTCAATGATGACTCCAGAAATGCCACTGTGTCAGAACACAGCATTTAGAGGTTTCCTAGAAGAAAACAAAATGTAGAAAGAAATAGTTATGCACAAAGAAGATTTCTAATAAAGTATGAAATAGAATTTAAACCACCATGTAGATTTGAACTTTTTAAATTTTAATTTGTTGTCATGAAAAAGCAAAAGAGATCTATCAAAACAATGAACTTAGGAGCTTACAAATGAAAATGGAAGAAGAGTAACTTGTCAAGTAGCAAGCAAAATTTAGTACTTTATATTTTTGTTGTTGTTAGGTGCTGTGGAATCAATATGTTTGTGCCCATTGTTACTGCCATGGTGTTCAATCCATTTCATTGGGAGTCTTCCTCATTTTCACTGACCCTCTACTTTGCAAAGCATGATGTTCTTCTCCAGAGACTTCACCAAAGTTGTTGTTGTTGTTGTGAAGTGCCGTTGAGTCGGTTCCGACCCATAACAACCCTGTATAGGGTTTCCGAGGAGCAGCTGGTGCTCTTGAACCACTGACCTTGCAGTGCAAATGGCTTTGCAGTCTGGCATATTAACCCATAGCACCATATAGAAGAGATAAAATCTTGAAATCCTTGCTTCTAAGGGGCATTCTGGCTATACTTATTATGATATAGATTTGTTTCCCTTTCAGGAAGTTAATGGTACTTTATACATTACTTTAGAATAGCCTCACAAAGAGCATGTCTTCTATACCTGACTTCATGTACTGCAACAACAAAGAGGCCTCCTTGTAAGTAGATTTATGAACTAATCCACTCCTGACTTCACATATTTAGAAGTGACTTCTGAGTGATCTACTTTAAACATGAATTTACAAGTTTTGTATGATTCCTGCTGGAAAAAAACATGTGCAATCTCCTAAATTTTCAATTGGTATCTATTCATGCCTTATATAACTTCAATTCTCAAATGATACCATCATTTTCTAAATGTAGAGTTCATTGGGTTACTCATTACTTAGAACCATTAAAGATTGTATCAGAATATGCAGAATATATATCAGAATATCTTGAGCCAATTTCTTTTCTGAACACAAGTTCAAGTCCAGCATTTATTTTGAGTTTATTGAACGTATCACTAAACACTTTTACTCAAATATCTCACTGATATTTCAGTCTCAGTATGTTCTCATCAGGAAGCATAGTGGTTCTATATGATATGTACTGGACTGCGAACCATAAGGTCTGCAGTTCAATCCTGCTACATGCTCCATGGAAGCAAGATGAGGCTTTCTGCTCCTGCAAAGATTTAAAGACTTGGAAACCCTATACAGGGTCACATGAGTAGGAAACAACTCCAGGTCACTTAACAACAGCAACAACCAATGTTTCCATCTTAACTTATAATGTTTATTACACATGTTTTCTTGCAGTAGACATTCTTTGTGGTTGTCAGCCTGTCACCTGTTCCCCTTGCTCTATTCTGTAACACACATCCTTCTCCTCCCATTAAAGGTATGTCCATGCAAACCCTCACATGCTTATTCATAATTTATCTTTTTCCCAGATGTGTAATCACAAGATTAGATAGGTGTCCAAGGCCAATTTAATCAGAAGCCTGGAGAAGACAATTTTGTTGTTTCTTGAATCGTTCAAGTAGAAATATTTGTATTTGGCTATGAGCCATATTACTAACCACATTAAGAGAAATCATATTTACTAGGAGCTCTGGTAGCATAGTGGTTATAAATCGGGCTATGAACCGCAAGGTCAGCAGTTCGAAACCATCAGCTGTTCCACGGGAGAAAGATGAGGCTTTCTGATCCCATAAAGATTTACAGCCTCGAGAACTGTGTACAGGGTCACTATGAGTCGGGATCAACTCCACAGCACCTAACAACAATAACAACAGGAGAGAATAAAGTAATAATTAACATAAATTAGAAAACATTGTTTGTTCTTCGTAGAATTAGCCATCAAGAAAAAAAAACGACATATTGCATTAAGCAGATCTGCTGCACAAGACCTTTTTAAATTGTTGAAGAGTAAAGTTTAGGATTAAGATACACCTGACCCAAGTCATTTCAACTGTCTCATATGCATGTGAGAAGTCCTGATGTGGCTCTGTGAGTTAATGTGCTGGACTGCAAGGTCCCTTTGAATTACAAGGTTGGCAGTTCAAGATCGCCAGCCACTCCTCGGAAACCCTATACAGGGTCGCTATGAGTCGGAACCAACTAAATGGCACTTAACAACAACAACAACATATGCAAGTGAAAGTTGGACAATGAATAAGGAATACAGTAGAAGAATCAATGTATTTGAGCTATGGTGTTGTAGAAAAATACTGAAAGTATTATGGACTGCAAGAAGAACAAACAAAGTTGTCTTCGAAAACGTATAGCCAGAATATTCCTCAGAAGCCAGTATGGTGAGACTTCATCTCTCAAACTTTGGGCATGTCACCTGGAGAGCCCAGTCCCTGGATAAGGATACCATGTTGTGAAAAAGATGAAAGCTCCCAATGAACTAGACTAGTACAGAGACAGCACCAATGGACTCAAGCATAACAGTGATTGTAAGGATGGTGCAGGACCGACCAGTACGTCTTCCTCTTGTGCATAGGGTAACTGAGAGGCAGAACTGACTGGATGGCATCTAACAACAGCACAAATATTTTTGTTTTTTGAATGAGACTAAGGCAAGTATATTACTGAGAAAATTTGTCTGGAGCCATCCATTGATGGCAGAGACAGGTTTAATCATGTTTTATTTGAAATAAATCACTGCATGTATGAACTGGAAACCTAGTATCAATACTTTTACATACAATTAAGAACATTGTGTTCTTCAAATTATCTATTTATTTACTAGTATTGTGTCTGATTTATCTACCAACAGTTAGGAAATTTATGTTAGTCATTGTTTGCATATACGTAGGGCCTTTGAAAAGTTCATGAGGAAATTCTACTTTTCCTTCCTTGTTTCCACGGAACTGTTTGACAACCCACCAGGTGTGTGTATCTGTGTATGTATAAATTGGTTGTTGTTGTTAAGTCTCATGGAGTCAGTTCTGACTCAGGGGCCCTTGTATAGAATTTCTCTAGCTGTAAATCTTTGCGGTAACAAAAACCCTCTTATTTCTCCCACAGAGCAGCTGGTGGGCGCAAACCACTAACCTTGTGGTTAACAGTACAGACCTTACGTACAAAGCCACGGAACTCCATAGATAATATATTTCTATTTATAGTTCTATTCATGCATTTTGAGGTAATCTTACTAGAGTCATAAAAGTTTATGCTCATTTAAAAATTTCTGGTAATTGAATGTTTTAGCACTTCATTTTAAATTTCTAACTTATAAATGATGCTCATTTTAAAAATAAATTAATTTTTTGAACATGGTAGGTTTACAGAAAAAAATGTGACAGTAATACAGAATTCCTTTATTCTCTACCCAGTTTCCCTTAATATTAATATTGTGCATTGTTGTTATTGTGTGCCATCAAGTCGATTCTGACTCATAGTATTAGTAAAATACAATTTGCAATTAATGATGATAAATTAATATCAATACGATATTAATAATTAGACTCTGTACTTGGTTACCACAATAATGCAGACTTATTTTTAATGACATCGACAGAATGAGGCATATAAGTCAGCTATTTTGAGACAAGCTTTTCAAAGAATCACCTTCCAGACTTGTTTATTATATCTAGTATTTTTCTGCTTCATTTATTCCTGCTCTCATTTTTATTATTTATTTTCTTCCAGACTTATTTTGCAACTTTTTAATTGTTGGAGATGTTGGGTTAAGGCTTTGCTTTAGGTCTTTTTACTTTTTTGATGTGGGTGTTCATTGTTATAAATTGCCCTCTAAGTAGTCTGTTAATATGTAGTTCTGTGGCGGCTTGTGTGTTGCTGTGATTTTGGAAGCTATGTCACAGGTATTTTTAAATACGAGCAGTATCACCAACAGTGGACAGATTTCACCTGAGCTTCCAGATTAAGACAGACTGGAAAGAAAGAGAGGACTATTTCTGAATATTTAATTACTGAAAACTTTATGAATACTAGTGGATCACTGTCAGCACCAGAATATCAAATATTGAAACATAATGAAGAACACCAGAATATTGTCAGATGTTGTATTGGAGGGTGAGTCCTTCAGGTTAGAAGGCACTCGACATGCGACTGGGGAAGAGTTGCTACCTCAAAGTGGAGTTAACCGTGATGGCGTGAATGAAGTAAAGCCCTCGGGGTCTTCACTTGGAGATGGGGCACAAATCAAAATGAAGAAGTATTTTTAAACACCTGTTAATAATCAGAAAAATAAATGTACAAAGTATGAATCTAGGAAAATTGGAGCTTGTCAAAAATGAAATAGACCATTTCATAAACATCAATATAATAGGTGTTAGAGATCTGAAATGGATTGATAGTGTCCATTTTGAATCTGATAATCACATAGATTACTATGCTGGGGATAGCAAATTAAAGAGGAATGACATCACATGAATCTTCAAAAGGAACATGTCTAGATTAGTCACAAAGTACAACACTGTCTTTGATAGGATA
>NW_006408592.1:7507053-7514352 GCF_000296735.1 Chrysochloris asiatica
ATGGATCTTGACTGAAGTAGAGAATACAAGAAAGATTTTTACCTCTGCTTTATTAAGTATGCAAAGGCTTTTGATTGTGTGGATCATGGCAAGCTATGGACAAGATTATGAAGAATGAGTATTCCAAAACACTTAATTGTGATCCTGAGGAACCTGTACATAGACCAAAAGGCAGTTATTCGAACTGAACACTGAATAGTTTAAAATTAGGAAAGGTTTGTGCCAGAGTTGAATTATTTTACCATACTTATTTAATCTGTATGCTGAGCAAGTAATCCAAGAAACTGTATTATATGGAAAAAAACTTGTCATCAGTATTGGAAGAAGACTCATTGACAACCTGCGATATGTGGATGTACGACCTTACTTGCTGAAAGTGAAGAGGACTTAAAATACTTACTGATGAAGATCAAAGACCACAGCCTTTGTTATGGATTGTATCTCATTTTAAAGAAGACAAAAATGCTCACCTCTGAACCAATAAATAACACTATATAAATGGAGAAAAGATTGAAGTTGTCAAAGACCTTACTTTGCTTGAATCAACTATCAACACTCATGGAAGCAGCAGCCAAGAAATCAAACAATATATTGCATTAGGCAAATCTGTTGCACAAGATATCTTTAAAATGTTGAAGAGCAAAGATGACAGTTTCAGGACTAAGGTGCAGCTGAACCAAGTCATGGTATTTTCAGTAACCTCATATGCATGTGAAAGTTAGACAGTGAATAAGGAAGACCACAGAAGTATTGATACATTTGAGTTAGGGTGTTTGACGAGAACAGTGAAAGTACCATGGCATGCCAAAGGAACAAACAGATGCGTGTTGAAATAAGTGAAGCCAAAGTGCTACTTAGAAGCCAGGATGGCCAGAGTTTGTCTCTCATACTTTGGAGATATTATCAGGAGGGACCAGTCACTAGAGCAGGATATCATGTTTGGTAAAGCGGAGGGTTGGAGAAAAGGAGGAAGACCCCCAACGAGATGGATTGAAACAGTGGCAGCATCCACGGTCTCAGGTGTAGCAATGGTTGTGAGGTTGGTCCACTACCAGGCAGTTTTTCATTCTATTGTACACAGGGTTGTTATTATTAATAAGTACTAACTAGATGGCCCCTAACTACTAAGTCCTAATTTGCTGTGCCCCAAGGGTTTTGGTTTGTCATATTTTCATTCTTGGTTGATTCAAGGATTTTTTTTTTCAATTTCAATTTTTAATTTCTTCTGCTGCCTACTAGTTTTTAAATAGGATGCTATTCATTTTCCTTGTATTTTATTATACTCCCCTTGACATTCCTGCTGTTTGTTTCTAATTTTATAGCATTATAATACTGAAGCAAGGAAAAAGGGGGCTCTAGAAATCAGGATTAAAAAGAATTCTAAAACATTGAAAAATGTTTAGGCCTCTATGTTTCCTTGCTTGAGTACTTGTGAAGGTGTGTGGATAAAACAAAAAATAGTGATAGAGAAATAAAAATACAACAGCAAAAAATAGTAATAAACAAAATGGAGAAAAACAACTATAATTTAAAAAGAAAAGGAAAGGAAAATAAAAACAATGGAAGAGGAAAAGAAAATGGAAAAAAGAGAATAGTAAGAAAAGAAACTATGAGCAAAAAGAATGGAAGAGAAGGGAAGGAAAAGAAAGAAAGAGCAACAGGAGAAAAGATAGGCAAAGGGAAAGCAGGTAATGAAGAAAACAAAAACAAGAATAGGAAAAATGGAGACCACCGGGGTGATCAGGGCACCTGGATTATTGCAGACTCAGTTATTACAGAAGGTGGGGACACCCAGTCATGGGTGGAGTTCTTGTCAGCCTCGAAGGTGTCTGGAGTCTGGGTACTTGGTTATAGAAAGAGTTCCTGCTGGCTGAGAGAACAACTGGGGGCACCTGGTCCTGAAATAAGTTTCTGTTCACCCAGGGATATCTGGAGGCAATTACCCATTGGCACTACGTGTTCTTCTGACTCCAGATGCAGGCGTGGCATGCAATTGTCACCCAATCTATCAAAGTATACCCCTCTCTCAGGCAGTGTAGGGACTTGTATTAGCTTTGTAGGGGTTGTTTTACCAAACTCTAGATGGTGAAGATGGGGACTGGCCATGCTTCTAGCCACCAAGAGAGTGTAGGGAATAAAGAGAGGATCACACCTTTCTGGTCAGCAGTCACTGGGTACTTATGTGGCCTGGGGTGAGCAGAGCCAATTATCAGGTCACTGCCCTGTTCAAATGCTGCTTGTCAAAGTTCACAATGGCAGCAGTGCCTGAGAATAGTTGACAAGTCACCCATTCTGTCAGTATACTTGCTTCTTTCTGTTTTTTTCTATTTGGTGTTGAATCTGCTTATTTCCTTTCCTCTGTAGCTAAGGATTCCAAGATTGCCATTCATATCGATTTCAGTTGGTCTTTCATGCCTCTTATGTTGTGGAAAGTTTGGGTAATATGTGTGCGTGGCCTACCAGGTTTCTGGATCTTTCATAGTTCCTGTTTTCTTTGGCTGTATCTCTTTTGTAAGTATTTGGTAATACTTTGCAGTTGCAACCATATGGGTTGTTGTTGGCTTTTAAAGAAGATTTTTAATTACTGACTACATTTTTCAGTTGACATAGAGTTCTGCAGAGAAGCAAACCCAATAAGAGAGAGAGGAAGAGAGAGAGATTTATCTCAAGGAAATGATCCATGAAGTTGCAGAGACTGGCAAGTTCCAAGTCCATGGGTTAGAAGTCAGGCTGGAGGCTTCTTCTAACTCACATAGCAGCAGGGTGATGATCCCAAGATCACTAGGTCCAGCAGGAGCATGTTCTGTGGAGGCTGATTAATCCAAGATTAGTAGATCAGATGGTAGGCTGTTGGTTTGCAGGCTGCAGAGGGAAATCAAGGGAAGATTGATAGGCAATACGATAGGCTCTTTGTTCAAGTTTTAAAAACCTGAGATCAGATGGTTAGGGCTGTATGCAGGATCAAGAGGAATCTAAAATCTAGATAGCTTTGCCAGAACATCCACATATATTTAATGAGTGTCATACTCTCAAGGAGTCTCCCTTTACACTGAATTAGGAATGTGACCTGAGAAAGGATGGTACATCCCACACAATTCCCCTTACATCCGATCCGGGCTGATCACATTACACCAGTCATGGGAGATGATTATATCATTAAATAACTGTAAAACTAGAGAATCATAGGTCAGCCAAGATGACATATAACCTTAATCAACACAACATGGAAAGGAAACTGAAGTTCTGGATCTAAGAAAATAGATGATGCAAGAGCATTTAAAGCTATCTAGTGAAAATTTTTGTTGTCTTGATAATTTTGATAGACACAGTTTATCTGATGTAGGACTACTTTTATAGGGCTGGGCTTATTTATTTATTTATTTACCCATTTATATTTTATATTGTCTTAAAGGACCCATGCAGTATCTCCAACACAACTCATTGGCAAAAATTTTCCTATGGTCAAATGAAAGCTTGAAAATTTAATTAATATTATGAAGGTACTTTGCAAATACTGAGTTATCTTTAGTATATTGCCTAAACTAATGAATCTAGATTGTAAGAGCATTTTTTTTTTAAAAAGGAAATAGCTATGATGCTCATTGCCTGCATGAATTGCTGCAATTCCCATATCAGAATAATAGATTATAGAGTAAAAGTAAAAGATGTTGCATGTTAAGATAGGTTTAGAGGTGCTGTTATCCTATACAATCCTGTCCTTGGAAACAAACCCAATCTGTACTTTATTCTCTCTATAATACTACATGATAGTTATTCTTACCCTTTCATTGCTGCATTCCCCCCCTCTATCTTAGAAAGTAAATGCCAGAGAGCTTAAGTAACATTCCGAAGGATATACAGCTTGGAAATTACTTACATGAAAAACAATCCTAGGTCTTTTTATTCTAAAGCCCATGATCATTCCTGTAAATGTTGCCAGAGCCAACTGCTGTTGAGAGATAAAGAAAGATGAGAACTAAGAAAAGATCAATGCATTCAGTGATCAGAAGTCTTCCTGTCACCTTTGACATCCCACTTACACTAGAGAAAAAAAGGCTAGTGAAAGATATTTCAAAAGATTGTAGACTCTTTTATAGAAATAAATCTATTGTGGCCCCAACACTGTGATGAAGCAATCCTTCAGGCACTCAAATTTCTTCTTTGTATTTTAAAAATATTTCATTGTTTCAGAACCACTGAAGTGCTACTCTGAGACCAAAGATTCTTATTTACACCATCAGACATCTAATAGAAGCTTGAACATGTAAGAAATCTCTAATGAGGGCTGCTAACCTAAAGATCTTGCAATGGTTTGGGATCTAAGATATTAACTCTGGAAGTATAAAGCATGAAACACTAAGCATTATAAGTGGTAAGACTAGGTTTGTGGGTTACTGAAACAACACAAATCCAAGAGAAATTTACAGAACTATGAAATAAGAAAATGATTCAAAAGATATTGTCTACAGAAGGAGAATGCCAATAAATTTGAAAAAAAATTGTTGTACGTCAAGTGCCTTAAAGAAGTTAGTCCTATATACCCCATGAAGTACCATTCAGGCATAATAAGAGTCATCTGAAGGGGGAAGGCAGCAAGATTGCAGATTAGGCAGTAACAGTATACAGACCCTCAACAATAAACATACAAGAAACCAAATGAAACTGAAGCTGATGAGAGTCATATAATCCTAAAATTTAGATGGAGGGATAGAGAGATGTGTACTGAATATTTAATAGGAGAGAAAACCGAACATACATGGATAAAAAGGAGACCATGATATGTCCTGGCTGACCAGACATGATGTGGCCATCTTAACAGTTTGTGAGTGGTTTCAGAGACGAGGCAGCATACTGACATTGCAGAAACATACGGATGATTTGCAGAGATGCCGATGTGAGTTTATTCTTGTTCTCCACATTCCCCTGATGACCAGAGGTATGGCCGGCCTCCATATACATACACCTCCAGTAAAGTTTCCAATCTCTTGGTGACTGGAGCTACATGGAGTTGACTGCCATCGTTGTCTGTCCCATCAAACTAAGTGGAAAGCGTCTGAATTAACTGTGGTGTCTGGACTCAGGTTACTCCTGCTACAAACTTCAGAGCCAGCCCTGGCCACCCCTGGACTATCCCTAACTAGGAAAAGCAGATGAACTGGAGAAAAAAAAAAAAAAGGAGAAAGGTGATCTATGCCAGTGGCTGTGTACAGGCAGCATGGGCATCTGGAAATTTTGAAGACAGTTTTGAAGGCAAAAGAGAAATTGGTGGCACAGAGGCATATCAATTATTGGTGGAGAAAAAGGTGTAACACTCTTCTTATTCCCCATATTATTACCCTTGTGACAAAAACATGCAACTCACAGTGAAGTCCCTGCTATTCAGGTGGTTGGAAGTACATCAACGGAAGTGGGGAACAAGCAGCACCAAACCTGGCATCTGGAACCAGGAGTGGCCTACTCCAGAACTGCAGAGCTGGTTCTGGCCAAGTGGGACCTCAAACTCTCACCTGCCTTCTGGAACAGATATTCCTTGATCCTCCAGATGCTTTGGGGTCTGCATGAACTACTTCCAGATTGTGTGCCCAGAATACACAACAGCCATATGGCTGGAGTGCCACCGTCTCATCTCTTGCCCACTTACAATATGAGATCCATGGCTAGCCGGAGATCCCAAAACTTTCTCCTTTCTGGGTCTGGCACCTAACCTGTTTTATTCCTACCATTATTTTTGTTGGTGTATTCTTCTATCCCAGCTTTTGTTTCATTTTTCTTGTTTTGTTTTTTGTTTTTTTTTTCTTTTTTCTACTTTTCTTTCCCAAATGCTTCTTCTTCCTTTTATTTCTTTTCCTTTTGTTTTCTTTACTACTCTTTTATCCCTTTCTGTTTTACTCATTGTCTTCCCTAATTGCATCTAGTACTTTTTAGTTTCTTGCTTGTTTTTTTTTTTTTTCTTTCATTATTAAAAAAAAAAAAAAATTGGTGTTTTGACAAGATGCTGGAATTTTATTCAACAATTAGAAGCCAACGTTTTATTATGAATCTTTTGGCACTATAGGCAGATAAATGTTTACCATCAGTTGTCTTTTTATCTTTCGTTTTCTGTTTTTAAAAGCTGTTATTTTGAATTGAATGATAGTTTACCTAGAAGATTGGTTTTGTACTCAATTGATTTTATTTTGTTTCACTGCAATGATTACAGTCCCTTCCATACACCATAAGTTACAGTATTTGCTTCTATTTCCACCACCACCCCTTTTTTGTGGTATACACAAAAACATGTAGAAATATATAATCATTTAAACAACCAAATGGCACATTTTGCAAACTATCCTCCAGCCCACAAGCACATAGCCTCATGATGTGATCCTATACGTAGAAAATCCCAAAGATTCAGCAAGACACTTATTGGAAGTCATTGAAAGATTCAGCAATGTATTAGGGTAAAATAGCAATATACAAAAATCAGCTGGATTCCTCTACACTCATAAAGACAGCTCTGAAAAGGAAATAGCTACCCAAAAGTTGGAATGCTTAGGGAAAAAAATCTAACCAAAGAAACCAAAGACCTATACAAAGTAAACTACAAAACACTACTACAAGAAACCAAGAAATTTACAAAAATGACAGAATATACCATGTCCATGGATAACAAGACTTAACATTGTGAGATGTCAAAACTGCCCAAAGAAATCTATAGATATAATGCAATTCCAATCCAGATTGCAAAGACATTCTTTAGAGAGATGGAAAAACTGATCACTACTTTTACCTGGAGAGGAAAGAGACCTCAGATAAGCAAAGCATTACTTCAGAAGAACAAAGTTATATGCCTCTCACTTCCTGGTCTCAAAATCTCCAACTCATATAGAGTCAGTTGATCTTTGACAAAGCACCAAAACACACTAAATGGGTTTAGATAGTTTCTTCAACATATAGTGCTTGTGAAACTGGAAATCCATTTGCAGAAAAATGAAACAAGATCCATCTCTCACACCACATACAAACACAAAAACAAACTCAACTTAGATTAAAGACCTAAATGTAAAATCTAGAACTATAAAGATCATCAAATGGATCAATAGGAACAAACTTAGAGGCTCTAATACATGACATAAATACATTGTCAAGCATAGCTAAAAACACACAAACAGCAGAAGACACAAAAGATAACTTGTTGGTAAGTGCTGCTGAGTTGATTCTGATTCATAGTGACCCTGTAAAGGTTTTTGAGGAGCAGCTTGTGATTTGGAACTGCTCGCCTTAAAGTTCAAGCTGACCTTGTGGTCCAGTGCATGATCC
>NW_006408592.1:7515077-7526487 GCF_000296735.1 Chrysochloris asiatica
AAAGGACTTATACAAAGAAAACTATAAAACACTTCTATAAGAAACCAAGAAAGACCTGCAGAAATTGAGGAATATACCCTGCTCATGGATAGGAATATTTAACATTGTATATATGTCAACACTACATAAAGCAATCTATAGATACAATGCTATCCCAATATAAATTCCAACATCATGCTTTAAAGAGATGTAAAAACTAATCACTAACTTTATATTGACAAAAAAGAAACCCTAGGTAAACAAAGCATTATTTAAAAGAAACAAGGTAGGAGACCTGTCACTTCCTGGTCTCAAAACCTATTACACAGTCCCAGTAGTCAAAACAGCCTGTTACTGGTAAAAACAAAAGCCACATAAATCAGTGGAACAGAATTGAAGACCCCCAAAATAATTCTATCCCTTTATGATCAGTTGATCTTTAACGAAGGGCCAACATGCATTTAATAGTGAAGAGATAGTCTCTTCAACAAATGGTACAGGCAAAATTAGAAACTAATTTGCAGAAATATGATACAAGACCCATATCTCACACCATATACAAAAATGAACTGAACATGGATTAAAGACTTAGATGTAAAGCCTAGACATATAAGATCATCTGAGAAAAAATAGGGACAAACTTAGGGGCTCATATACATAGCATCAATACACTAGGAAACATAATTGCAAACACACAACAGAATACAAAATATGTAACTGGGATCTCCTTAAAATTACATGATTATGTGCATGAAAGGATTTCAACAAAATAATAAAAAGAGAACCCACAGACTTGGGTTCTCTTTTTATTATTTTTTTATTATAAACTCTTTTTATTATATCTTTTTATTATAAACATTGGGACAAATGTTTTGCAATGACATGCAATCAGACAAAGGACTACTCTCCAAAATTTTTCGAACACTTCCATGCTTCAACAAGAAGACAAATAATTCAATTTAAAAAAATGGGCAGAGGACATGAGCAGACATTTCACCAAAGAAGACATTCAG
The DNA here is from genome assembly GCF_000296735.1 of Chrysochloris asiatica. Taxonomy (NCBI): domain Eukaryota; kingdom Metazoa; phylum Chordata; class Mammalia; order Afrosoricida; family Chrysochloridae; genus Chrysochloris; species Chrysochloris asiatica. The sequence goes on from NW_006408592.1 coordinate 7,516,070, forward strand.
GTGGCCAAAAAATGCATGAAGACATGCTCAAGATCATTAGCCATTTTTGTTGTTAAGTGCTATTGAGTTGCTTTTGACTCATAGTGAACTTGTATAGGGTTTTCAAGGAGCAGCTTTTGAGTTTGAACCACTAACCTTGTCATTCAAGTTGATCTTGCAGTCCACTGCTTACCGTATAGCACCACACCAGGATATAGATGCAAATCCAAACAATGATAAATTATTGCACCTCAGCATTAGTAGCAAAGTTTCAAAAAACCGAAAACAACAAATGATGTGATGGTGTGGAGAGAGTGCGACCCTTCTACACTGCTGGTGATACTGTCTGTAGCCTGGTGCAACCACTGTGGAAAACGGCATGGCATTTTCTCAAAAATCTGAAAAGAGAAATACTGTGTGACCCAGCAATCCCACTACTTGGTATTTAGCTTAGAAATAAGAGCTGTGGCATGACTGGATATATGCATACCTGTGTTCATTACAACACTATTCATAATAAAAAAAAAGATTGAGACAGCCTAAATGCCCATCAACTGAAAGATGGTTAAACAAACTTTGGCATATACACATAATGGAATATTATGCAACGTTGAAGAATAACAATGTATCTTCAAAACACTTCACAACATGAAAGAAACTGGATGTTTTTATGCTAAGTGAAATCAATCACAAAAGTACAAATACACTAGACTCCTAATTACAAGGTTGTCAGTTCAAACCCACTTTGGAAACCATATAAAGAGTTGCTGTGAATCAGAATCAACTCAATAGCACTTAACAGCAACAACTATTATAAAAGTTTAATAAAATATTTTCTTGTTAAGTGAAATATTCTATGATATCTACAGGAGTATTGGTGAGGGAATTATTCACAGGCTAGAAGGTAGACACATGTTAACATGAGTGATGGAGCAGGCAATATACAGCAAGAGGGAGGCTGGAAGAGGAAAGATGAAGATGGCAGGAGATGTAGGGAGGAGTGAAATAGTTAAAGGAAATAGAGGTAAATACTGTTAACAGATGGTACATGGAGGGGATTGCAATCATTGCAATGAAGCAAAGTATATGATTTGCTTAATGTAAAACTAATGATCTGCTCTGTAAACCTTGACTCAATTCACAAGAAAAAAAAAAAAAGAATAAGAAATATCATATGACCCAGCAATCTCACATACTTGATATATATTCACAAGAAATAAGAACCATGACATGAGTAGATATGGGCCCACCAATGTTCATCACAGCACTATCCACAATAGCAAAAAGATGGAGACAGTAAATGTCCATCAGTGGAAGAAAAGATAAATTGTGGTACATAACATGTAATGGAATACTATGCAGCATTGAAGAATGATGATAAATTTTGAAAAAGACTTCATAGCATGGATGAACCTGGAGGACGTTATGCTGAGTGAAATTAGTCAATAACAAAAGGGCAAATGTTATATGACACCACTTTTGTAAAAACTCAAGAAAATGTTTTCATGCTAAAAGAAATCTTCTTTGACATATAACAAGGGTGGGAGGGAAGGGAGAATAATTCACTGGCTAGAAGGTAGACACATGTGTGCTTGGGTAATGGGGAGGGCAATATGAAAGAAGAGGGAGATTTGCAAAAGAATGATGAAGACAGGGAGGTATGACATGGAGGTATGCAAAGGGGATAGAGGTAAATAGTGAAAATTACACAACAGTGGAACAACATTGTTCCATTGGTAGATACATGAACAGACACACAGGCTGAATGGATATGGGGAGGGAGGGGGAGAGTGAGAATATAACCAAAAATGTATAAGAATTTGAAAGAGGATATTTGTACAAGTGTATTTACCTTTGCTACAAACATACCTTTGAATGTGGTAAAGCAAACAGTTAGCAAAATGATGAAAATGTGCTGGATATTATCAAATATCTTAGGGCAATGAGCTCCCTGGTGGAGTGGAAATAGGAACCACAGCGTGGAAGTGGGCTAACTGCTGTTGTATGGAGGGGATTGTAATTATTGAGATGAAACAAAGTATATGATGCTCATCTTCTTTGTAAACCTTCATTTAATTCATGATAAAAAGCTTTAAAGAAAGAATCATATGGAGAATGACAAGGGGAAAATATCAAATGTCTTTAAGTTTTGTATTAATCCTTAGAGATCTGAGATTCATTGCTATATTCTATGCCAAAACTTCAGTCTGCCCATTTACCTTTACTACTCAGTGGACTTTTTAATGCAGAATTAAAGGGTTTTTCCTCATTTGTTTTGATGGCAATCAGAAACTGTCTTTTTCAGCATCTTTTAATCTCTGTCATACCTGCCAGGAACACAGGAGCCTCGAGACTACTGTTATGCCTTATAACTACAGCAAACTGTGTTACCTTCTGCAAGTTTTTTTTTTTTTTTCTTCTCTCTTTAACTTCTGTTATGTCTTATATAATGGGGATTTTGATGGGGATAGGGCCCAACATGTAAAAGATGGTTAATAAGCATTTTTGAACAGATAATTTTGTAAATAATTTAATGAAGTTATGTCTAAAACAAATAGCACAAGACTTAGTGTTTCTTGTGTCAAGTAAATGACAGTTGCTAGTGTTATTTTTAATAGTAGATTGCAGTGATAAATTTTGTATTTTAGGACAGCAGTTAGAAAAGATACTAAGTCTCAGTTCAGCAATTTAAGACAATTATAATAAAAGAAGAAAAATTTTATTCGAAAGAAAGAAGGGAGGCATTAAATGGGAGCCTGGTTTTTATATCCAAAACATGTCTTTTCTCATTCCACAACTTACGTAGATCTGACTATAGATGCATGCTCCTCCATGGATAACAAGAATTTAGAACTCAAAAAATACTTAGGGATGGATAATCAAGTACAATCTCTTCACATTAACCAAATATCAATTGAAGCCCAAAGAAACTGAATAGCTTTCTTCATATTACATAGCCAGTTAGAGTTTTCTTCTAAATAAGTCTGATGTATTTTATAGCTGCTCCCTAGACTTGCGTGGTTGATAGCATCTTTCAACTTTCAAATATTCCAATCCAATGAAACTGCCATTACTTTAATGGTTTTAAAATCAACTGAAAATATCTCTGGTCTATGCTTTGATGAATACAGCCTGAAGCCTTTTCAAAGTGATTCCTCTCCTTGATTATGTTCTTAGAGATTATTTTGGATATATAAAACCATTCTTTCAAACATAGGGAGATTGTATCATCCATTTGGCTGACAAGAAATGATTTTAAATTGTTTCATAACAAGCAATTTAAAAGGAGTATTTTGAATCCCTAGGCTTTTCAATAAGAGTTCAGTGAATGAAAGGAGAATCTGTGAATAGATTACATATAGAATAAAGAAGAGTCAGGTAAGGAAAGTATAGCTGAGGTTCTTGAGAGAATAATCTAACTTGTTTTAAAAACACTAATCTGGTGATTTTTTAAACTAAAAGACATTCAACTATCTGTCATTTCAGTGCTGTACATGAGAAAGTCAATGGGCACCTTGTAAATACTTTTAATTCTCATTTTATACATCAACCTTGACACCAGCTCTGTAATATGCATTTTCCCCTGCATTTCTTACCAAAATGTAATGTAACTCAGTGAGTAGGGTCTTGTTTATATTGTTATTGTATGGTACTATCAAGTCAGTTGTAACTCATGGCAACCCTATGCACAACCAAATGGAACACTGCCCAGTCCTACACAGTTGTTAGGTTTGAGCCCATTGTTACTGCCACTGTGCCAGGCCATTTCATTGGAGGTCATCCTTTTTTTCACTGACCCTCCACTTTTACAAGCATGATGTTCTAATCCAGGGATGGTCCCCCTCTTGACAATGTATGCAAAGAAAGAGAAGCAAAGTCTCGCAATTCTGTCTTCCAAGAGCATTCTTGAAAGAGACATTTGTTTGTTCTCCTAGCAATCCATGATACTTTTAATGTTCTTCTCTGAGAGCATAATTCAAATTCACCAATTATTCTACAGTCTTCCTTATTCATTGTTCACCTTAAATATGCATATGAGGCAACTGAAAATACCATGGCTTGAGTCAGGTACACCTTCGTTCGTTCTCAAAGTGACATCGTTACACTTTATCACTTTAAGAGGTCTTGTGCAGCAGATTTTTCTAATGAAACAAGTCATTTGCTTTCTTGACTGCTACTTCCATGAGAGTTGTTAGTAGATCCAAGAAAAATGAAGTCTTTGACAACTTCAATCTTTTGTCCATTTATCATGATGCTATTTACTGGTTCAGTTGTGGTACATATTGTTTTCTTTATATTGAACTGCAATCCATTCTGAAGCCGGTAGTATTTGAACTTCATCAGTAAGTATTTCAAGTCCTTTCCACTTGCAGCAAACAGTGTTAAATCATGTGCATATCATAAGATGCTAATGAGTTTTCTTTCAATACTGATGCCCCCTTCTTCTTCATATACTCCAGCTTCTCATATTATTTGTGTAGCATACAGGTTAAATTTATATGGAGAAAGAGTACAAACCTGGCACATACCTTTCCTGATTTTAAACCATTCAGTGTCCCCTTGTTCTGTTTTAAAAACTGTCTCTTGGTCTATGTATAGGTTCTTCATGAGCACAATTAACTACTGCAATACCCATTCTTCACAATGTTATCATAATTTTTTATGATCCACATAGGCAAATACTTTTGCATAGTCAATAAAGCACAAATAAATATCTTTATGATATTCTCTGCTTTATGCCAAGATCCATCTGAAATCAGCAATAATATCTCTCATCCCAAGTCCTCTTTTGAATCTGGTTTGAATTTTTGACAATTCCCTGTCAATGAGCAGTTTCAGCTGTTTTTAAATTATCTTCAGCAAAATTTTAATTGCATGTGATACTAATAATATTGTTCAGTGATTTCCACATTCTGTTGCCTCAAAAATCAATTTAAGGCAGAAAGGTCAGGTCAGAAGGTTACAGTGGTTGATTCTGGGGAATCTAAAGGGTTAGTCTTGATATATTTTCTTGAAGAATACAGCATCAATTTGGACACATTTTGGGAAGAAGTTTTAATAAAATTGAAAGCTGTGCTGGTGTTTTAGACTGGGTTTTCTAGAGAAGCAAAACCAGTGACAAATATATGTATATATGTAGACATAGGTTTATTATCCAGGAAATGGCTTATAACTTTAGAGTCCCAGGTCCCCAGAGGAAGAAAGAGAGTGAGAGAGTTTCACGAGTGTGCATTGTATTGGAATCAGGCCACTCCTCTAAAGAAGCATCCCTCTAGTTGAGTGGCTATTCATAACCACATGTCATAGAGTTAGCTTTGCCTGTATTAGGTTTTATCACCATGGGAATAAGCACATATCAACTACCAAACCTCTGGAAATCCTGGCCTAGTCAAATTGACAGAAATCCCTAACCATTAAAAGTCCACCCTTGTCAACTTGAATCTATAAACTATGTGCATAATCTCTAAATAAAGAAAATTGTAAAGTCATATTTGCATCTAATATGATATAACTAAAACACAAAAACAGGAAATGTACTAACTCCATTTCCAACTTATTTGTCACAAATTAATAAACAAAAATATTTTATGCACACATTCCAAACTAAACATAACAAAAATATATTAACTTAAATGCCCAAAGGGCATATTCTGCAATCCAGGCTTCTGCCCACAGGCACAGCCTTACTCAGTCTATGGGCCTAGAGCTCAAAGCTGCTCTGTCTCTCCATGCCACTACCTCTTACACCATCTCTGCTGTAGCCATTTTTCCAGACAGGGATCCCATGCTCCACACATAATCTTCCTTAATGATGGTCCTGGGATCACCTGTTCCTGAAATGAAAGATAACTATTCCCCCCTTTTAGTTAGACATCTTCTACAATTATAGTTTTGACAGTCACAATTAATCCTATTAAAAATTAATCACAATTGAAACTATAAAATTTTTTCAACAGTATTACCCCACCCCCTTTCACTGGACCCATCTTGGAAAGATAAAAACTATTCAATGGAGATTCCCCTTTGTCCCCTCATCCTAAAACTAAGCACACTCATGAACGCTTATAAGCCAGCCACCTCATACCTTTATAAACCACACTGCCTGCGTCCCTGCATTTCTGCTTTTTTGATGTTGTTGTTAAGCACCTTTGAGTCAGTTCCTACCCATAGCGACCCTATATAGGGTTTCCAAGGAGCAGCTGGTGAATTTGAACTGCCGACCTTGCAGTTCAAATGGCTTTGCAGTCTGGCACATTAATTCACAGTGCCACACCAGGACATTGATAACCAATAGCCTGTTCCTATCAACCCAGTACTCTGAGGAGACAAGTGTGTGCCTTGATCTGAAGAATCTTCCTTTCTGTATAGAATTGTGAGCAACTGTACCCATAAGCAAAAGTCTTGCTCATCAAAATGAATCTTGCCCATAGTATGAAACACATTTATCTTCATCTGGTTAGATTCTGGTCACAACTTAATTCCAGCCTCTAAGCTAGGTCAAATGGCTACCAGCTACAAATTTGGGAGTTCACATACAACTTCCTACACTTCAAACCAGCTGCTGTTCACTCTAAGCCCTAGCCTTCATGGGCCAAGTCAGTGCCAATGGACTCAGGAGTTGACACAACTCTCTAAATTTCACACCAGCCAGCCTTCTCTGTACTTCTCTCATCTAAAGGTCAGCTAGTGCAAATAGAACACATCCAAACTCCAACTATGTCTTTATTGCTTCATTTCCCCCAATTCTACTCACACATAGGCCCAGGTAGTCACCAGTGAGCCTACGGCTTCAGTTCCCTTTAACTTTCAGTGCTAGAAGGGGTGTTCTCTGATGGATCCACTTTTCTTGTTTTGATGCCTCTGAAACTCAAAGCACCAAATTGCCCACTTTTTTCTCTGCTTTCTTTCAATTAAGAATCCATCTCGTATTCTCCCAGCAGTTCTGGGTTGGTCTGCATGCCTTTTCAAATGCAAATGTACCAAATTTGAAGGTTTGGGGTGAGGTCAGGATTCCACCTAAACCTCCATAAAGGAGTAACTAAAAGGTGAACCAAGAAGTGTATTTTTTTTTTCTAGAAAAATTCTAACTTCTCTTTTAGAAAGTCCAATCAAGTAGAGACTGAAGGTAGGTTTATAAGCTCTCTGTAATCATAATTTACAATATTCATTTCTATCACACATGTATGTCTATTTTACAATAATAGGCAGGAGAAACCAATTTCCAAAAGGTAGTTAAACACATAAACCCTTTAGAATACTCATGTTCAATCTGTTCTTCTAGCCTGGACTAACCCCATTCATAGTCATATGGCCTTGGGTGTCTGGTACAGTGGATTCCAGTAGGCCCTGGTCCCAGATCATCCATCCTTTCCAACAAGTGTGTCTTTGGCTCCATACAACTCCAAAAGCTGCTCTCCCCATTTAAGTATTTTATCCTGTGCACCTTCATTCTTTCTTTTACAAAACCTCATAATTTCATAGGTCTGAAGCCATTGCAATGAATCCTACTCACAGCACCAACTGCTTACACCAAGTGGGAACCATATCTGACTTCCTGACTTCACAAAGGAGAAAGAGGACCAAACTCAAAATTAGCCCAAGACTGATTCCTCTGACATGAATGTCAGGCTTGCCTCTACCCTGTATTGTTGTTGTTGTTAAGTTCCCATCGAGTTGGTTCCAACCCATGACAACAATAGGATTTCTGAGGCTGTAAATATTTATGGGAGCAAAACACTTCATCTTTCTCCAGCGACACCTCTGGTAGTATCAAACTGCTGACCTTGAGGTTAGTAGCCCAACATGTAACCATTACACTGGCAGAACTCTTTCCACCCTATATTGTTGTTGTTGTTGTCAGGTGCCATTGAGTCAGAGCCGACTCATAGCCACCCCATGCACAGCAGAACGAAACAATGTCTGATTCTGGGCCAACCTCACTACCGCTGCCACACTTGAGTCCATCAATGATGCCACCTGGCCAATCCATCTCCTTAGGAGTCTTCCTCTTTTTCTCTGACCCTCCACCTTACCCAGCATGACATCCTTCTCCAGCGACTCTTTCCTCCGGACAATGTATCCAAAGTATGAGAGACAAAGCTTAGCCATCCTGGCCTCTAAGGAGCACTCTGGCTGCACTTCTTCAAAAACAGATGTATTGGTTCTTTTGGCAGTCCATGGCACTTTCAGTATTCTCCTCCAACACCACAACTCAAAGGCATCAATCTTCTACAATCTTCCTTATTCATTGTCCAGCTTTCGCATCCATATGAGGTTATTAAAAATACCATGGCCTGGGTCAGGCGCACCTTAGTCCTCAAGGTGACATCTCTGCTCTTCAATACTTTGAAAAGTTCCTGTGCAGCAGATTTGCCCAATGCAATATGTCATCTGATCTCTTGACTGCTGCTTCCGCGAGTGTTGCCCTATATTAGTGTCTTTAAAATCCTTATGATTTTGTTTCTACAGAACTCCACTCTCTTGATACTGTATGTATTAGGCTATATTTTCTAGAGAAGCAAAATCCATGAAACATACATAGGTATGTATAGAAAGAGACTCCTGGTATCGCACTATCAGGATTCCTGGTGTGGTGCTATCAGATAAGCACTGGGCTGCAAACCACAGGGTTGGTAGTTCAAACCCACCAGGTGTTCCTTGGAAACACTGAACAGGCTTCTATGGGTTGAAGTTGACTCAGTAGTACTTAACATCAACAACAACATAGAGAGAGAGGTTTATTATCAAGGAAATGGATTCCAATTGTAGAGTCCCAGGTACCCAGCAGAAGAGAGAGATTTTCCTGAGCACCCATTAAATTGAGATCAGCCACACCCCCAAGGAAGTGTCCCTTTAATTGGCTGTTCATAGCCACTCATCCTAGAGTTAGCCAAGCTCGTATTAGGTTCCATTACTATGGGACTAAGCACATCTCAACTGCTAAACCTCTGGAAATCCTGGGCTAGTCAAATTGACAAAGAACGCTAACCATTACAACTGGTGAACAAAATGTCAGGAAAGTTGAACTAAGGAACTTTTTTTTCTGAATTCATGACAATGCACCTACTCGTTTTTAATGAGTAGAAAGGATTGTCCTAAGATAATTTTATTAGAGAATATTACCCCATCCACCCAATAGCCCTAATTTTGCTCCTTCAGGATTCTCTGCCTTCCCCCAATTTAAAGGACCTTTAAAAAGGACATAATTTGAGTCCTTCGACTATGTAAAATGCTGTTTTAATATGCTGTAAATTCTTTAGGGGAAGGGTTAGAAATGAACATTTCTTGCTAAATCACATAGACTCAATTAGAGTATATTTCAGTAAACAAAAGTTTCATATTTTGGTACATTTAAAACATATTCTCTACATTTTGTAAAACAATATATAGTTAAATTGGAAATTCACATATATGAGATACTTTCAGTCTTAATCAACCTGGGAATTATAATGTTGCTGTTAAGTGCCATCGGGTCATTTCTGACTTGTGTGTTCTCCTACAGTGCCACACCAGTATAATGAGCCAGTAATAATATGTAAGAATTATGGAAGCAGGGAATAATATAAGCAAGAGAACAAATTAAAACAAAAAGAAAAAATGGAAATAAAAACATTTGTTTGAAGGGAGAGTCAACTGCAGCTAATAGTTGCAGAATAAAATAAGGTCATTTTAGAGAGGCAAAAGCAAAAGATCATTAGAAATTAAAAATGGTAGTAACGTTATCACACGTACAGCACAATTTAAACAATATATAGCTAAGAGCATACCTTTAGCAAGCAATAAGCATGTGCCAATATTTTTGTAATTATATATTTGTTGTTGTAGTTGCTCAGTGCTTCCAAGTGGATTCTGACTCATAGCAAATTGTATAGGGTTTTTGAGGAATGACTGGTGGGTTTTAGCCTTTACATTTGTGGTGAGCAATCCAGTGCTTATCCTAAATTGCCACAGTAGGATTTGTATAAATTCCTATAAACTGAGTAGGAAAAAAAGAGACTATCAAATTCTATAAAGGTAGTTAAGTTTGATTCAGTGGTTCAAAATAGTCCCTCAAATGATGTAAAATAGACACGTGAGTGGGAAAGAAAGGAATGTTGGGAAACATTATTACAGAATGCTTCTAAGACCATTTTAAGTCTATAATGGATTGGAATACCTAAAAGGGGTTCTAAAACTTGCCCAGTGAAATAAGCCTCTTGGAGAGTCCTTGCAGTGTATAGGACATCAGGTAGAATCCTGAAGCCCATACAGAACCTTCTGAGGTGGTACATTCCCACAAAAAAGGACAAGCAGACCCACCTGGAACAACCAGAGTGAAAGAAGATCCATCTTCAAAGAAAGATCATCAGGAAAAACCCAAAACAAAAATGGCAGTATGACTGGCTACTACAAGAATAAGCAAGTTGTTTGCCAAGAAGCCATCAAGGGAAGCAATCAAG
>NW_006408592.1:7530057-7544553 GCF_000296735.1 Chrysochloris asiatica
TGACAGACAGACGAGTGGTGGTTGCGTGGTTGCTGTTAAATAGGAATCTCCGTGTGCTAGATTTTCAGTAGAGTTCTGGTGTGGTTCTGTGGGATCAAACACTGGACTGCAAGGTCTGTTTGAACCACAAGATTGGTGATTCAAACTCATCAGACAGTATCTCCTTATTCTGTCCAAATTACTACCTCTTGTGCAGGTTCCTCATGAACACAATTAAGTGTTCTATAGTTTCCTTTTTCAAATAAGCTTGGATTATTTCTTAAATTATTTCAGCTTGCATGTGGCATGTGTTCTTCCCTTTTGTTTTTCTAACTCCAGATCTGTGCATATTTTATAATGCTTGTCTTTGCCTTCTCTAACTGCCGTTTGACATTTTCTTTTCACATCATTTACCTCCTCATTTCTTCCATGCATTTTAGCTTCTCTTTTGTTAAGTCAGAGTTTCTTGTCTGACTTTCATTTTTGTCTTTTCTTTCTTTCCTGTCTTTTTAATGACCTTTTGCTTTCTTCCTGTATCATGTTCTTAATGTCATCCATCTCTTCTGGTCTTTGGTCATTTGTTTCTGATGCATCAAATCTGTTCTTGAGATGATCTCTAAATTTAGATGGGATATATTCAAGGTCATAGTTTGACTTTTGGACACTTGTATTAATGTCTTCAGCTTCAGCTTGTGCTCTTGACTGATAAATGTTGAGCTTTTTCACCTTCTCCTCCCACAGATGAAGTCAATTTGATTCCTGTGTATCCTAACTGCTGAAATCCATGTGTTGTTTTAAAAAGGTGTTTGCAATGAATAAATTGCCTTTCTTGGCAAATTCTATCATGCAAGCTCCAGCATCACTTGTATCACTAAGACCATATTTCCCAACTGTGAATCCTTCCTCTTTGTTTCCAACGTTTGCATTATAATCACCAGTAATTATTAATGCAGCTTGTTTACATGTTCGATCAATTTAAGATTGAAGAAGCTGGTAGGATTCTTCAATTTCATCATGATTGACTTTAGTGGTTGGTGCATAAATTTGAATGATTGTGGTATCAATTAGTATGCCTTCTTGTTGTTGTTAAGTGCCGTTCAGTCAGTTCTGATTCACAGAAACCCTGTATAGGGTTTCCAAGGAGGGGCTGGTGAGTTTAAACTGCAAACCTTGAGGTTAGCTGTCTGATACTTATCCTACAGTGCCAGGACTCAGCTCTTCCTTGTAGACATATAGATATTCTATCACAGACAACACTGTACTTTGAGATAGATCTTAAAATGTTCTTTTGACCATGAATGTGATGCCGTTCTTCTTCAATTTGTCATTCCTAATACAGTAAACACTACGATTGTCAGATTCAAAATGGCCAACACCAATTCATTTTAGTTAATTAATTCCTAGGATATTGATCTTTTTGTTTTCCATTTAATTTTTGACAACTTCCCATTTTTCTTGAATAATACTTCGTACATTCTGCATTCTGATTGTTAATGGATGTTTCCAGCTTCTCATTTTGAGTTATACCCAATCAGAATATGAAAATCTCAAAAGTTTTACTCCATTCATGTCACTGGTGTTAACCTTGCCTGGAGGAGGTAGCTCTTTCTCAGTTATATTTTGAGGGCCTTCCATCCTGAGGGGCTCATCTTTATCTGATAATATTCTGCTTCTAGAAATGATCTGTATCTCCTTCTTCCTTGTCTGTCTTAATATGGAAGTTCAGCTGAAACTTAGTCACCATGAGTGTGCCTTCAGGTATTTAAAATACTGGTAGCATAGCTTTCAGCATCACAGTAACATGCAAGTCATCACAGTATGACAAATGAATGGTGACATTTTTCTGGAAATCCATGATACATTCAATATTCCTTATCCACACTGATACTCAAATACATCAATTCTTTTTTCAGTCTTCCTTATTCATTTTTCTGCTTTCACATCCATAAGAAGTGATTGAAAATATCATGGTTTGTATCAGCTGTACCTTAGTCCTTAAAGTGACATCATTACTTAACACTTTAAAGAAGTCTTTTGTAGCATATTTATCCAATGCAATGTGTCATTTGATTTTTGACTGCTGATTCCCTATGTGTTGACTGTGGATCCAAATAAAATGAAATCCTGACCACTACATTATTTTCTGTTTATCATTATATTGTTCATTTGTCCATTTGTAAGGATTTTTGTTTTCTTAATGTTCATATCATAGCAAAATTAAATGATTTTATTTAGTTAGTTATTGAATTCTGCAATGAAGCATATTTTAAGTTATATCTCAATATCTAATTCCTCAGAGTGGACTAAGACGAAGACACCTTGTATCCATCTTTATATTCTCTTCACAATACTTAATAGAGTGTCTTGTATATGACAAGTACTGGATTAATTGTGATCCAATTGATTTAAGTTTGTTCTTATCTTGATAGATAGATAAATAGATGAAAAAGTAGACATAAAATATTCAAATACAGTACATGATAAGACTACTGTCTAAGACATATTTTAAACTCTGTGTTTGATAAATTGTATTGAGCTATGTGCTAACATAAACAGGATGACTAATAATGACTGATAAACTGAGAAATTCAGGTGACACCTAATGTTTAGCAGTAGATCGGGTCTCTATCACAGATAACTCAATAGATTTATCCTATCACACAAAATGTTTAATTGTGACTACCTAGCAAACTGTAATAATTTGCTATAAATCAGATTACAACAGGCAAACATTTCCAACTGTGTGTTTATCATGCACCAATCTTAAAAACATTTCAGCATCTCAGCAAAGTTTTGGATTTAGTGTTGCCATAAAGAGCCACTTGTAATGCATATTTTGATGTTATAAGGCTAATAAAATTGCATCCAATGGGCAATGATTTATGCTAGGATTGGCAAAGCCATTCAAAAACCGTGTGGTGGTGGTTAGTGGTTATGTGCCGTGGGGTCAGTTCTGACTCACAGCAACCCTGTACAGGGTTTCCAAGGATGTAAATCTTTACGGGAGAAAAAGCCTCTTCATTCTCATTTTTCTAATAGTTTCAAACTGCTGACCCTGAGGTTAGCAGCCCGATTTGTAACCACTATAATACCAGAGTTCCTTCAAAGACTGTGTAAGTTTAGATTAATAGTTTGAATTCATAGTACTTTCTTTTATCTCCCATTAAAATGAGGAAAATTGGTGCTTTAATCATAGTGAAAATCACATGGCAGGTAGAGTTGGGGCATTTATGTTGCAGGGATTTTATGAGAGATGATTATTATTATGCTTATCAGATAACAGAATTAAACAACAACAACAAAATCCTTCTGGAATGTAACAGGCAGAGCAGAAGGCTCCCTCCACAGTCAGAAACTCCAGTCTAAAGGAGATAAAACCTTCCTATTTTCTTTTAAATGGTTTAAGCTGGGTGATTCATCACTTCAGTTTTTTCCTAACCTGTATTTTCCTGAGTCTTCAGGTCTGTATTAATTCTGTCCTCTAAATGGAACATCATAATATTTATTTTTTATTAAACATATAATTATTGTAAAGTAACTATATAGCGAGGAGCTCTGGTAGCATAGTGGTTAAGTCGGACTGCCAACTTCAAGGTCAGCAAAAGAAACTGCCAGCCGTTCAGCAGAAGAAAGATGAGGCTTTCTGCTCCCATAAAGATTTACAGCCTCAGAAACCCTATACAGGGTCGCTATGAGTCGGAACAGATTCCACGGCACACCACCACCACCAACAGCTATGGGTTAATACATTGGTCTGCAAAGTCGGTTTCATCTGCAATGTCAGCAGCTCAAGCTCACCATTTGCTCCTTGGAAGCCCTATATAGGGTCACTATGGTTCAGAACCAACTTGATGGCACTTAACAACAACAACAACAAACAACATTCTAGATATTATATATAGAGTGATGAAAGAAATAAAGGTCAGGTTTGTGACTTCATAGAATTTATATTCCAAAGAAGACAGAGACAATGAACAATTGCATAACAGGTAATCATTGAAGAAAGTGTTTTAAAATTATGGGGTTAAGGAAAACAATAGAATTGTGTGGAAAAAATAGTAGTTGGATTACAACAAATTTTGAGTTGCTTACTTGTGGTACTTATGACACATTCCAAAGGGCATGGTAAACATGTAGTTGGATTGGTTTTGGATGGAGTATCTTTTATTGTTGTTGTTAAGTGCCGTCGAGTTGGTTCCGACCCATAGCGACCCTGAACAGGGTTTCCAAGGCTGTAAATCATTATGGGAGCAGAAAGCTTCCTCTTTCTCCCGTGGAGCAGCTGGTAGTTTTGAACTGCTGACCTTGCGGTTCACAGCCCGATTCGTACGTAACCACTACGCTACCAGAGCTCCTTTTTATTAATGCTCTCTAATTAAATTAACAGAATAATAAAATAAGAATGCTTGAATACTGGCATATCTTTCTCGTATAATAAAAGTCTGAAAGTATGTTGCTATTGGCAATAATTCAAAATCTGTATCTCTTTATTTCCCTAACTTTTTTCTTTTTTTGGTCTGTCTTTCTAGATACAAGAATGTAGCCCCAGCTTGAGCCACAATCTCCTATCCACGCATGAGGAAGCAGGGGAGGGCAGAATCAAATGTTAGTTGATTTTTTTCCCCCTTCATTTGTCAGAATCACTATGATATGCCTTCCTATATGGAAGTTTCAAAGTATTTATTTTATAGCCTTCAAAGTAGAAACAGGAAAGAGAGAAAGGATATGGAATTTGAAATTGGGTAAGTCTAAATGCAGTATCTGCCATAACCAAGGAAATATATTCATAAGTATAATTTATTTAAAGTTATAGCAATGAATGAGATCCTTAATGTAGATGAGTGTTATCCATTACAGCTTTTCGTAATTATTGAACTGTTCAATATCTATACTAGTTAATACAGTAGTCTCTGGCCCCATGAGGCTACTGAACCTTTGGATGTTATCTAGCATAAGTATGAAACTGGATTTTTTAATTCATTTAAAATATAGTCATATGTAGTTAATGACTATAGCATTGGATAGCGGTGATATAAATAGTATTAGAAAAAAAGAGGGGGAAAGATTAAGATTTGATTAATTTGGTATTTAGTAGCTTTAGATGGAATACAAATAGAAATTTTCAACAAATTGATGCAGCACTGGAGGCACTTATACATCTATGCCAGGAAACTTGTTATAATCCACATAGTTGAATGCCTTACATAATCAAGAAAGCACATGTGAACATCTTTCTGATATTAAATGTGATGCCAATGCAGAAATGCATTAGGTTCCTCTTCATTATTTTAAGGTAAATCTGCACTTCCTGATTGGTAAGAGTTTCTCCTGTGTTGAGTGTCATTACGTTTTCTGGTATGTTGTTTGTAGGGGACATCGAGTTGGCTGTGGTTCATAGTGACCCTATCTATGCACAAGAGAACAAAACACTCTCGGTCCTATGCCATCCTCACAATCATTGTTACACTTGACACCATTGCTGCTGCCACTATGCCAATCCATCTCACTGGGGGGTCTTCCTTTTTTTTCGCTGATTCTCTGCTTTAGCAAGCATGATGTCCTTCTCCAGGGATTAGTCCTCCCTGATAATATGTCTAAAGTATTGGAGACAAAGTCCTGCTATCCTGGCTTCTGAGTAGCATTCTGGCTGTACTTCCTCAAACACAAATTTGTTAAAACACAAGTAAGTATCTTTCTGGCAGTTCTCATTCTTCTGTGAGTCCACTGTACTTCTACTATTCTGTTCCAACATCATAATTTATTCTTCTATGGTCTTCCTTACTCATTGTCCAACTTCCATATGCATATGAGGCTATTGAAATTACTATCACTGAGTCAGGCACACTTTAATCCTCAAACTGATATCTTTGGCTGTGTAAAGAGGTCTTGTGCAGCAGATTTGCCTAATGCAATATGTTGTTGATTCCTTGACTGCTGTTTCCATGAGTATTGGCTGTGGATCCACACAAAATCATGATGCCGTTTATAGGGCCACTTGTAAAGGTGCTTGTTTTTGTTAAATTCAGGTGCAGTCTGTACTGAAGACTGTAGTGTGTGATCTTCATAACTAAGTATTTAAGTCCTCTTAGCTTCCAGCAAGCAAGGTTGTATCATCTGCATATCACAGGTTGTTAATGAGTCTTCCTCCAATCCTAATGCCATATTCTTCTTCATATAATCCAGTTTCTCAGAATATTTTTCTAGCATACTGACTGAATATGTGTGGCAACAGGATATGACAGTGGCTCACACCTTTGCTAACTTTAACCCATTCAGTGTCCCCTTGTTCTGTTTGAATGACTGCCTCTTGATCTATGTAAAGGTTTCTCATGATCACAATGAATGGTTCTAGGATACCCATTCTTCAGAGTGTTATCCATAGTTTATCATGGTCTATACAATCTAAAGGAGCTCTGGTAGCGTAGTGGTTACAAATCGGGCTGCGAACCTTAAGGTCAGCGGTTCGAAACTACCAGCCGCTCCATGGGAGAAAGATGAGGCTTTCTACTCACGTAAAGATTTACACCCTCGGAAACCCTGTACAGGGTCGCTATGGGTCGGAACCGACTCGACAGCACTTAACAACAACAACAAATACAATCTAAAGCCTTAGAATAATCAATGAAACACATGCAAGCAACTTTCTGGTATTCTCTCCTTTCAGCCAAGATCCATCTGACAGCAGCAGTGATATCCCAAGTTTCATGTCCTTTTCTGAATATGGCTGGAATTTCTGGCAGTTATCTGCCAATGTATGGTTGCAGCCATTTTGGAATTATCTTCAGCAAAATTTTACTTTATGTCATATTAATGATATTGTTCATTGATTTCCTGAATTCCATTGGGTTACCTCTCTTTGGAATGGGCACAGATATGAATCGCTTCCAGTGATTGGCTAGGTAGGTATCTTTCACATTTCTTGGCATAGATAGGTGAGCCCTCCAGTGCTACATCAGTTGGTTGAAATATTTCAGCTTGAATTCCAATTATTTCTAGAACCTTGTTTTTCTCCAATGCCTTCAGTATGGCTTAGGATTCTCCTTTATCAGTTTCATCAGTTAAAATTTTTTTTTTTTTTAAATCATATTCTGCTTCTTGAAATGGTTGACCATTGATCATTTCTTTTTGGTACAGTGATTCTGTATATATCTCCCATCTTCTTTGGACAGTTTCTGCATCTTTCATTATTTTGTCCATTGCTTTTTTTAAAAGCCAACAAGTCAGTTCTGATTCATAGTGACCCTGTATAAGGTTTCTGATGAGTGGCTAGTGAGTTTGAACCACTGTCCATGCTTTTCAAGCTGACTTTGTGGTCCAGTGTCTATCTACAGTTCCACACATGGACTCCATTTGCCCATGTTATTGTCGTTATTAAGGGCCGTCAAGTAGATTCCAACCCATAACAACCCTGTATAGAGTTTCCGAGGCATGAATGGTGAGCTTGAACCACCAACCTTTCAGTTCAAACTGACCTTGCAGTCCAGTGCATTAACTCACAGCACTACACCAGGACTCCATCCTTTTGCCCATAAAATACTTCAATATTGTAATTCAAGGTTTGAATATTTTTTCTTCAGCTATTTCAGACTGAGGAATGCTGAATATTCCTTCCTTTTGGTTTTCTAACTCCAGGTCTTTGCACTTTTCATTATAATTCTTTACTCTGTCTTCTCGCACTGCCCTTTGAAATTTTCTGTTCAGTTCTTTGATTTCTTCTTGCCTTCCATTCATGCTGGCATGTCTACAGAGTTTCTTCTGAAATCCATTTTGGTGTGTTTTTGTTTTTGTTTTTAATTTTTCCTATCTTTCCTCTTTTTAATGACCTATTCTTTTCTTCTTGAATCATGTTCTTGATGTCATCCCATAGATCTTCTAGTCTTTGGTCATTAGTGTTTGATGCATCAAATCTGTGTTTGAGATGGTTTTTACATTCAGGTGGGATATATTCAAGTTCTTATTTTGGCTTTAATGGGTTTGTTTTCATTTTCTTCAGCTTCAATTTGTTCCAACATATTCTTGGATATGTTTGCAGCAAAGGTATGTTGTTGTGTGCCGTGGAGTCAGTTCCGACTCATAGGTTTCTGCAAAGGGTTTCTGAGGCTATACATCTTTATGGGAGCAGAAAGCCTCATCTTTCTCCCACAGAACTGCTAGCAGTTTCAAACTGCTGACCCTGAGGTTAGAAGCCTGATTGTAAAGAGCTACCAGAGCTCTTTATCAAAGGTAAGCACTCATGTACAGATATCTTCTCTCAAACTTCTATATATTTGTAGGTATGCTTCTACTTCTTCCCACACTCATTTAGCTTGAGTTTATTTATGCATCCATCCATAGATGACATCTATTGCTGGACTGTGTATATAACAGTAGTTACTTTATTGCCTTTAACTCTAGCACTCCTTCCCATCTTCTCATGGGAACATGTCTTCATCAATCTTTTGCCAATCTCCTCTTATTGTATACTGCCTTCCCCTTCACCCCAGTTAACATGTTTAATTAGCTTCAGACTGAAGAATTTGTTAGAATTCTTCAATTTCATTATGATGGGCTTTAGTGGTCAGTGCCAATATTTGAATAATAGTGATATTAATTGGTCTTCATTGTAGATGTATGGATATTAACCTATCACTGACCTCATTGTTCTTCAAGTTAGATCTTGAAATGTTCTTTTAACAATGAATGCAATGTCATCCATTTTTAATTTGCAATTCCTGGCATAGTAAACCTCATGATTGATTGAAAATAACCAAAAACCAGTCCATTGGGAGTCACTAATGTCTAGGAGATTGTCCTTACTGTGTTCGATTTCATTTCTGACAACTTCCAGTTTATCTAGATTCAAACTTCAGACATTCCATGTTCTGATTACTAATGGATGTTTACAGCTGTTTCTCCTCATTTTGAGTTGTCCCCGTCAGTAAATGTAGTTGTATTATGTATTTCTATTTTGAGTGTCTTTCAGGCTGAAGTGCTCATCTTTGAGTTTTATATCTGAAAAGATTCTGGCATAATGCTTTCATCTTTCAGCACTATATCTGACAGTGTTCCACTGCTCTTCATAAGGTTTTCAGAAACTAAATGTTCAGGAGTAGTCTGCCTCTTCTTCTTCCTAGTATGTCTTAGTCTGGAAGCTCCACAGAAACTTGCCCAATGTGGATCATCCTGTTGGTGTTTAAAATACTGGAAGCATAGCTTCCAGTATCACAGCAAAATGCAAGTCACAAAGGTATAGAAAACGGACAGATAAGCATTGGAGTGAGGAACTTAGATAAGAACAAACATAAATTTTTATAAAAGGAAATCAAAATATCACCTCATGAGCCCTGAAACAGCTATATGAGTTTCTTTTGGGGGTGATTCCTCAGGACTTTACATAGATATAGTAGTTATCACATTGAACCATAACCCCACCACCACCACCACTCCCACAAACACCAATTTTTGTTAGCCTACTGCCTCTTCTCTATGCTTAGTCCATAGTATGCTACCTGATGCAAAGTCTATGCCAGGTAAATTTTTCTAGAGTTGATCTAAGCTCTGCCTTATTAAAATGATATTTTCTTCTTTTTTTCTTATGTTTTAATTCCCCCTCAATGTAAGTTTCCTGCCCACATTCCATTTTATTGATCTTGTATGTGTGTATATTCTTCTTGTTTCTTTTCTGAGTTCTCATGGAAGTAGAGTCAGGAACTCTTAAGAGACTATTTGAAATCTTTCCTCATGAACCATTATAGCTTCTTTTTAGATTCATCTTCACTGGGTTAAATTAACTTTATAGCTAATTCCTGCTCTTATTTGGGTGCATTATTGATATTGATAACTTTTTTGCTAGCCTATATTGGAATTATTCCACACACTAATATCTATAATACAGGCACTCGACTCATCTGTTGATTAGACAAAACTATTTGGCGAAATCATAAATAATTGATTCTTTAAAAATCTAACCAAACCTACTGCCATTAAGTAGTGACCCTGTATAGGTTTCAAGGCTGTAAATATTGATGGGAGCAGAAAGACTTCTATTTCTTCTGGAGTATGACTAGAAGGTTTGTACTGTCCACCTTGCATTTAGCAGTTCAGTACTTATTCTCCAGCACCACCAAGGCTTCTTGATCCATTCTTAGACACCCTGGTTATGGGGAAATCTGTTGGGAACATCCTTATTACTATCACCGGACAAGTTTTTAAGTTCAGATTGTTACTGCTTTCTTTATTTGCAACTTTTAAATCATTCTTAAGTAGAAAAAAAAAAAAAAAGAATTCTCTTGTAGTCCAACAATTTGCATAACAAATCTACAAAGTTAGATTTCTTGTTCAGTGTTAAAACATGCACATCTATTATATGCTACAAAGAGGCTTAGCCAGTGAGTTTTAATTAAGTTGGTATTAAGCAAATTAATTTTTTATTGTTTTAGCTTTAGGCTGTTTCCTGAAAAAAAAAAAAAAAAAGAAAGGAAGGAAGAATCAAATTCTTATTTGGAAGAAATACGGCAAGTCATTTTCTCTGAGGACATGGGGTTTGGCTTGACAGAGACTATTACAGAGATTTAATACAATCACCAAGACTTATTTGAAGCTTGCCTAGGAACATTTTTATATACAATCTGTACACCAATATTAATTTTAACACAGATGGAGGTTTTATTGGTATCCTAGGAAGAAGAGCAAAGACGAATTACAGGAATTTCCAGTTGTGAGCAGGATACATAGAAGCTGAAGATCTTGAGAGAGCAGAATGAGATAAGGTATAAAAAACTGGGTCAAATTAAAACAACAACAGAAACAACAACAGCATCAACAAAAATAGTGGTGTAGTAAAGTTCCATAGAATGGCACTTGTGACGAAATTGCTCCCTATTGGTAGAGAGATCAAATTCCGAGTATGCTCAGAAGGGTGTGATGCAGGAATCCTTAGAAGCTGGGTGGTTGTTAAGGATCCAGTGGTCATTTACTTCTATGCAATTCATTTTCTTGAATTGAAAATAATGCCATTAAAATCTGATTCAAGTTGAAATTGGAACCACTCAAAACTGATTTTCATTTCAGTCAAGATTTATTATACCATGCATCTTTGAGAAAAAAGTCTATGTTGTATTAGGAAAACTGGTATTTATCTCTCTACTAAGCTCATGACTTTTGCTGATTTTCATATAAGCTAGAAATCAACTTGCATGATTCAGAATAGCAGGAGGGTATCATATAATAAATGTAGTATAGGTCTACAGACTAGTTGGGGTTACAGTTCCTCCATTATTTTGTAACTTGGAACAAACCACTTTTATTGGTATCTCAATGTTTTCATGTGAAAATTAAAAGGTAGAACAAGATGTTTTCCGGAATTTTGTTCAGTTTCAAAATAAAATGTTTCTGTGTGGCAAATTAAACCAACATTGGGTCATTGGAAACTAAACAATTTGAAGGGAACTGCTCATTGATTACAAGCTATATTCCACTTTCGATATTATCATTAATTATTGAGAAGCAAGTGAACTGGTTTCCGATTTCCATTTCTAGATTTTTTATTAGGTGTGTGATTCTAGGAAAGTTACCCAACCTTTCTGTTCTTTGGCTTACTTACTTATTAAATGGGGGTTGTTGTAATAGTTAATTTTTTTCAATAATATGAGGATAATTACTATCAATCATAATGTTATTGTTAATGCCATTGAGTCAGTTTTGACTCATAGTTACCCTGTATAGACTTTTTGAGGCTTTTTAAATCTTTGTGGGAACAGAAAGCCTCATCTTTCTTCTGCAGAGAGGTCGCTAGTATCCAACTGCCAATTGTGGTTTTCATTCCCATGCTTATCCATCCTTCACTCCTATAATATTGTTATTAGGATAAATTAAAGGATAAATATGTGTGAGGTGCTTGGAAGGGTGCTTTACATATACACACTCTATAACAAATTTTGTGTGTGGGTATTTAAATTATCACAGTGATATAAGCCCTTCTTATAATCAAATAAATTAATGTATTTCTTTGTTACTTGGTTATGCAATTTTTCTAAGAATGACAGAATTAAGATTTGAATTTAATTTTCAACCATTGGTTAAGAATAGACCATCGAAGTGCCTGAAAAATTGTAGATTGTCAGTAGACTGAAGAAAGAAATGGCTATATAATATCAAAGCATCTCTATGGCACTGTTTTTTGTTGCTAAGTAACAAGGAGTTTGTTCCGACTCATAACCTTCAATAGAATTTCTGAGGAGAAGTTGGTGGGTTTGAACTGATGATTTTAGAGTTGGAAGTCCAGTGCTTATTCTACAGCATAGCACCAGGATTCCTATGTGGTACTGTTATTGTTGTTAAGTGCCTTTGGGTCGGTTCTAACTCATAACAAACCTGTATAGGGTTCCCAGAAGCAGTTGGAGGATTTGAAATACCAACTTTGTAGTTCGCAGACTAGTGCTAATCCTATAGTGCCATTTAGTTTAGGGTGATAAGAATGTAAATGAATACATTCTTAAGTAAGAAACTTGTGTTTTTAAGTCATTTGTAACTTTTAAATAGTAATAACTGCTTCTCTTTTTCGAAGGGAAGATCTCATTAGCTTTTCACTAACCTTTGGCCCTTACAACCATATTTACATTTACAGAGATGGCTACTTGACCACAGAGATAAGTTACTTCCATGTAATATGCAATATTTCATTGTTACCTGAAAGGGGTTGCTGGCTCCCACTACTGTAGACGAACTAAAGCACAGTGATTACTAAAATTCAGATAGGATGAGAGGTAGGTATCATAAATAAAGCCATTCTATAGGAGCTCTGGTAGCGTAGTGGTTACGAATTGGGCTGCGAACCTTAAGGTCAGTGGTTCGAAACTACCAGCCGCTCCGCAGGAGAAAGATGAGGCTTTCTACTCCCGTAAGGATTTACACCCTCGGAAACCCTGTACAGGGTCGCTATGGGTCGGACCCAACTCGAAGGCACTTAACAACAACAACAACAACAATAGGACTAATACACACTATCAGTTAAAACCATTCCTTTGTTCTGGTCAATAAGCAGAGGCTTGAAAAATTATTGGGTGAAAATATAACTGTAACAGCATCATGATGGCACAACAGGTATTCCTATCTCTTTTTCTTGTTGCTAAGTTATGGTTACTATGACAATAGTCACAGAAGCTACCAGTTTGACTCCCAGGAATAGGGATCCACATTACACATACTTGTGAAAACCCTCATTTACTAACCTAAAGCTTTGTCAGTCTTTTACTGTTTGTTTAAAGGTTTATCAACAAAGACTTAACAAATATATTCTGAGGCATTTTTACATATTTTCCTTTATTCCTTAACCATAACCCTAGGGACTATGTAATGTTACTTAGCCCTACAGACTTGACGGCACTCAACAACAACACCAGATAAATAAAGGATCCCTGGTAGAATAATGGAATAAGAGTGGAATTCCTGACCTTAAGGTCAGCAGGTTGGATTTACCAGTCATTTCTAGGGAGAAAAATGAGACTTTCTGCTCCTGAAAAGATTTACAACCTCGGGTTGAATAAGGTTTCTATTTGGGTCACTGTGAGTCAGAACTGACTCCATGCTACACTACCACCATTCCATATAAATAAACTAAGAAACAAGGAGGCTACATTGTTCAAGCTTACACAGCTAGAAAATCATTTAGCTTAAATTGCTGTGCTGTTAAGTGTTGTTGAGTGCGTTCCAACTCATAGCACCCCTGTATAGAGTTTCTGAGGAGTGGCTGGCGGGTTCGAATTGCCGACCTTAAGGATCAAACTGACCTTGAGGTGAAGGGCTCTAATGTGGCTGTGCACATTCTACCTCATGGCAGAAGGACTCCAATGCCTGTATTTCCATAGTCCAGCCTGGTTCCTTCTAGGAGACAAATATACTGTTCTCCCTCAGCGAGTGGCTCAGCAGGTTTCATCAGTTTGTGACATATTTCAACTCTATTCTGACAATTTATTCAGGCCAATCAGAGATCTGTTCAGTGTGAAATGGTGTTGTTAAAACTGTGGAGTTTGGCTGGGCTGCTAGGAAAGGATAACTTGCCTCTCAACTTGATTTCTCTTGACAGAAGGCAGCTCAAGGAAAGACAGAAATAAAAAGTTGCATTGACTGAGGAAAAACTTGGGACTTACAGTTAGAGCTCATTACGCTGAGCAGTCACACTGGAAAAGAGCAGCAGGGGAGACAGAATTGGTCTCATAGATAGCAAGAATAATGAAGTGAGCCTAAAATTAGCTATCCCCAGACTTCTCTGAAGAATTAGAGAGGACAGCTGAACTCTCAAAGGCCTAAGGTAGTGTTGACTCATCTTTATATAATGTGTGACACGAAGAACTGGGGTTTGAGAGCCACGTGAAAGTCTAGAAAGTCTTGCATAATCCAATTTTATTTTTGATTTTCTGGACCTTAGTATTCTACCATGAATTAATAGTATTAAGATTTATTTATCTCTAAGGAGCTCTGGTAGCGTAGTGGTTACGAATCGGGCTGCGAACCTTAAGGTCAGAGGTTCGAAACTACCAG
>NW_006408592.1:7544653-7587030 GCF_000296735.1 Chrysochloris asiatica
GATTTACACCCTCGGAAACCCTGTACAGGGTCGCTATGGGTCGGACCCGACTCGAGGGCACTTAACAACAACAACAACAACAAAGGTGTCTTTTAAGGAGCTGTGGTAGCATGGTGGTTTCAAATCAGGTACTAACTTCAAGGTCAGAAGTTTGAAACTATCAGCCGTTCAGTAGGAGAAAGATGAGGTTTTCTGCTCCCATAAAGATGTATAGCCTTGGAAATTGTATGCAAGGTCGCTATAATTCCGAACCGACTCTAAGGCATGCCACCAACAAGGTGTCTTTTAATTCTAACATAATTAGACACATTATTATATCTTTTAAATAATACAGAACATTAACACTTTACATTCTTAGAGGGAGGGAATAGGGAGACTTCCGAAAAGGGAAAGGAAAATTATAATATTTACCATTAAAGGTTAGACATGTAAGCATACAGCATCTAAATTTAATCCCATATTATTCTTAAGAAAGTCACTACTATTTGTCCAAATTAATTTTTCAGGGTATGACACTGAGAAACTAAGAGACAATAAGTGTATCTTCATATTGTATACTATTTAAATTTAATCCCTATATTATTGTTATAGAAAACTTGTAACTATTCCATTTTGCAGATGAGGAAATTGAGGTTAAGAAAGAGTAAGTGACTTAGTTCAAATCACACAATTGGCAAGAGGCAAAGTATGCTAGTGTTTAATTATCCTACAGTGTCACACCAGGACTCCAGAAGATTAGATCACTTCTTAGTTAGCTGAAAGTTTGTCAAATGACTTCCTAAAATCTATTTTAAGACTTTATAATTTGGTTTTTAGATTGTTAATATAGTGAATTACATTGTTTGATTTTTCAAATGTTAAGTCAACCTTGCATTTCTTTGATAAACTGTACTTTGCCAGGGAGCAACAAACAGCCTGTTATATAGTCGCTGTTGTTGAAACTGATTTGCAGAGGTTTCGTTTATCCATTTTGTTATTACTGTCACATACTTTTATTTAAGGGACTAGAGAAGCACTAATCATATGACAAAGAATTCCCTACTATTGACTAGCTCCCTCTGCTTACTCTGCCCAATGCCCAGTAAATCTTTACTTTTTGCATTCTGGTTGGTTGTAATTGGCACTGTTCTTAACCCTCCCTGAGAACCAGGTAGTATTTCCATTAATCTTTTGGGTGATTCCTTCCCAGGTTAGGGTCATTTTCTCATACTCATGTGTTGATCAGTACTCATTTGAATTCTCTAAGGTTTCTTGGGTCACCATGAGCCAGAAGGCCAACAACACCCCACCACACAGATATCTGAATTTCAGTTTATGAAGCTCGGTCCTCTTCGGTGTTGTATCCTATGAACTTGCACTTGCATCTCTGTTGCCCAGGGAGTCTTCAAGGTTCTGTATGATTTCCTTTCCAAACTCTGTGGCCTAATATCTGCCTTATTGCATTAAGCTGTGGAAATCATAAGGCTCACCTCATCAATTTTATGTCTCTTAGATATTACTGTCCTCCTAAGCCTGTTCAAATAATGATTATCATTTACCCAAGTCTCAGCATTGTTCTTACAGCTTGTTCTGACTTAGAACAGATACCCACCATTGCTCTTAGAACATGTTCTGACTTAAACTGTCCTCACCAAATATTGTATAAAATGTAATATTTTAAGCATATTTGAGATGAAGAAACCAACACATGTTAAGTATGCTGACTAAAGTAATAAGAATGTGAGGGCTAAGCAGGACTTCTACTCAAATCCTACATTTTCCTGTATTCTCCACTGTGATCAGATAGTACCTCTCTCCTGTTTTCAACTGTCTTTTATTTGTCTGAATACCGTATTAATTTTGTCTTAAGTCTTGTGCTTTACATATAATACCTCTTTTGGTATTCAACATTTTTCAAAGAGAAGAATCGTCTTATATGTGGTTCTTATATTCAGGTTTTGTCACGAGACTAATCTGGATTCAAGTCGCAGCCTTATACTGATTTATCCTGAACAAATTATTTATTGTCTCTAAGCCTCAATATAAGGAGCTATGGTAGCATCGTGATTACAAGTCAGGCTGCTAATCTCAAGGTCAGCAGTTCGAAACTACCAGCCATTCAGTGGGAGAACAATGAAGCTTTCTGTTCCCATAAAGATTTACAGCCTTGGAAACCCTATATTGGGTCTCTATTAGTCAAAACCAGCTCCACGGCACACTACCACCACCATGACCAAGCCTCAATAGGAGCCCAGTGTGGTGCTATAGGTTAGGCAGTAGACTGTTAACCACCAGACTGGTGGTTCAAATCTACCAGCTGCTCCTCAGAAACTCTATACAGTGTTGCTCTGAGTCAGAACTGCCTCAGTGGAACACACAGCAACATTAGCAAGCCTCAGTAAGAGGAAATAGGATGGCTCTGGAGGATAAACAATGGACTTTGAACCTGTGGTTTTGAGCCCACCAACCTTTCCATGGGACAAAAAGGAGGCTTTTTGGTCCTGTAAAGATTTATAGTCTTGGAAACCTATACAGAGTCTCAATATCCATCTATGTAAAATGGGATTAGTAATAATACCTCCTTCATTAAGATATTTCAAAGATCAAAAATAATTACTAATATAAAACACTGATCATTTCATTAGGAATATAGTAAGAGTCTATGCCTTTTAGCAAAGGCTATTACTACTATTATTAATAGCATAATGCCTATTTATTTCTATACTATTGAATTAGTTTATTTCTTTTCCTTTACAACTCTGTTCCTTATTGCAGTATTGCATGGGAAGAGAGTGATTGATATTGATATTAAGGAACTCAAATTAACCCTGCCATCTTCGACCTTACCAATGCTGCTCCAGATGTTGAATTCCCTCACATAAGTGGTGATTTACAATAAATGACACATTTATGAATAGCCCTCAAGAAATAAATTCCTTCTGATGAGAGGCAAATGATGCTCCTATCTAAATACAAAATGACTCTGCCATGATTAATGCCCTTCCCAGAAATGCCAAGGTAATTAATAATAATTAGCAGTTTAATATAAAATGATATCAACTGCTTAAAAACCATAGATAAATGTGTATAAGGGTATGGCTTGCTGTCCTTTTGGAAAGGTAATTCTATTAGGAGCCAAGTGTATTTATAAAAATGTCTATATTATAAGATAAACAAATATGAGAACCGAAGGCCAAAGAATAAAAAACCATAAATAAAAGCCATAAAAGTCCACTTGTTAGATGATCAGATCATCAGTTCACCTTCCAATTTAGTGCCGGGTTGTGCCTGTGAGCTGTAAGTTCTAATGAATGAATAGAGCAGGACTCAAGCTGAGGTCACATACTTGGATACTGAGACATTCCTACCTAGCACTGTGTTGGTAGGTGCTGTCCAGTCAGGTCTGACTCATAGCAATTCTGTGCACAGCAGAATGAAACACTGCTTCATGCTGCACTGTCCTCACAGATGTTACTCTTGAGCCCATTCTGCTGCCACTATGGCAATCTATCTCATTGGGGGGTCTTCCTCTTTTTTGCTGACCCTCCACTTTAGCAAGCATGATGTCCTTCTCTAGGGACTAGTCTCTCCTGATAATAACTATGAGAGACAAAGTCTTGCTATTCTGGCTTCAAAGGAGCATTCTGGTTGTACTTCTCACAACACAGATTTGTTTCTTCTTTTGACAGTCCATGGTCCTGCTTGTTGTTATGTACCATGGAGTCGGTTCTGACTCATAGTGACCCTGCACAGGGTTTCTGAGGCTGTAAATCTTTACGGGAGCAGAACACCTTATCTTTCTTCTACGGAACTGCGGGTAGTTTTAAACTGCTGACCTTGAGTTTGGCAGCCCAACTCGTAACCACTACACTACCAGAGCTCCTTATAGTACTGGTGGTAGGAGGGAAGTTAAGTGTAATAGGCACTCTACATATAAAGTCTATAAAATTATGAAAGATATATAGTAGGAAAAATATGTACAGATTATCTCCTATAATTTTCATAATATTTTATCAGTGGCTTTAAAAATAAGGTCCCTAGAGCAGTAGCATAAATCTTAACTGGGGATTGGGGGTGACTGCTCGTGGGTAGAGGAGCCAGTATAAGTTAAAACTACTGGACTCTACACCAGACCTCTGACCCCTGTTTAGTGCTGTAGGATCAGGACTGAACTGTGATCCATAAAGTTGGCAGTTCAAATGCACCAACTGCTTCTCAGAAACCCTATATAGGGTCACTATGAGTCAGCAATGACTCAACAGCACTTAACAGCAATCTTTCTTTGTTTCCAGCTTTCCTGTTTCAGTCAAGTGTAATTATCTTTATATATTGATTGTATGTTTGATCAATTTCAGAGTGCAGAAATTGGTAAAAATGTTAGATTTTTAATCTTTGGGAACAGTGATTTGGTTTGTAAAGTTAAATGATAGGCTTATTTGTGGATCTTTCAGTAGGCATGTGAATAGTGTACTATCAGAGACAGCACTGAACTTATAATAGACAATGAAATATAGAAATATAAGCTTTTTTCATTTCCTAGCATTGATGGTTCTTAGATGAAAAAGTTATTTTAACTATCTTTGTAGTGTGAATTTTGGAAGAATAAAAAACTCAAATACAAAAAGAAATAATAAAGATTAGAACAGAAACAAATGAAACAGAAAACAGAAAAACAATAGAAAAAAATCAATAAGGCAAGAACCCATTTCTTTGAAAGGATTTATAAGTTAGACAAACCACTGGCAAATATACCAAAGGAAAATAAGGAGAAGATGCAAATAGCATGAATAAGAAATGAAATAGGTTATGTCACAATAGAATCAATGGAAATAATAAGCAGGATTGTTTTCATGCTGTCAAGTTTGTTCCAACCCCTAGCAAACCTGAGGAGGGTTCCTGAGGAGCAGCTGGTGAGCTTGAACTGCATGGTAGCAGAATATTACTAATATTGTAAAGAACTGTGCTCCAACAAATTTGAAAACCTAAATAAATTGACATATTTCTAGAAACCCACTATCAACTTAAACTAACACAGACTGAAGTAGAAAATTAGAACAAACCTATAACAAAAGAAAAATTGGATCATGTCTTGAAAAAACTTCCAACAACAAAAGAACCCTAGGTACATACACTGTTATCCATGAATTCTAGCAAACATTAAAGGAAGAGCTAATGCTAATTCTACTAAATTGTTCTAGAACATAGAAAAGGATGGGAAAAAAAATCAAATTTATTTAAAGAAATTAGCAAAACCCTTATACCAAAACTAGACAAAGGCACTACTGAAAAAGAAAATCATAGACCAATATCCTTCATTAGCAAAGATGCAAAAATTCTCAACAGAATCCAACAACATGTAAGAAATAATACATCATTATCAAGTGGGATTTATAGCAGGTATTTAAGGATGGTTCAACTGTAGGAAAAAGAAAAAAATCAATGTAAGCCATTCATAAATAAAACAAAGTCAACGAAAGACCATATAATCATACTGATTGACACAGAAAAGATATTGATAAAATCTAGAACTCATACCTCATTAAAATGGTCAACAAAGTGGGAATATAAAAGAAATTCCTCAACATAATTAACAGCATTTGTATGAAACCAACTGCCAGACTGCAAGGGTTCCCTTTGAAAACAATAAGACCAGGATGACTTTTATTACTACTCCATTCAGTATTGTGCTGAAACTCTTATCCAGAGCTACCTGGCAAGAAAGGGAAATTAAAGGCATCTAAATCGACAATTGTGTGTTAATGTGTCAGACTGCAAAGTCATTTGAATTGCAAGGTCGATAGTTCAAGCTCACCAGCTATTCCTTGGAAACCCTATACAGGGTCACTATGGGTTGGAATCGACTTGATGGCACCTAACAACAACAACAAATTGACAAAGAAGAAGTAAAACTCTGTCTACTTGCAGACGATGTGATCCTGTAAGTGGAAAAATACAAAACCTCAGCAAGAAAATCATTGAAATATATTGAAAGCTTCAGAAAAATGGTGGAATGCAAGATCAATAAACAAAAATCAGTTGTATTATTTTATATTAATAAAGAGAGTTCTTAAAAGGAAATAAGGAAAACAACACTCACCCCAGAGATTTAATACTTAGGAAAAAAGTCTAGCCAGAGAAACAAAAGACCTATAGAAAGAAAAGTACAAAACACTACTACAAGAAAACAAAAACAGGAACAAATCACTACTACAAGAAACCAAAAAAGACCTACATAAACAGAAGATATATCAACACATCATAGAAGCATTAAACATTGTGGCAATGTGAATACTACCCAAGGTGATCTACAGATAAAAAGCATCCTCAGATTCTAACATCATTCTTTAAAGACATGGAAAAACTAATCACCAACTTTATGTGGAAAGGAAATAGACTCCAGATAAGCAAAGCATTACTAAAGAATGAAGTAGGAGGTCTTTCATTTCTTAATCTCAAAATATTCTACACAGCCACAGTAGTCAAAAGAGCCTCTTACTGTGAACAGTGGAACAGAATTGACCCAACAGTGAATCCATCCACCTACAGTTAACTGACATTTGACAGAAGACTAAAACACAGTAAATGGAGAAAGAGATAGTCTCTTTGACAAATAGTGCTGGCAACACTGTATATCCATTTACAACAAAATGTAAAAAGACATATGTCTCACACCATATACAAAATCAAACTCAGGATGGAGCAAAGACCTAAATGTAAAACCTAGAACTATAAAATAACAAATAAGTAAACAGGAACAAACCTAAGAGTTGTGGTACATGACATAAATACATGGTTAAGCACAACTGAAAATACAGAAAAAGTATAAGACAAACTAAATGACAGGGATATTGTAAACATTAGACACTTTATGTGCATCAAAGACTTCTCCAAAGGAATAAAAAGAGTATCCACACTGGGGAAAACTTGGGGCGATGACAGAAGAGGGCCTACATTCTAAAAATTATAGAAAATGTCAGCGTCTCAACAAGTAAAGACAAATAATCCAATTTTAAAAAAGATTAGAGGACATAAATATTCCACCAAAGAAGAAAATCAGGTGGCCAACAAATATGAAGAAATGTTCATGATCGCTATCCATGGTGGTGGTGGTGGTGATATGCTGTGGAGTCAGTTCCGATTTATAGACACCCTGTATAGGGTTCCCGAGGCTGTAAATCTTTACAGGAGCAGAAAACCTCATCTTTCTCCGTCAGAACTGCTGGTAGAGTTGAACTGCTGGTCTTGAGATTAGAAAACCTATTTGTAATCACTATGCTACCAGAGATCCTTCATTAGCCATTGGAGAGAAGCAAATCAAAACAACAATGAATTATCATCTCACATCATGATTAATAGCAAAGTTTTGGGGAAAAAAAACAACAAAACAAAAAAACAGAAAGCAACAAATGGTGGTGAGGGTGTGGAGAGACTAGAACCATCCTACACTGCCGGTGGGACTGCAAAATGGTATAATGACTGTGGAAAAATGTATGGTGCTTCCCTCAAAAGTTGGAAATAGAAATACTATGTGACCCAGCAATTCTTCGTATTTATCCTACAGAAATAAGGACCACAATACAAATACAAACAGATATATTATGCACACCCATGTCCTGGTATGGCGCTGAAGGATAAACACTTGACTGCCAAGTCATTTTGAACCATAACATTGGTGATTCAAACTTACCAGTTGCTTTTTGGAAACCATATCCAGGGTTTCTATGGGTCAGAACTGACTCGACAGCATTTAACCACAACATGTTCATTACAGCACTATTCACAATAGCAAAAAAAAAAAAAAAAAGTAATCTACCTAAATGCTCAGAAATGGAGATATGAATAAACTAACTTTGATACATGTACATGATGGATTACTATAGCAACATTAAAGAAGAATGAGAAATCTGTGGAACATCTCATAACATGGATGAACTCAGAGGGCATTATACTCAGTGAAATTAGTGAATTGAATGTAAGGATAAATATTGTTTGAGACCACTGTTGTAAAAATTTGAAAAAAGATTTTCACACTACAATAAACATTTTTTTAATGATTATCAAAGGATAAAAGAAATGAAGAATAATTCACTGGCTAGAGAGTAGACGTATGTTAGCTTGGGTGAAGGGGAAGGCAGTATACAATAAGAGGAGGTTGGTAAAAGATTGATGAAGGCATGTTCCCATGGGAATATGGGAAGGAGTGCTAGAGTTAAAGGCAATAGAAGTAACTACTGTTATATACACAGTCCAGCAATAGATGTCATCTATGGATGGATACATAAATAAACTCAAGCTAAATGAGCATGGGAAGAAGTAGAAGCATACCTACAAATATATAAATTTTTGAGAAAAGATATTTGAACATGGGTGCTTACCTTTGCTAAAGAGCTCTGGGTCAGCAGTTCAAAACTACTAGCAGTTCCGTGGGAGAAAGATGAGGCCTTCTGCTCCCATAAAGATGTATAGCCTCAGAAACCCTATGTAGGGTCCCTATGAGTCGGAACAGACTTCACGGCACACAACAACATACCTTTGCTGCATACATATCCATAAATGTGTTGGAGCATACAGGAGACAAAGTTATGACAACTTCTTAGACCTTACCAAACACTTTGAGGGCTGGGTTTTTTTTTGGCTCAGGACCATAGTCTGGGGGGACACTAGGGTCCTTAGCATAGTATAGCCCAAATAGACAGTATTCTATATTCTACTTTGGTGAGCACAAACTAGGTTCTTAAACATTCATGTGTAGCCATCTAAGATGTAACTATTGGTGTCTCCCTGTCTGTAGGAAAGAAGAGTAACAAAAATTGAAGATGGTTGAAACATTAGAACTAGATGGTACCTGGACACTGGTACCAACTGCTCTGAAAGGGATCACATTAGAATGACTTGCATAGAATGAGAGGAAATGTAGAACATGACTCAAAATCATAAAAAAGACTATGTTGACTTGTTAAAGAATGTTGGAACCCTGAGCCTACACCCTTGACAGCCCTACAGGTCACCCTGGGACTCAATTTTTAGCCAAGCAATAAATACTTATATGGGGAGGTGGAATAACAACAACTACTCCTAGGAAACCCTATACAGGGTGGATATGGTTGGAACCGACTCGACAGCAACATAACAACAGTAGCAAACAGAATACTTTTGCAATCCCAAATTTGGGTTGTCTTTACCAGAAAATCAAGGTATTTGAGGGACTTTGAAGTGATGGTCAAATCATTGTTATGACTATGTTGTTTAATACTGTTCTGACTTTAGATAGATAAGGAAGAGCTGTTTGCAGAAGTCACTGCAAACCCTGCTTCAGGGTCAACCCCATATTAGTGAAAGCTTACCATACCTTCACCCTAATTGTGACTCAATTGTTGGTTGGTTGGTTCGTTGGTTATGTACCTTGGAGTCGGTTCCAACTCATCGTGAAACCCTGTATAGGGTTTCCAAGGCTGTAAATCTTTACGGGAGCAGAAAGCCTCATCTTTCTCCTATGGAACAGCTGTATATTTTCAAAGAATGAAGAGTAGAAAATTACACTTTGGAGAATACAAGGTTTCAGGTTAGGGAGTCCTCTGATTCCAGCACATAGGATGTAAAAACTCAGGCAAGTTATTTACCTTTTCTTAGTCTCTAAGTTGTTTTTATGTAAATAAAAGTAAATAATGATCCTATCTTATAGAATTGTTTGTTGTCCTTGATATGCAATACAGTAAAGGGGAAATCCCTAGCATGTGTTAAGTGCTTTTCAATAGGTAACTTTGAATGAGAAGCACATAGCACATAAATGATTTTTCCTTTTTTAAATCAGACTGAAGGAGCTCTGGTAGGGTAGTGGTTACGAATCTGGCTGCTAACCTCATGGTCAGCAGTTCGAAACTACCAGCTATTCCCGCGGGAGAAAGATGAGGCATTCTCCTCCCGTAAAGATTTACAGCCTTGGAAACCCTGTACAGGGTCGCTATGAGTCAGAACCTACTCCACGGCACATAACAACAACAAATTTCATATTATATGTTTTTATTGTGGTTGAATGGTTCAATAGTCTGTGTGATAACATTTTGGGTGTCTTGTTGAAGACGAAGACTGTTGTTGTTTAAGTACCGTCGAGTCGATTCCAACCCATAGCAACTCTGTATAGGGTTTCCAAGGAACAGTTGGTGAGCTTGAACCACCGACCTTGCAGTTCAAACGGCTTTGCAGTCTGACGCATTAGCCTACAGCATCACACCAGGACTCCCCTTGTTGTTGTTGTAAAGTGGCGTCGGGTCGGTTCCTACCCATAGCGACCCTGAACAGGGTTTCCCAAGGCTGTAAATCTTTACAGGAGCAGAAAGTCTCATCTTTCTCCCACCGAGCAGCTGGAAGTTTCGAACTGCTAACCTTGTGGTTCACAGCCCGATTCTTAACCACTATGCTACAAGAGGTCCTTTAGTTACCAATTATTTCCTACCTTCTGGCTGAAGAGCAGGCAATTCATTTACCTCTAAAATGTTTTGTAGTTGATGACTAGATTCTATTGCCTGAATTTAAATTATTAACTGGTTCCTTAGATTGGTTTATCCAAATAAAATCCAATAAAAAGAATACTTTTACAAGACTTATCTGAGGATTAAGTGAGATAATACATGTAAATATTTTAGCATAATGTGCATAAAATAAATGCTTTGAAGCTGTCATTATTATTAATATCATTGTTTCATGCTTCCTCGTTTACCCTCTTGAAAAACCTAATAAAGTTGATATTTTTTTAATTACAATGAACTAGGATTATAATCATATCATGAAAAATATCAAAGGTACTTTAAAAATTATACTCAGGTTAAAAATGGAAAAGCTGTGATGAAGAGGTACCTTGAGACTTTTACTATGTTGACCAATTTGTTAGGAGAAGCATTGAGTACATGACCAAGAACTACTAGACCCAGAAGTATTTTAATAGTATTTTCTAGCAGCTCTGGTGTGTAGTGGTTATAAATTGGGCTGCGAACCACAAGGTCAGCAGTTCAAAACTGCCAGCTGTTCCGTGGGAGAAAGATGAGGCTTTCTGCTCCTATAAAGATTTACAGTCTCAGAGACCCGGTACAGGGTCCCTATGAGTTGGAACTGACTCCATGGCACATAACAACAACAACAACAAGTATGTATTTGAGGAAGTTTTGCTTCTATGTTTTATAGCCCTGGACTTGGCTGTCTTGGGGTAGGGGGTAGAAGCGGGGGAAGTGAATCCTATTTCCTGAGTAAAAATTGGATAGCTGTTCCCTAGTAAAGGAAGGGAAACTATGCTTGAGACTCATTTTATTATTCCCATATCCAAAATTGCTGGTTCACAAATAACTTCAGAAATGCAATAAAGCAACCACCACAAGAGACTTGGAGTTGGAGACAACGGCTCGCCACATAAAATACCAGGCAAGTTATGTTTGAGCATAAGGAACAGATTGTAGTAAGAAAAGAAAGGATCTGTCATTATCATCCTTCTTCTGTGAACAGTGACAGAAATAGGGATCCGGTTGTTGTCATTGTTTCTGTTGTTAACTTCTGTAGAATTGGCCACAACCCATGGTGACCCCAGGCACACTGGAATGGAATGTTGCCTGATCTTATGTCATCTCCATGATGTAGATTAGATTGTTGAGTTTTCACTGATTGTCTTTAGAAATAAATCACCAGGAATTTCCTGGTGGTGGTGGTGGTGGTGGTGGTGGTGGTGGTGGTAGTTTGCTGTGGAGTTGGTTCTGACTCATAGCAACCCTGAATAGGGTTTTGGAGGCTGTAAATCTGTAAGGGAGCAGAAAGCCTCATCTTTCTCCAGCAGAACTGCTGGTAGTTTCAAACAGCTGACCTTGAGGTTAGCAGCCCAACTTGTTCCTAGTCTCTTAATCTGGAAGCTACCCTTACACCTCTTCCACTGACAGATGGGATGTTTCTGTGCCAGGAGGTACAATGACCAGGAATCAAACCAGAGTGCCCCCTCATAGAAGTTGAGGATTCTATCAAGAAACCACCAATGCCTCATTTCTAGAATTGTGGTGGTGATACTTGTGTGCTATGGAGTTGGTTCGGACTCATGACAACTCTGCATAGGGTTTCCAAAGCTGTAAATATTTATGCAACATTGGTTTGAACTACAAGGTTGGTGGTTCAAGCTCACCAGCCACTCTTTGGAAACCATATAAAAGGTTGGAACTGACTGGACGGTACTTAACAACAATAACAAATCTTTTGGGGAGCAGAAAAAGTCTCATTTTTCTCCCATGAAGCAGCTGGTGGATTCCATCTGATGACCTTACAGTTTGCAGCCCAATATGAAACCCACTACACCACCAGAGGAGTCCTGGTGTGGTGCTGTGGATTAATGCACCACACTGCAAAGCCATTTGAACTGCAAGGTCGGTGGTTCAAGCTCACCAGCTGCTCCTCGGAAATCCTATACAGGGTCGCTATGGGTTGGAATCCACTCAACGGCATTTAACAACAACAACAACAACACCAGAGCTTCTTCAGGGACCATACAAGTTTATTACCTTAAATCACATTCCCACCCTCTCCTCATCTCCACATATGCCCTGTCTCCTGCTTCGTTATACGTAAAGCACTGGCATTGACTAATTTTACACTTGGACTTCCATAACTAATATATCTGAACAGATCATATTACAATAATAAAGTAAATGACAGGACCCTTGCATGGAATTTTTTTCTTCCTTTTTCTTTTCCATCTGAAAGAAAGACAGGAATAGTTTAATGAAAAAAAGGAATAGTCTGTGTTGCTTCTTTCTTTATTGCTCCACATTCATTCTTCACAATTCCAAAACTTGCTTTCATTTTAATTTAGCTCAGAGGGGAATCAAGCACATTAGAAGTTGAGAGGACAGAGATGCTGGACAATTTCCTCAACCCCCTGTCTGCTGACAATGGAGAACAGTGAGTTTATAAGATCAGTGACTGCCTTTCTTTGTTTCTGGTCATAATGACTATCAGATGATCACTCTCCATGGGCACCACTGTCATCAGGTTCCAGGAACACCTTCCTTCTATTGACCTTTTAATCATCAGACTGGGTGGCAATGGTTCCCTAGTAGTGTCTGAGTGTTTAACCATCCCTTGTTGGTTCCCTTATCTCTCCACACTACTCGGCAGAGTTCCATCTGGAAAACTTTCTGTACATATGTCCTAAGTTTCTTTCTAAGTTCCTAACTGATACAATACAAAACCAAACCTTTTCTGTGGAGTTGATTTGATTAGTTCGATAGGGTTCTACTTTTTAGAAAAGAAAGAAAAAAAAAATTAGGAAATGGCCCATTTGTATAATGCAATCAGATTTAGCAGTGGGGAAGTCAAGTGTGATGCAGTAGACAAGATGACCTCATGACTCATGGCTCCCAATATATATCCCTTCTTAGCTATTTATCCTGCATTTCAAGTGAAAATGTTATACAAATGCACTT
The DNA here is from genome assembly GCF_000296735.1 of Chrysochloris asiatica. Lineage (NCBI taxonomy): Eukaryota > Metazoa > Chordata > Mammalia > Afrosoricida > Chrysochloridae > Chrysochloris > Chrysochloris asiatica. The sequence continues at coordinate 7,558,084 of NW_006408592.1, forward strand.
ATGCTATTCCCTTCTGACATAAATTGTCCACTTTCACTTGCTGAGATCCAGTCCATAGCCACATTTCAGTCACTTGAAAATATTTACATTCATATGTGAGTCTTCCAATGATGTAGTAGGAAACCTAAGCATAATTTGATAAGCTTGAGGGCGCCATTTTAAATTCTTAGCAGAAGAAAGTATGAGAAAAGTGATACTTTAGGAAGATTCAGAATTTTCCACCTAACATAATTTTCCCCAAAATTCTTAGTAATAAACCTATTTATGACAAAATACATTTTTAAAAAATATTTAAAGATGGCATTACAAAGCTCATAACTGCCTAAGTACAGCAATACTAATGCTGATAGAAATATCATATTTCACACAGAAAACAAAGAATCTCTGAAACAAATCTTACTTCTGAATCAAGCCTGTTTTTCTTGAAAATACGCTTTTTTTTTTCTGAGTTCTCTAATGAACACCAATAAACAGAAATGAAATTAATACTTTATCACTTTGATAATGTAGAAAATATTGAAAAGGACAGTTTTATTCTTTTTATACCCAAAACAGCTAATTATAACTTGTATTTTTCCTTAATTATAACACATGATATTATGGGTGATTATTTCACCAGTAAAATTAATTTATGGTTCTCTTCTATAAAATACATTTAAAAGAATATCTATATAGATATGTATGTATATAATCCATTTGATGCTAAAATTTCTCTTTCTACCTACTTTTTACCCAAAAGGAAGCGACAGAGAGGGAATAAAAACATACACAAGCACAAATCATTATTCTTAAAACCTGAGGAATACAGATCTACCTTGATAATTTAATGAACATCATTTATTATGGAATAAAAATTAAAATAGCTATAAGATCTGACCCTTCATTTATGCCAAAGCAGTCATTAGAGCATTTTAGCTTTACATGTGTTCAGGTTATTCATGGTCCTTTTCTTCCCCTTCAAAATACTGGGACTTTAAATTACTGCTCAAGAGCTAGGAAGCAAGATGGGGCTATTAGATTTAGCATCATATATTTTCCCAAGTGGTATACACAGCACTTTTTAAATATGTATGCTGCCCGTTTTAGACTGTAATCTCTTTTTGGTTATTTATATCACTGAAGGGCTTTAGATCTTTATTTCTGACATGATAATTTAATGCCATGACACAAGGCCCAGATTTACAGCTTCCACTGTTGGCTGGAGAGTCCCATTCTGCTTCTCTCTGATACAGTTCATTCAAGGTGGTATCAGAAAGAAATTTCAACAGAAAGCGGGATTTTTTTGTTTTTCTTTCTTTCTCTTTCCAATAGATTTTTGCAGACTTACTGTTTATTCCTTTGCATTTAGAGAGTTTTGTTGTCCCTAGGTTTTGAAGCACATTTTGTAGTCCCTTCTCTTCAAAAATGGACATACCACTGTGTCTGTCTACCAACAGTCACATTCCATTCACTCAAAACTTTTATGAAAATCTACTTCGGATGAGTAGATTCTGACTCAGAGTGACCCGATAGGACCGAATAGAACTTCTCCTGAGGGTTTCTGAGACTAACTCTTTACAAAGGCCGATAGGTTCACCTTTCTCCAGCTGAGTAGCTGGTGGGTTGGAATCACAGACATTGCATGAGAAGCCCAACTCTTAACTCACTGTATAAGTACTGCTCTGAAAGTTTTTATAGTCATGGCAAATTACTGAACTTCTATAATCATCCATTTACTGTACTGTAAAATAGGAATAAAATACATACTTCATGGAGTTTGTATAAGGACTAAGTGAGCTTTTGCATATGAAACACATAGAACAGTATCTGAGCAGTACCACAAAGCAATATAGCACAGTTTTAAGAGTGTGGCTCCTGAGGTTGGCAGCTGTATACTGTGTAAAAGCACAGCTTACATAGATTATAATGGGGAAGTATTTTAAGAAATCATTCAAATGTGACAGAGTTTCTAATAATTTATTCTAAAGAAATATATACATAATATTTTTTGAATAAAATACAAATTATATATGTATACATAAATAGGAAATTTAAGAAGCAACACATATATTATATTTCATATACACAATGCAACACTTAACTTTGTAGTTACAAAAGAATGCAGAACTGTCTGTACTTGCAGAAAAATTCTATAATAATCAACGGAAACACATTTCAGAAGTATATATAAACTAAAATTCAGTATTTTAAGCTACAGTAAATGCATAGGAAAATGTTGAGTACTGGCATGAAACTACTAACCACTGGTAATAACTGAATAGTTGTTGTTGTTATGTGCCGTGGAGTTAGTTCCGACTCATAGCGACCCTGTACATGGTTTCTGAGGCTGTAAATCTTCTCTGGAGTAGAAAGCCTCATCTTTCTCCCACAGAAGATCTGGTAGTTTTGAACTGCTGACCGTGTGATTAGCAGCCCGATTCGTAACCACTACACTACCAGAATTCCTTACGCTACCAGAGCTCCTTAAAATATTGGTGGTGGTGGTGGGAGTGTGCCTTGGAATTGGTTTCGACTCATAGCAACCCTGTATAGAGTTTTCGAAGCTGAAAATCTTTACTAGAGCAGAAAGCCTTATCTTTCTCCCACAGAATAGCTAGTAGTTTCGAACTGCTGACCTTGAGGTTAGCAGCTGGACTCGTAATCACTATGCTACCAGAATAGTAGGATTACACAAAAGTCTCTCTTTGTAGCAGATTTCTATAACTCTTAAGAGAATATTTGTGCAGTAAACTGTTAACATATTTCTATTCAAAAATGGTTAATTGTTATCTATTACCTACAGGATAAAGGTCAGGGTTTTTATAAAGTATATATTTGCTGGCCTGTCCAGTGTTTTCTAACATTATCCACATTGCATGGGTTGCCAAGTTATAGAGAATGGTCATGGTGGTCATGGTGGTTGTGTGCCATCAAACTCTGTATAGGGTTTCTGAGACTGTAAATATTTGTTGTTGTTGTTGTTAGGTGTCATCAAGTTGGTACCTACTCATAGCGACCTTATGCACAGCAGAATGAAACACTGCCCAATCCTGGTCCAACCTCACTACTGTTGCCATGCTTGAGTCCATTGATGCTGCCACTTGGCCAATGTGTCTCATTGGGGGTTTCCTCTTTATCTCTGACCTTACCAAACATGATATCTTTATCTAGTGACTGGCTCCTCCTGACAATATGTCTGAAGTATGAGAGATGAAGTTTGGCCATCTTGGCCTCCAAGGAGCACTCTGGCTGCACTTCTTCCAACATAGATCTATTGGTTTTTTGGCAGCCCATGGCACTTTCAATATTCTCCTTATTTACTGGTCTTCCTTATTTACTGTCCAGTTTTCGCATGCATATGAGGTTATTGAAAATACTATGGCTTGGGTCAGGCGCACCTTAGTCCTCAAGCTGACATCTTTGCTCTTCAACACTTTAAAAAGATCTTGTGCAGCAGATTTGACTAATGTAATACGTCCTTTGATTTCTTGACTGCTGCTTCCATGAGTGTTGATAGTTGATCCAAGAAGAATGAAGTCCTTGACAACTTCAATCTTTTCTCCTTTGATCAGAATGTTGTTTATTGTTCCAGTGGTGAGGAATTTGTTTTCTTTACATTAAGAGGTAAGGAGCTCTGGTAGCGTAGTGGTTACAAATCGAGCTGTGAACCATAAGGTCAGCCGTTCAAAACTACCAGCTGTTCCATGGGAGAAAGATAAGGCTTTCTGTTCCCATAAAGATTTACAGCCTCAGAAACCCTGTACTGGGTCACTATGAATTGGAACTGACTCCACAGCACCTAACCACCACTACCACCATACAGAAGGCTGTGCTCTTTAATCTTCATCAGTAAATGTTTTATGTCCTCTTCACTTTCAGTAAGCAAGGTTGTATCATGTGCATATCGTAGGTTGTTATTGGAGGTGAAAACCTCTTCTTTCTGGTAGATTTGAACCGCTGACCTTATAGTTAGCAGCACAACTCATAATCCATGATTCTACCATGTCCCCTTAGAGAATGGTCATAGTTACCATTAATCATATTGTTGGATGACTTGGTGTTTTTATTCATGTTATTTTCTCTGTCTGGAACATACATCTACTACACTGTTGTAGTTTCCTGTTTGCATATTTACTTCTCTTTCCATCTGTTGACATACTAGAGAAGAGACACTAGCAGAGAGATAAGTGAATATTGTTATTAGGTGTTGTTGAGTCAGTTCTGACTCATAGCAAACATTTGCACAGAAGAATGAGGCAGTGCCTGGGGTCCTGCCCCTTCCTCACAATTGTTATGTTTGAGCCTGTTGTTGCTACCACTGTATCAGTCCATGTCCTTGAGTGTTTTCCTCTTTTTTGCTGACCCTCCACTGGTGGTTACGAATTGGACTGTTAATCTCACGGTCAGCAATTCAAAACAACCAGCTGTTCTGCAGGAGAAAAATGAAGCTTTCTGCTCCCGTGAAGATGTACACCCTCGGAAACCCTGCACAGGGTCGCTATGAGTCGGAACTGACTCCATGGCACAAAACAACAACCACACTTTACTAAGCAAGTCTGGTCTTTCTTGACATGTTCAAAATACATGAAATGGAGTCTTGCCATTCTTGTTTCAAGGGATTTTTATTATTATACTTCTTCCACACAGATTAATTTGTTCCTCTGGTAGTCCATGGTACTTTCAATATTATACTGTGCCGATACCACAAATTAAATGCATTGATACTCTTCCATTCTTCCTTCTTCACTGTCCAACTTTCACATGCATATGAGGCAACTGAAAATAGCATGATTGGGGTTCAGTGTACCCTAGTTCTCACATTCACATCTTTAATCTTTGGTCCTTTGCAGCAGATTTGCCTAATGAAACACACCCTCTGATTTCTTGACTGCTGCCTCTATTAGCATTGATTGTGGATTCAAGCAAACTGAAGACTTTGGCAACTTCAATCTTTTTTTCATTTATCACGATGCTAGTTATTGCTCCAGTTGTTAGGACTTTTGTTTTCTTTGCATTGAGGTGCAGTCCATACTGAATACTGTAGTCTTTGGTCTTCATGAGTTAACTAGTTCAAATCCTTTTCATTTACCGCAGTTGTGTCATCTGCATATTACTGGTGTTAATGAGTCTTCCTCTAATCCTGATGTCATGTTTTTCTTCATATAATCCAGTTTCTCACAGTTTCGCCTACCATACAGATTTAATAAGTGCTGGTGACCAGCCTCGATACAATTATTAGAAGAGTCTTGATAGGAGGATGTGGAGTTGGCGAATGAAAAAATAAAAAATAAAATAAAATAAAAAGCTCAAAGAGTCAATGGGTCATTTTGAGTCTCAGGCAGAGGGTGGTAATGGCTCTCTTCTGATGACTCCCTCTCTGACTGCTGCCTTGACTGTTTATTTCAAAATTGTTGCTTCTTATATCCCATTTAGAATATACTATGATCTCTTAACAGTCATGTACAAGCAGTTACAAATCAATCAAACATTATATTGTTAAATCAACAGTACAAGAGGAACACAAGGTCACCAAACATTCCTGTGTCTCTATGCTCCTTAGTTATCGTGATAACGTCTGCCTTCTGTGAGCGACTCTGTTTCTCTCTAATCCTCCCTAAAATGTCTGGTTAATTTTAAACAAAGTTCTACATCTTAATTTCTAACTTTACCAACAATTATTACTTTCTATAGATTCATTAGTTACAGCTTATAATCAAAAACATAATTTTTACTATAACTGATCATACATATAATTGATCAAACAGTAAAAACAAAAACATAAAAGTACCCTAAAGGTCCATAGTTAAGAACAAAGCAGTAATTCTCTCATGCTAACAATTGCTCAAAACTTCTAATCAAATTTGCCTCTGTTCCCAAGCTCTCACTGCCCTTGACTGTCTCCTAAGCTGCTTTCTAAAGGCCTTAATGTCCTTGACTAAAACCACCTGGAATGTTTCTTACACTTTTAAGCTTGAATTGCTAAAACTTTAGCTAGTGTGGTTATTTCTAATGTTAAAACTTATTTTTAATGTAAAAAACAATTTTTATAATTACATAAGATTGAATATGGTGTGAAAGTTAATGTTAATGTGAAAGGCAACTATTATAACGTGAGGTTTGTTTAAAGTATCTAATGATTATGTAAGATTTTCTAAAACTTCTTATAGGGAAATCAGAAATAAACTATTTTTCCAAGGGAAAGCTAAAAACCATGGGTCCCCTGCATGAATCATCCCTTGTAGCTTTGCTATCCAAGGGGGCAATTCATTGTCACTCAGCTAAACAATGAACTTTTCATACATAAGGCTTCTCGCAGTTCTGCTCCTTGGCAGGATGGAGTCCGCCATTTGCAGGATGGCTTCCGCCAAATAAGTAGGGTGAAAAGATACAATCAGGTGTGCACCTTTCAAATTTTTAAAACATTCAATATTCCTTTGTTCTGATCTAATGACTGCCTCGGTGTCTATATGTAGGTTCCTTATGAGCATGATGGAGTGTTTTAAGCCAAGATCCATTTGACATTAGCAATATTATCCCTAGTTCCAACTCCTCTTTGGAATCTCCTATAATTTCTGAGAGCTCCGTGTCAATGTACGTGTTCAACTGGTTTTCTGTTATCTGCAGCAAAACTTTACTTGCATGTAATATTAATGAGATTATTCAATGATTTTTGCATTCTGTTGTGTCACGTTTCTTTGGAATGGATACAAATCTGGGTATTTTCTAATCAGTTGACCAGGTACCTGTCTCCCAAATTTTGTTGGGAGTGTCTTCAATGTTACATCAGTTTGTTGGAATATTTCAGTTGTATTTCATCAGGTCCTGGAGTCTTGTTTTCTCCCAATGCCTTCAGGGAAGCATGGACTTAACTTCTTCAATAATATTAATTCTTGATAATATGCTACCTCTTGAATTGGATGGACATCAGCCATTTCTTTTTGGTCCTGACTCTGCATTCCTTTCATCTTTTTTGATGTTTCCTGTGTTATTCAATATTTTGCCTACAGGATTCATCCTTCAATATTGCAACCTGAGGCTTGAACTATTTCTTCAGTTCTTTCAGCTTGAGAAATGCTGAGTCTGTTCTTCTCTTTTCATTTTCTAACTCCAGGTATGACACATTTTGTAATAATAAGTTACCTTTTTACGTACTCATTTTAGTTTCTCCACTCTCAAAAGTAGGTTTCAGAGTCTTTTCTGATAATACATTTTGCCTGTTTTCTTTCCAGTCTTTTTAATTGTCTTTTGGTACTTTCACGAATGATATTCTTAATGTCATCACACATCTCCTATGGTCTTTTGTCATTAATACCTATTGCATCAAATTCAGTCAGGATATACTCAAGGACATAATTTGAATCTAATGAACTTGTTGAAATTTTCTTCAGCTTCAGCCTGAACTTGAATATGAGTAATTGAGGTCTGTTCCACAGTTGACACCTGGACTTGTTTTGGCTAATCTTGAGCTTTTACAATGTCTCTTCCCACAGATGTAGTCAGTTTGATTCCTGTGTATTCCATTTGGTAAGATCCACATGTATGGTTACCATTTATGTTGTTGAAAAATGGTATTTGCAATGAAGGATTATACTTGGCTAAATTCTATCATGCAATCTCCAGCAGAGTTTCTGTTACTGTTTCAACTACTGATCCTTCCTCTTTGTTTCCAACACTCACATTACGTCACCAGTAATTATCAATGCATCTTGATTGCATACTTGATTAATTTTAAACTGAAGATGGTGGTGGTGGTGTGCCTTGGAGTCAGTTCTGATTGCATAGGGTATCTGAGGCTGTAAATCTTTATGGAAGTGGAAAACCTCATCTTTTTCCAGTGGAATGGCTGGTAGTTTCAGGCTGCTGACCTGGAGCTTAGCAGCCCATCTCATAACCACTATGCTACCGGAGCTCCTTGAAGAAGTTGGTAGAAACCTTCAATTTCATCATCATTGTCTTCAGTGGTTGGTGTATACATTTGAATAATAGTGATATTAGCTAGTCTTCTTTGGAGACAGATGGATATTATCCTATTATAGATCTTGAGATTCTCTTTAGGGTGATTAGTGTGACATCTGCCCTCTTCACTTTGTCATTCCTGGTATAGTAAGCCATATGATTGTCTGATTTAAAATGATCAATACCATTTTAGTTTACTAAAGTTTATGGTATCAATCTATATTCCATTCATTATTTTATGAATTCCAATTTTTATGTATTACTATTTAATACCATCAATGTTCTGATTATTAATAGATGTTTTCAGCTTTTTCTTCTTACTTTTATTTGCACCCTATCAGTAAATGAAGATCCAGAAAGCTTTCCTCCATTCTAGTCATTTAGGGTTTAGTCTGCTTTAATGAGGAATCTCTTTACCAATCGTATTTTGACTGCTTTCAAACTTGAGGGGTCATTTTCTGGAGTTATATCGGATAATGTTCTGCTGATATTCATAATGTTTTCAGTGGCTAATCCTTCAGAAGTTGTCTGCCTCTCCTTCTTCCTAGTCTGTCTTAGTCTCACAGTTCTACTGAAACCTGTCCACTGTGGTTGACCCTGCTGGTACTTAAAATACTGGTGGCATAGCTTCTAGGATCACAGCACCACACACGCCACAAAAGAATGACAAATTGAGTCATGTGGTGGTAGCAAATAATAGTCACTCAAATTGAATTAAAATGGACTGTACTAGTATTGATGTGGTAATGCAGGATAATGCACTGGACCACAGGGTCAGTGGTTCAAAGTCACCACTCACTCTTCATAAACCCTATACAGGGTTGCTGTGAGTTGGAATTGACTCTACCGCACACAACAATAACAACATACCAGTATTTAGGGAGTTGACCAGATAAGGTTGAGCTCACAGATTCTAAAGAGTATTATCTTATTGTCAGAAATGTGATCAGTGTTGTAGTTCATTGAATGAATAATAATTGTGTAACATGTACCAGAACATAATGCATGATTGCTCTTAAGTGCATGATATCATAACAAGTCATCATTTTTGGGTGATTAATATTACAGCTATATATTACACACGTAATCCTGGTGTGGCACTGTAGTATAAGCACTGGACTGCTCATCACAAGTTCAGCAGTTCAAACCACAGCTGCTCCTTAGAAACGCTATATAAGATCTCTATGCATTTCAAACACCTAATGACACTTAACAGCAATAACGTTATACACACACACAAACAGCATGAAAAAACAAAACAAAACAAAAAAAACCGAGTTGCTACACAAACAGAAGAATGAACAGATATGTTTCTTGAATAAAGTAAAAGGTCCTTATAGAGAAGGTTGTCAATGAGGGAGTCATCTAGAAATGGAAGAATGAGCAAAGTAATTTAAGAAAATAATTGGATAAACATATGTCTCTTTGGAGTGCTGATGGTGCATTAGGATAAGAATTAGACCTAACCATAATGTGTGAGCCCATCGCCACTTTCCAGAAGAAAGTTTTCTGCTCCCATGAAGATATACAACCGTGGAAGCCTTATAATTGGTCACTATGAGTCAGAGCTAACTCTACGGCACACAACAAGAGGAACAATGCAACTTTAAAGACAGAAAATGGAAGAGATGACAGTCTGAGACTGCTAATGTGAGACAATATAGAGGCTGTATTATAGGTTGTTCTTGGAGGATTTTAATTTAAGTATCAGCATAAGATTTTCATGCCATTGCTTCATCTGTTTAAATGAATCTCTTTCAAAATGCCCTCTTACTTAGGTCTATTTTGAATTCTATTTTGAAAGCATTCTTAGCTTCCTTTGGCATTGTATCTATCTTCATTTTTTAAAAAAGAACAGTTAGATCAACGATTGGATATCTTAAATACAGTTACAGATTTATTGGTAAGGGCCATTGTGGCACTGAACTGCAAGATTGGTGGTTCAAACTCACCAGCTACTCTTCAGAAACACTATACAGGGTTGCTAAGCATCAGAAATGACTGGACAATACTTAACAGTAACATATGTGTTCAGCATAGAGCAAGTGTCCAGTTGTATTTCATTTGGCTAGAATGTTATTGTTGTTAAGTGCTGTCAAGTCGATTCCAACCCATAGTGACCTTGTATAAGGTTCCAAGGAACGCTGGTGAGTTTCAACCACAGACCTTATAGCTCAAACGACTTTGCAGTCTAGCGCATTAGCCCACAGCGCCACACCAGGACACTTTAATCATGTTTTTAGAAAATGTCTTTCAAGAATCCCTAGTTTTAAGTATGAAGGTAAAATAGAAAATGTGAGAAAAGCCTGTGTGGTACTGTGGGTTAATGTGCTGGACTGCAAATCATGTGAATCACAAGGTAGGTGGTTTAAGCTCACCAGATGCTCCTGGGAAACCCTAGACAAGGTCACTAAGGGTGGGAACCACCTCAACAGCACTTAACAACAACAAATAAACCCAAAAAGAGGAAAAGAAAATTCCTTTTGTTATTTATGGTGGGTTGCTATCGCTTTTCTGTAAATATTCATCATGTAGTCATTCATTTTTTTATGGACTTACTCAATGATTTGTTTACTCATCATTTCACACTAAATTGGGGTGCTAGCACTGTCATGTATACTATCCATACTAATTAAAACACAGGGTCACTGTGGGTCAGAACCAACTAAGTGGCACTTCACTAAAACAACTAACCTTTCAGGAGTACTGGTAACATACCAGGTTATGAACTGGTCTGATAACTGTAAGGTCAGCAGTTAAATTTACCAGTCACTTCTCCGGAGAAAGATTTGCAGCCTCAGGACAGAGAGCCAGAACCAATTCCACAGCATACAACCTCCATTGGCCTTTTAGAAGCTTACTGCCTCATGGGAGTAGTAATAGATACACTTTGATACAAGTTAGAAAGTGCTATAACAGTATAGTGGTATATGACCTAGAGCTATGGGAGCACAGAGGACAAGTGATTAGCTTTGTTCTAGATAGTTGATGTGGTTATTGTTAATTGCTCTTGAGTCAGCTTTTTCTAATGGAGACCTTATGTAGAACAGAAAAAAGCATTTCCTGTCCTGAACCATTATCAAGATCAAGAAATTTGTATAATGCTTATAATTGAGCTTCACTTTAAAGGGTATATATTAAAAGCAAACCATCAAACAAAAACCTGACAGCAATTCAGTTCAGTTTCACCTCATGGTGACCCAATGTGTATCAGAGTAGAACTGCACTCCCTGGGACTTTGAGTGGCTGTAAATGGTTACAAATCGGGCTGATATACTCAGGGTCAGCAGTTTGAAACTACCGGCTGTTCCGCGGGAGAAAGATGAGGCTTTCTGCTCCCCTAAAGAATTACAGCCTCGGAAATTCTGTACAGGGTCGCTATGAGTCGGAACCAACTCCATGGCACATAACAACAATAATCCTACAGAAATAGACAACCAGGTCTTTCTTTTGTGTCACTGCTGAGTAATTTGGAACTGTCAACCTTTTAGTCAGGAGCAGAACACAAACCATTAGTGCCATCCAAGGACCTATTGTTGTTGTTATGTGCGGTGGAGTCGGTTCCGACTCATAGCGACCCTGTGCAGGGTTTCCGAGGCTGTAAATCTTTACGGGAGCAGAAAGCCTCATCTTTCTCCCACGGAACAGCTGGTAGTTTCGAACTGCTGATCGTAAGATTAGCAGCCTGATTCGTAACCACTACGCTACAAGAGCTATAGTAGTTTCAAATTAGACAAGGGAGAAAAAGTTGCCCATGGGAAGTAGTAATGAATTCAATAAAGGATTTCATGAGTTTAGGAAGTGGAGAAAAACCAAGAATGATGAGTTTGGGGGTGTGGCAGGAAACTAGGATTTTAGTTGATTCCAGATCATGTGGTTTTAGAGTAACATGTTGAAGTTCCTGGATGTTGCAACAACTACATGCTTGACTGCTAACAGAAAGCTTGAAAGCTCAAGTTAGCCCAGAGGCACCTTCAAAGAAAGGCATGATGACCTACTTCTGGAAAAAAAAAAAAAAAAGTGTAAAAAAGGATTAGATGTTTATCAGTGAGTCAAGAGGTCTTTAAGCAGGGGAGAAATTTGATGAGTGTATTAAAAAGATCAATATTTAGAAAGATAATAGTGATGGTAGACTATAATCTCGTGGAGTGAAAGTGGGAAAACCAAATTGGTAGCTTTTGTAAAACTTTAGCTAGCAGATATAGGAGCCTGGACTAAGGAAGTTGTAGTAGCTAACTTTTTTCTTTTTAGTACTTAGACTTTCTACATCAAAAAAAAAAGAATGTGGAAAAGGATAAAGTTCTTTGACTGATGAGGAGTTTTCCAACAACTGTGGTCCAACTAATTAATTGTTCTTCGATCCTTAATTAAATACTTCTGTGTGTCTTTGTAAAGGATGCGGAACAGCCAATTAAAATTTTCATTGTGGCCTTTCAAAATTAATTAACCATTAAATGCCACAGACTAACCTATATCACAGATGTTTAGGTCATAGAAGCAAAGTAATGTTTGCGTTTCTGTGATATCTAACCTATATTTAAGTCTCAGAGAAAACAAAAGATAATTTGAGGTGTTTTATGGGTCAGTACTATCCAACAGAAGTTTGAGATAATAGAAAAATCTATACTGTTGTTGTCTAGTATATTAGTCTCTAGACATTGGTGTCCTGATGTGGGGGTGTAGGATACAGTACTGGACTGCAAGTTTGGCTTGAATCTCAAAGTTGGCAGTTCAAATCCACCAGCTGTTCATTGAAAGCCCTATACAGCAGAGGTGGGGAACTTCCAACCCAAGTGCCCTATAAGCTCTTGAGATAATTTTGACTGGCCCCGCCAAGACAAAGGTAGGACTCGAAATTCAATAAGTCTAAGGTTTTCTCATAGCAACATAAATTTATATTAAGTAATGTTTTAAAGATCCAATTGATCCTTGGCAGAAAAAAAAAAAAAAAAAAAAAGGTTCCTCAACCCTTCTATACAGGATAGCTATGAGTTGAAACTGATTTGATGGTGCTTAGCAACAACCACAGCAAGGCATATGTTGCTGTTGTTAGGTGCCATTGAGTCAGCACCGACTCATAGCAACCTTATGCACAGCAGAACGAAACAATGCCCAATCCTGGGCCAACCTCACTACTGTTGCCACACTTGAGTCCATCTATGCTGCTGCTTGGCCAACCCATCTCGTTGGGGGGTCTTCCTCTTCTTTAGCTATTGAATACTTGACATGTGACTGGTGCAGCTGGTAAATGGAACTTTTAATATTTAAGTTTTTATTTAATATTAAATTCAAGTTGAAATCACATACAGCTAGTGGCTACCAGTTTTGGATAGCACAACTATAGACCATGCAGATCCAGTTGGACATCAATGCTATGTGCAGCTATAAGAAGGCAGTAGGAGATAGGCGAGTACAATAGGCTTGTGTTCAAAGATACAGTTGCTGCAAAGATTGGGGGTGGAATTTTATTCTTAACACAACTTATTAATGAGCTGTGATACCTTGGAGGAATAAATATGCATATGCACATCAGTTTCTTCACATGTATTATGAAGCAATTGGCCTAGATAATCATTACTATCCTCTAAGCTCCATATGCTTCAGAAACAAAAAGTGATTTGTAACAATATGAAATTCAAGGAGGTAATGTTAAAAATGTGATGCCAGCCATGCCTCCCATAGCACTCCACTTCTCAGCTAGGTTTGATCATCCATTGCAATGGTCACACAGAACTCCGACACCATACTCACAGTATTGGGGTTTATTGGGGAAGTTAACATGTTACAATGCAGGATCAGAAATGTTCAGGAAACAGTTCTTTCAGGAAGGACAAATTCTTCTTCCATGCTCATAGGCAGGCCTCTCTCTGAACCTCGGTCCCTTAGCTGAGCCTTTGCTCTAGGCATTTGACTCTATTTCCGTGGGCCAGCAAACCTAACTCCCCCAATTAAGTGCACGGAGGCACCCTACTCTCTATAAGCTGAGATCCTTTCCAAAGCGATTCAACTTTACTTGCTCCATAAACTGAGAAGTCCACCTCTCTGTTTTGTGCTCTGGTTCTTGATTCTGCAGTTGCTGTTCCTGTACCACTCCTCTGGTGTCAAAGCTTTCTGTCTCCGGGTCAAGAACGTTCACTGTATAGGGTTCCCAGAGTACAAAGGACACACACCACTCCTGACTCTTCTTCTTTCATGGGGATGAGGTACCCCTCTTGCTTCTGAGGTGGATCATTTTATACTCAGCAGGAAGGCAAGATTGACCAATTACAATTAGTCTTGTTAACATTCATAACTGAATCATATAATCTATCAGCGTTTCCCCTCATCTTCTCTTATCCAGACCTATCAGAAAAAAAAGCCATTTGATGGGAGTTTACAAAGACACTAAATAATTCACTGCACTACAGGCAGACAGTGTTGCTCTCCTATTAATAAGATTTTCAGTGACTAAATATTTGGAAGTAGTTTGTCACCCCTTCTTTCTAGTCTGTCTTCATCTGGAAGCTCATCTGAAACCTGTCCACCATGGGTGACCCTGCTGGTATTTAAAATACCTATGGCATAGTTTCCAGAATCACAGCAACTCACAAGTCACCATAGTACGATAAATTGACAGACAAGTGGACGAGGGATTTAATTGCTGATGTCCGATGGATCTTGGCTGAAAGCAAAGATTACCAGAAAGATGCTTACCTGTGCTTTGACTACACAAAGTCTTTCAATTGTGTGGATCATGACAAGCTATGGACAACATTGTGAAGTATAAGTATTCCAGAACACTTAATTGTGCTCATGAGGAATCTGTACATGGACCAAGAAGCAGTTGTTTGAACAGAACATGGGAACACTGAAGGCTTTAAAATTAGGAAAGGTGTGCAACAGGGTTGTATTCTTTGACCATATGTATTAAACCTGTATGCTGAGCAAATAATTTAAGAAACTGGGTTATATGAAGAAAAAAACAAACAAACATGGCATCAGGATTGGAAGAAGACTAATTAACAACGTGTGATATGCAGATGATACCACCTTACTTGCTGAAAGTGAAGAGGATTAAAAATACTTACTGATGAAGATCAAAGACTACGGCCTTTGGTACGGATTACATCTCAATGTAAAGAAAACAAAAATCCTCACCGCTAGACCAATAAACATCATTCTTATCAACAGAGAAAAGATTGAAGTTGTCAAGGACTTCATTCTTCTTGGATCAACTGTCAATACTCATGGAAGCATCAGTCAAGAAATCAAATGACGTATTGCATTAGGCAAATCTGCTGCACAAGACCTTATTTAAAATGTTGAAGAGCAAAAATGTCAGCTTGAGGACTAAGGTGCGCCTGACCCAAGCCATGGTATTTTCAGTAACCTCATATGCATGTGAAAGTTGGACAGTAAATAAGGAAGACCGTAGAAGAATTGATGCTTTTGAATATTGAAAGTGCTATGGGCTGCCAAAAGAACCAACAGATCTGTGTTGGAAGAAGTGCAGCCATAGGGCTCCTTGGAGGCCAGAGTGGCCAAACTTCATCTCTCATACTTCGGACATATTGTCAGAAGGGACCAGTCACTGGAGAAGGATATCATGTTTGGTAAGGTGGAGGGTCAGAGAAAAAGAGGAAGACCCCGAGTGAGATGGATTGGCAAAATGGCAGCATCAACGGGCTCAAGCATGGCAACAATTGTGAGGTTGGCCCATGACCAGGCAGTGTTTTATTCTGTTGTGCATAGGGTTGCTATGAGTCAGTATCGACTCGATGGCACCTAACAACAACAACAAAAAC
The DNA here is from genome assembly GCF_000296735.1 of Chrysochloris asiatica. Lineage (NCBI taxonomy): Eukaryota > Metazoa > Chordata > Mammalia > Afrosoricida > Chrysochloridae > Chrysochloris > Chrysochloris asiatica. The sequence goes on from NW_006408592.1 coordinate 7,573,803, forward strand.
AACAACAGGTACACAGACAATACAGAGGAAAATGTATGCATTGGGTACAAAATGTTTATTTTCAAACTAGTGATTTGTGCATTTCATTTTATAATTATAATTGATTCTATTGCTTTTATTGTCTGGCTTTTATCCTTCTGGGATCGACTGCCTCCAAGATGACTTTCTATGATTCCCACTTTCTGGAATTCATGCTCTTGTTTAGTCTCCTTCCACATTGTAATAGGAGTTCTGGTGTGGTGCTGTGGGTTAATGCACCAGACTGCAAAGCCATTTGAACTGCAAGGTTGGTGGTTCAAGCTCACCAGCTGCTCCTTGGAAACCCTATACAGAGTCACTATGGGTCGGAACCCGACTTAGCGGCACTTAACAACAATAACAACAACAACATTGTAATAGGATTGGTCTGTGTGAATTTGATAATAGTGGTGGTAACTTCTGAGATTATATTATATTAGACTGTGGATTTCATGATTCCATATTGGACTCTTTCTTTCTCTTCACTTAGCCCTTTGGGAAGGACCACATGGTGAGTAATCTAAACTTCTAATCAGCAGCAAGGCTTGGTAAGGGAGAGACTTACGATAATAGCCTTGTGAATAAGGCTTCTTACTTGCAAATCATCTGACCCCAGTATCGGGTTCAACTAATGCAGTTTGACTGCAATCTGCTGAGAGAAGCTGCATCAGAACCACCCAGCTAACTGGCTTCCAGATTCCTGATCCTCAGATAGTGTGAGATATTAAAAGTCTGTTGTTTTAAACCACTATACTTGAGAATAATTTGATATGTTATAGTAATGCATAACTAAAACACTTTCCCATTTTCATTCTGTACTAAGGAGCTCTGGTAGCGTAGTGGTTACGACTCGGGCTGCGAACCTTAAGGTCAGCGGTTCGAAACTACTAGCCGCTCCGCGGGAGAAAGACGAGGCTTTCTACTCCCGTAAAGATTTACACCCTCGGAAACCCTGTACAGGGTCGCTATGGGTCGGAACCGACTCGACAGCACTTAACAACAACAACAACAACAACTAATCTTTCACATTAACTAGCTATTAATTCTAAACGATTTGATTCTGGTGATTGTGTGCCATCAAGTCAATTCTGACTCATGGCAACCCTCTATAGGGTTGGGTGGCTGTACATCTTGACAGAAGCAGAAAGCCTCAGCTTTCTCACATACAGTGACTGGTAGATTTGAGCTGTTACCTTGCATTTAACAGCTGGGCTCGTAATACACTATGATACCTGTGCTCCTTTTTGTTGTTCATTGTTGCTGTTATTAAGTGCTAGCGAGTCAAATCCAACTCATTGAGACCCATATAAGATATCCAATGAGCAGCTGGTGGGCTTGAACCACTGACCTTGTGGTTAGCAGTCCAGTGTTTATCCTCTAATGACACACCAGGAGTACTTTGTTGTTAATGTTGTTGCTGTTAAGTGCCCTTGAGTTGGTTCCGACTAACATCGGACTCTTTATAGGGTTTCCAAGGAATAAATCACACTAAACTCCTTAGGACCCCATGTCACAGATAAGAAATGCCCATAGGGTTTTCTAGACTGTGATCTTTATGGGAAATCTCCAGTTCTGTCTTCTGCAGAGCCCTGGTTATATTCCCACTCCCAACCTTTAGGTGAGCAGCAGTATTTTTAACAGCTGTGTTACTTGGGTTCCAAACTGTGTGATACCACTTTTAGCCCCCATAGCTTTTGTAATACTATGCTTTGACACGAATCAGCCTTCTTTTTCAAAGATTGAACATATATTCTATCTTTCAAACTCGGCTGGCATTCCTTTCTTAAGAATTCCTTTATCTTGCCAATCTGAAACAAATACCCATATCATTAATGTTTCCATAGAATCAGATATTTGTATCTGAATTCACTTGTCATACTATGTTGTTCAGATTTTCCCTGAGTTATTAAGGTAGGGGACTTAGTCTTATTGATTTGATATCCTTAATTTTTATCTAGTGCCTAGCATGAAGAATTTGCTTAATTGCTCTTTAACTAAATATTTTGGAAAGAATAGTGAGATTCCATTGAGTATATAACTCTAGATTACATAATATTGCTTATTTGATGATTTGCTTTCTGTAAAGCAGAAATTTCATATTCCTCAATTTATACACAGCATACTTATCCTACACACCCACCCCCAGACATATTATCCTTAAAAATCTTTAACAAAGTAGCTTTGTTTTGGCTTTTTCTCAACTACAGATTTAGGGAAGCTCAAGATGTCTCTTCATTCAGTTCAGAAAAATCTTTGTTGTTGTTAAGCTCCATTGAGTCCATTCCAACCTCTAGCAACCCGGTATAGGGTTTCCAAGGACTAGCTGGTGAGCTTGAACCACTGACCTTACAGTTCAAACTGACTTTAGAGGCTTGAACCACTGACCTTACAGTTCAAACTGACTTTAAAGTCTAGCACATTAACCCACAGTGCCACACCAGGACTCCTAGAAAATTCTTAAGAGTGTCTTATTCACTCTGGACAGAAATGTATTTGACCTTTATTGATAATTTTTATGCTTTCAACCAGCATTGGAGAGCTAAATTCTTTCCTTTTCAGTGTCTGAATAATGTGTTAGCATTGTTCAGTACCAAGTGTTTCCAAAATGTATTCCAACAGATTTTCACAATCTGATGGCAGAAATGCTGCCTATTTCCACTCTAGGTAAGTATCATTTTCTTAGTTCCCTGGTTTCTTTATGCTTTGGAAATAATAGGTATTTTCATTTAGCATTCAAGTTCTGAGATAATATGGACTAAGGTTAAAACAAAAACAATGTCACCAAAAAATTCCATGTTAAAAAAATATGTTTCCCTTCAACAGCAAAAATGCTTTTAAGACTACCTTATTGATTCTCTGTTCTGCAGAAAGTCTTTTCTTTTTGATGAAGCTTCTTGGATTATTTGCAAGTTTTATTGTATATACTGCAGCTTGATAAATATCAAAATCTGCATTGTGTTCAAGGCTAAAACTTCTATTCTGAAACCAGAAATACTTGGATAAAATGTTTTTGAGCCCTTTTGGTTGAAGCATTTAGTCAGTACTGTCCTAATGAATGAAGTAAAAAAATGGAGCATCTTACTAAAAGAAAGATGAAAGATGAAGTTTGTATTTGATAATGAAAGATGTATTTGATAAAACTAGTCCACTCTTAGAAGGACTTGAACTTAGTTATCAGCATTGGTAATAGTGGATGTTGAAATAACACACAATGGGAATGTATTTTCACTGAGAGTTAAAATATGCATGAAACACCTTCTAAATAATATCATAAGACTATCAGTCAGCTTTCAGCGAGAGTTGGAACTTTGCCAGTTATTTGAAAAGTCTCTACTTGACTGGCTTCTTTCATAGACTAGAAGTATTTATTTCTTGTTTGTAGAAGCTGGTTGGCATTCTATCATTTCCTGGCACATCTCATTGTTGCTATAATAATGTGATAATAATTTAACAGCACAGTGTATTTGAGAGATATAGTGGCTATTCCTTGCTGAAAGCTTTACACGGAGCACTTTTCTTCTGCATAAAGGAAAGTTTGTAACAGTATTAAGAAACATTGCCTAAGCTTTAGTAGACAAATGACGATGAATTTTTTAACAGAGTTTCAAGGACTGCTGTCATTTCTGTCTTCTTAAAATTGCTTTACAGGAGGCCCTTTGACTATGGTGAAAGAAACCTTGGATTTAGTGTCAAAGGATCTGGATTTAAAAGAGGGCTTTGCCACTTATAGTGTGTGTTTATACAGGGCATAATTGTAGATTAATCATAGCTTTCTTCTAACTTCAGTTTCTTACAAGTAAAAAGAAAACAATCAGCAAGATAGAAAGAGAATTATTAATGATCAGATTGATGTGTATTAGAAAAAGAGGAGCCTGGGATGAGATGACAAAATTTAGCTGGGAAATGAGTCAGGAAAGCCATCTTTGAAGAAGTAACAAGTTAGATGAAGTCTAAAAGATAAGCAGGTATTAAAAGTTAAGCAGCCTAAGAGTATTCGGAATAGAAGACTATAGCATGTATAAAGATTATCTTGATTAAATATTTCTGGTGTAACAGAAATGCCACGGTGGGTAGTTTTAAAGAACAGGAAGTTTTTTTCTCAGTTTAGGAGGCTAGGCATCTATATTCTGAGTGTGTATATTGGGGGAGGTCCTTCTTCATCTGTTTCAGTTTCTGATTGCCCGAAATCCTTGGTTCCTGGACAGTTTTCATGTGGTGTGTTATCTTTATTCCTCAATTTGTACTTGTCTCCATGCCTGTGCTACTTTTTAAAATTCAGAAATGTTTAAGTTTAGAACACACCTTACATGAATATAACCTTATTAACACAATGAAGAAGCCTCTATTTCTAAACCGAATTGTATCTATAGGTATGTTACTGCTGTTAAGTGCTGTGGAGTCCCTTCCAACTCATTAGCAACCTATCTTCTGTGTATAACATGGAGTCCTGGTTTGGCACTGAAGGATAAACACTGGACTGCTAACTACAAGGCCAGCAGTTCAAACTTACCAGCAATTTCTTGGAAACCCTATATAGAGTTGCTATGAGTCAGAATTGACTTAATAACACACACCAACAAATGTATATCAAGATCAGAAAATACTTGGGAAACATTGGTAAAGCCTATTTAACTAAAGTCCTTTGTATTTTAGTATGTGTTGATGGTTTGGGGCATGAACTGGAAAAGGACCTGAATTTTTCAATTAAGTAGAAAAGAGATTTTTTTTTTTTTTTTTTTTTTTTTTTGGGCTCAGTGTTGGTGGGAAAGGAGAGTGCAGGAAAGCAAACCAAAGAAAGTGATAAGGAACTTTGATGATAGAAGTGAAGAACGATCGCAAAATCTGTACACTGTTAATCTAGTGTCTCACTAAGATGCTCCCAAATACCTTGAAGTGTAGTGAAGTTCATGATGTGGGTAACATACAAGGATTTATGGTGTACATCGGGTAGTAGACCTAATTGTTTCAAAGTTTTTATGGATGAAAATGAAGAACACCTGCAAATACAGAGTTCTGAAGAAGCGCTATAGGAAAGTGAGTAAAAGAGATTCAGCAAAAATTTAGAGTTTGGAACTCTCATAGATTGTGGCAGCAGACGTCCAATTCTAGTTAACCTAGATCTAGGCTATATTTTCTTTTTTAACTTTTAGATCTGAGCCCAAGAAAAAAGATCTAACTTCTTTCCAACAGTTGATGTATTCTCAAATGGTTTAGTCTTTCTTATAATAAGATATTGATACCAAGTGTTCCCAGCCACAAGGAGCTGTCTAAGAATAAAAAGTTTGTCTTTTCAAATTATAGGATTTTCTTATGAGAGTAAAGCCTTTGGGAGAAATTGAAAAGTTTCTCTGTCTAGTTCATTTCCAGCTCACTTGGTGTGATACCTCAAAATTCTCCTCAGAACTCTTGTCTGGGATGCTTTTGCCCTGGGATGTGATGTGTGTGAAGGTGTCAAAAGACTGCTGTTTTATATATACTCCCCAAAAGGCCCCAAACAGTGTTCTCAAAGGACATTCTAGGTAGAATGTGAATCTTTCAGAAGACTTTTAAGAAAGGACCGATAAACCAGTCTTTTTCCTAATAAATCTACAGATTAGTAAAAGGGTTTTCTCCTAATAAATACATGAAGACTTCTGTTATAGGCTGAACTTTGTTCTCCCCGAAATGTGAATTCTTAAGTCCTTTTATTTGTGAATGGTAACCTTATTTGGAAATTAAGTTTTTACAGATGTAATTACTTTCCTTTTAAAAACAGGAGAATGGGTACAGAGGGAGAGAGAGAGAGAAACACAGGAAAAGTAGTTACGTGAAGCTGGGGGAGGCAGAAATAAGAGTTACGTTACCACAAACCAAGAAATGCCTGAGACTACCAAAAACTGCAAGCTGCAAGAATGAGTCTTTCTCTGGAAACTTCAGAGAGAGCATGGCTTTGCTAACACCTTGATTTCAGATTTGTTAGTGCTGGAACTGTGAGCGACTAAACCTTTGTTATTTTAAGCCATCCATATTGCCATACTATGGAAATTAATACAACTTCTAAATTCTAAGAGGAAAAGTACAGAAAATAAAATTTATTAAATAAAGATTTTTGAAAACATTAACATAAATTCATATTCGGTGTTAAATACGGTTCCATTACATTTTTCTAAGTTTTCTGTGAAACATTAAAATTTAATATTAAGTCAATTTGTTGAAATGTAGAAATCTTTCTTTTCACACATACTTTTAAAAATGAGGTATCTCTTTTTATAATTTAAACAAAAACTATATAAGCTGTTTAATTTATATGACGAAAGAAAATATTTTTTTCCTCTCTTTTTTTATGAATTGTAATCTTTAAAAAATTATGGCATTCTAAGACCTTGAAGAAATAGCAGCACCTTCATTGAAATACTGTACTATGATGTCCTTTCTGAAGTACCCACTGCTCATCTTCTATTGATCTTTTTTTGTTTTTTTCCCTTTAATCTAATATCCTCCCAAGATACCTACTGTTTGATCAACAGTATCTTGTGGCAACTAAGTCACAGGGCTGGTTTTTCTCAACTCAGACTGTCTGGAGCCCTTGTTCCATCAAGCAGTAACTTTGCACTTAACACCTTAATGGTCTTAACTAAAAGAGGAAGAGAAATGGAGATCTTCTGAGGTGCGGATAATTAAAGACAAATGCAAGTGCTTCTGGTGCCAGATTTGGTTACATCAATGAGTAAAATTAAAGTAAACATTTTATCATCTCCAATTACACAGTTACTCTCCCGAGGACAATTAAATTAAATGGCTAAAAGACACTTAATGTCAAAAACTTTACTTAGCTCTCAAGGCAAATGGACCACTCACAACCCAAATAACTTGAGATTAGCTATAGGTTCTGTCCAGTTATTATATCTGGTTTTTATATATTGTTATTACCTGGTTTCAAGTTGATTCTGACTCATCACAGCTCCATGTATGTTAAAGTAGAAATGTGTCCTGAGTTTTCAGAAGTAGTCACGAAGCCTGACTTCCAAGGCAATGCTTGTTAAGTGCCACTGCATCGGTCTGACACATAGCGACCCTGTGTAAGGTTTCTGAGGAGTTGCTGGTGAATTTGAACTGCCAGCATTGTGGTTCAAACTGCCCTGTGGTTCACTGCTTATCCTACAGTGCCACACCACGACTCAAGGCAACACTGGTGGGTTCAAAGCCACCAGTCTTTGAGCAAGTAGTTGAAGACTTAACCGTTTTCACCACCCATGGACTCCAGTTACTATACCAACTAGTATCATGTCTTTTATTCTCTACTCCTTCCCTTGTCAGTCACAGGCATCATGTAAGTCCCACTTCTTATGCAATAATTTTTTTTGAGTGTAACACAGTTTACATGGAGATAGCTTGGGTTGTTGTTGTTGTTAAGTGCCGTCGAGTCGGCTCCGACCCATAGCGACCTTGTATAGGGTTTCCAAGGAGCAGCTGGTGAGCTTGAACCACCAACTTTGCAGTTCAAACGGCTTTGCAGTCTAGCGCATTAACCCACAGCGCTACACAGCCTGGGTTAGCAAGAAGCAAATGGGGTTGGGGTTGGGGTTGGATAAGCTAAGTCTGCATCTTATTAGTAAGTGATGTTGAAACAGTCACTTAACTTCTCCAAGGTTAAGTTTCTTCATCTAAACGATGAGAAATATAATAATACCTTTTAATTGACCATTCAAGATGTGAGGAACAAATGTAGTCATGTAAGTGATAATACTTGTCAGTATTATTAACCTCTTGCTTTTCTGATCTCTAGTATTTTATCATAATTTAAAATTCATTCTTATGAGATAATTAGCATTGCAAATTCATAATTCAATTAGCAAATATTTACTCAATACAATTTGTACCCTATAGCTAAAATCTGCTTAGCTCTTAAAGTAGGTTAGGCGCTAAACAGATTCTAGCTATATGCAGTTTAGATTCTTTGGTGCAGGACTTTAAGATTAGCACTGGACTGCTAACCAAAACGTCGGCAGTTCAAACTCACCAGCTGTTCCTTATACAGGGTCACTATGAGTCTGAACTGACTTGGTGAAACTTAACAACAATAGTACCTTAGCACTGTGTTAGGTTCATTTATTCTGATAATATGCATATTATTCAGTTTTTATGCCCCAAATGTCTATACCTAAACATTATATTTATTCAGTTCCACAGTAATAAATAAAAATATTAAAAACTAAAAAGTATGTTTCATTCAGTGATTTTATTAATCATGGTAGGGATGTAAAAACTCTATTACTTAATAAAACAACAACAAAAAGTCTGAGAGGGTAAAAAATATATTCAAAGCTACAGTCATTACAGGATGAAGTCTGTTTCTGTTAAATTATTCTAATAAATTGCTAAGAAAATATTTAAATTGTTTTGATTAGGTAATTTTTCTACATTGAGTAGGATTCTCCTAAGCAATTCATAACCCAATTAGTGAATAAAATAAAAATATATGAAAATATTCTAGTCCTCAGTTTAGCATCCAAAATACATCTCTTGAGTTTGTGAGGAATGTATATATGATTTATAATACCTATGGATACACCTGGCTTTAGAGCAAGAGCAATTTTGCATTAAAGAAATCTATGAAATTATTTTGACAGAGTTTCTTATACATTTGTTTAACATATGACCATCTCGTTGTCATTTTAATAAAGAATTTTACATAGCACATAAATTAATATGTTCATTTTGTGTGCCTTCACAAAAGCGTCTTGGTGTGGCACTGCAGGATAAGCACTGGGCTGAAAGGTCAGTTTGAACCACAAGATCGCAGTTCAAACTCACCAGCTGCTCCTCATAAACCCTATACAGGGTTGCTGATTTGGAACGACATGATAGTTAACAACAACAACAACCTTCACACTGGCACACTGGATTCTAATTATATATACGTATATATTCTCACTTAGGATATCTTGGGGGAGGCTAGCTAGTTTTGAAAGATGTTAAAATTAGAACATATTATATCTTTGATTGTTCATTCCTTTCTTTGTTTAATTGATTTTCTGTAAGAGATTTTCTACTAAATTTTTCTTTCCTGAATGCCTCACATTTCCACTAGATACTCCTCATACCCCTATCTCTGACCTATTTCTTCATCCCCTTACTTCCCTACCTTCTTTTCCTCCCTTACTTTATTTCCTTCCTTCCTGCTCTTCCTTTATAGCTGGAACCACCTATGTCTCATATGTCCAGGCCTTGAGTATGGCAGCACTAATAGAGTACAATTGGCTACTGATACAACTTTCAGTTTATTTATTCCTTACTACTTCATTTGTTCACTGAAAGAGCCCAGCTTGATCATCTTTTACATTTCTTTTACTTAGCTTATACAGTGCTTCTATAACACTAGTTTTAAACTTTTATTAACATTTCTGTAGCACATGAGCATTTTTTAATTTTTATTGTTGTAAAAAGTAATAATAATAATAGCCACCACTTGTCTTTAAGTTTGTCGTACTCTGGTAACTTGCATGTTTTTGTGATTCTGGAAGCTATGCCATGGGTCACTTATGGTGGACAGATTTCAGCTGAGATTCCAAAGACAGACTAGGAAGAAGGAGAAATGGACTGCTTCTGAATATTTAGTCACTGAAAACCATATAAATAACAGCGGAACACTTTCGGCACCAGAATATCAAATATTGAAACATAATGAAGAGTGCCAGAATATTGTCAGAAAAAGGGCCAGAAGATGAGACCCTCAGATTGGAAGACATATGACTGGGGAAAGACCCCTTCCTCAAAGTAGAGTTTAGTTTCATGTGGAGATGGGGAACAACTCAAAGTGAAGAGAAACAGTTGAAAATGACCTTTAATAATCAGAATAAAGAATGTACAAAGTATGAATCTAGGAAATTGAATATTGTCAAAAATAAAATAGAATGCATAAACATAGGCATTAGTGAGCTGAAATTGACTAGTATTGAACATTTTGAATTTGACAATCACATGGTCTGCTATGTGGGTAATGACAAATTGAAGAAGAATGGCATTGCATTCATCTTCAAAAAGAATGTATCAAGATATGTCTTGAAGTAAAACACTGTCTGTGATAGGATAATATCCATACATACACAAGGAAGACCAGTACATACCACTATTATTCAAATTTATGCACCAACTACTAAAGCCCGTGGTGATGAAATTGAAGAATTCTACCAATATCTTCAGTCTAAAATTGATCAAATATGCAATTAAGATGTATTGATAATGAATTCTGATTGGAATGCAAAACTTGGAAAGACGAAGTATCAATAGTTGGAAAATATGGTCTTGTTGGTAGAAATGAAGCTGGAGATTGCGAAGTCAACGACTTCTTCATTGCAAATATCGTTTTTAAACAACATGGATCTCATCAGATGGATTACTCAAAAATCAAATTGACTATATTTGTGGAAAGAGATGATGGAAAAACTCCATATCATCATCCAGTTCAAGGCCCTGGGCAGACTGTGGAATAGACCGTTAGTAAGTCATGTGCAAGTTCAGGCTAAAGCTGAAGAAAATTTAAAGTCCACGAGAGCAAAAAATGTGATCTTGAACATATCCTGCCTGAATTCAGAGACCATCTCAAGGACAGAACTGATGCCTTAGACACTAAAGACCGAAGTCCAGAAGATTTCTGGTATGACATCAAGAACATCACACAGGAAGAAAATGAAAGTCATTAAGAAGAAGACAAGAAAGAAGGAAAAGACCAAAATGGATATCAGAAACGATTCAGAAACTTGCTCTTCAACATAGACATGCTAAAGCAAATGGAAGAAATGTGAATGTAAAAGATCTGAATGGAAAATTTCAAATGTCAACTCAAGAAGACTAAGTTAAATATTGTAACAAAATGTGCAAAGACTCAGAATTAGAAAACCACAAAGAAAGAACATGCGTAGCATTTTTCAAGCTGAAAAAACTGAAGAATTAATTCAAGCTTCAACTTGCAGTATTGAAGGGGTGATGGGCGAAATATTGAATGATACAGAAAGCATCAAAAGAAGATGGAAGGAATACACAGAGTCACTGTACCAAAAAGAAAAAGTCGATGTTCAACCATTTCAAGAGGTAGCATATGATCAAGAACCAGTGATACGGAAAGAAGAAGTCCAAGGTGCACTGAAGGCATTGGTAAAGAATGGGGCACAGGGAATTGATGGAATACAAATTCAAATCTTTCAACAAACTGATGCAGCCCTAGAGGCACTCACTAGTCCAAGACATTTGGAAGACTACTACCTGGCCAAATTACCATATTTGTGCCATTCCAAAGAGAGGTGACCCAATGGAAATCATGAACAATATCATTAATATTGTATTAATATTAATTAATATTTACTTACATACAATATTAATATTGTATGTAAGTAAAATAACATAAAAACAGCTGCAATCATACATTGGCAGAGAACTTCCAGAGGTTCAGGCTGGATTCAGAAAAGGATGTGGAATGAGGAATATCATTGCTGACAGGTGGATCTTGACTGAAAGCCGAGAATACCAGAAAGATATTTCCCTGTGCTTTATTGATTATTCAATGGCTTTTGATTGTGTGGATCATGACAAGTGATGGGCAGCATTGCAAAAATAAATATTCTGGAACTCTTAATTGTGTTCATGGGGAACCTGTTCATAGACCAAGAGGCACTTGTTTTTACAGAAAAGGGAACACTGATTTAAAATTAAGAAAGGTGTGTGCTAGAGCTGTGTTTTTGTCACCATACTGATTCAATCTATATGCTGAGAAAATAACCTGAGAAGATGGATTATATGAAGAAAATCATGACATCAACATGGGAGCAAGTCTAAATAACCTGTGATACGCAGATGATAAAACCTTGCTTGTGAGGAGGACTTACAATAGTTACTAGTGAAGATCAAAGACTACAGGCTTCAGTATGGCTTGCTCCTCAATGTAAAGAAAACAAAAATCCTCATAACTGCACCAATAAATAACATCAAGATAAATGGAGAAAATATTGAAGTTGTCAAAGACTTCATTTGCTAGGATCAACTATCAACACTCATGGAACCATTAGTCAATAAATCAAATGATGTACTGTATTAGACAAATTTGCTACACAAGAACTCTTTCAAGTTTTTAAGAGCAAAAATGTCAGTGCGAACTAAGGTGGACTAAGGTACACCGGATCCAGGCTGTGGTATTTTCAATAACCTCATATGCATGTGAAAGTTGTACACTGAACAAGAAGACCATAGAAGAACTGATGCATTTCACTTATGGTATTGGAGGAGAATATTAAAAGTATCATGAACTGACAAAAGAACAAACAAATGTGTGTTGGAAGAAGCACAGTCTGAGTGCTCCTTAGAAGCTTGGATGGTGCGAAGGATATTTTATTTGGTTAAGTGTAGGAACAAAGAAGAACAGGAAGACCCTCAGTGAGATGGGTTGTCACGGTGGCAACAGCAATGGACTCCGGTGTAGCAATAATTATGAGGTTGATGCGGTACCAGGCTGTGTTTTGTTCTGTTGTGCATTGAATTGTTATGAGTTGGCACCAACTTGAGGGCACCTAGCAACAATAGCAATGACAACAACAAAAATGGCATGGAGGCAGCTTTCTCTAACCTTGTCTGTTTTCACAGGGGCTGGGATGGAGGAGGACAATCACCATAAACATCTGCCCAAGGTTGATTCCTATGACTCTGAGGCCAGACATGCCTCTATCCTCCAACAATCCTTATGAATTCTGACACGAACCACCCTTTCCCACAGCACTCTCTGCTTCTCAATTGCATTCAATAATACATTGCAATGGCCATACTAAATTAGAGAGAATAATCACAATTGTGTAGTTATTAGGAAAGTCAAGAGGTTACAATTCAGGGTTTAAAAATCCTCAGGCACAATTCTTCCATTCTGAACATCTTCTTCTCATCTATACCTAATCAATCCCTAGACTTGGCCTCTACACTGCTCAGGTAATGTTATAACACTTTTTTTTTTTAATGTTTTATTGTGAATTATATGGTAGTTTACATGAGAGAACTTTAGTTTGACATTCATTCCATCGTATATCATCTCATTGCCATGGTTCCAATCCCCTCCATGCATCATCAACCATCCAAAGGGTATATCCTAGAAACCCGCCCCCTACACTTCACCCTCCTCCCCCTCCCCTCAGTTTTCAGTCTACAGTCCCTTTCCCTCTCTGGATCCAAAGTCCCCAGCCGCTTCATTGCT
>NW_006408592.1:7588675-7611307 GCF_000296735.1 Chrysochloris asiatica
AATTGCTTTTTCCATCTCTTTGAAGAATGTCGTTGGTATCTGGATTGGTATTGCATTATATGTGTAAATTGCTTTGGGCAGTATTGACATTTTCACAATGTTGAATCTTCCTATCCAGGAGCGTGGTATATTCTTCCATTTTTGTAAGTCTCTTTTGGTTTCTTGCAATAGTGTTTTGTAGTTTATAACACTTGTTTTTGTTGTTAGTTCTGTCGAGTTGGTTCCAACCTATAGCAACTCTGTATAGGATTTCCAAGTTGTGGCTGGTGAACTAGAACCACTGATCTTGCAGTTCAAACCAACTTTGCAGTCCACTGTATTCTTGTAGGGCTGATGATAAATGTCTAAAGGACACACTCAATCAAAGGCACTCTGCTCTAGTTCCGAGCTCAGTTCCGAGCTGTCTTATTTAAGTGCCAGCAGGCAGCTCACTCCACATGTGAGCTTCTAGTCCAAAGCACTCAACTCAACTTGCTCCATGGCTAGTACATGCACTGCTCTGTTTTGTGCTCTGGCTCTTGGTTCTGCAGCTGCTGCTCCTCAGCCATTACTCTGCTACCCTTCTAGTGTTAGAGTTTTGTGTCCCTGGGTCAAGGACGTTCAATAAGCAGGGATCTCCAGGTTCAACAGATGAGTTCCACTTCTAGCTCTTCTTCCTTGATGATAGCGAGATCCCCGCCCCTGCTTCTGAGATGACTCATTTTAAGTCCAGCAGGATTGCAAAATTAACTGGTTCCCTCATTAGATTTCTAAGTTTTAAAATCCCATTTGTTGTTGTGTGCTGTGGAGTCGATTCCAATTCATAGTGAATCTGTATATGGTTTCCAAGGAGTAACTGTTGGGTTTGAACCACTGATCGTGCAATTAGCAGTTCAATGCTTATGTGAACAATCTTTAACAGAGTTAATTGTAATTGTTAAAACTAACCATTAGCTCTTTAAAAAGCACTCACAAATAAATCATCCCATCCTTTCAGCATTTTCTCCCACTTTCTTTTACCCAGAAAGTTGTTGGCTGAGCGTTACTGAGACTGAGTAGAAGGGCCATGTGAAGTAATTTACTACTGCAATGGTCTAACAGAACAATAGACATTGAAGGGAGCTTAGAGGATGTTTGCCTCCTTGATTCACCAGTCATATCTCCATCTCAGTATTTTCAGTGTCAGGAACACTCACTCATTACAAGTAAGATATTTCAGTGTTTTGACTGTTGTGACAATTACAAAGCACATATAGGGAACTTAGTACAGTTACAGTAATTGGTCTTGGGTGTACTCCACCTATGTTCACAGTTTTCAGAGAGTAGGAGAATTTGGAGTCCGGTTGTGGCACTTTGGCTGAATGCACTTGACTACAAAGTTGGTTTGCTATGGGTTGGAATTAACTTGATGACACTTAACAACCACAACAGGAGAATTTGGTAGTTGTGTGCTTCTTTACTTTCTCATCTAAAATTAACCTGTTTCAATAGGAATCCTATAATGCATCAGATAACTATTAATGTAAGCAATGTGGTATAATGAAAACAGTACAGTCAGAAGGCTTATTTGAAATTCAGCTCCAAATAATAGCTATGTATGTCTTGTTGTTAAGTGTAGTCAAGTTGGTTCTGACCCATAGTGACCCTGTATAAAGTTTCTGAGGAGTGGCTGGTGAGCTTGAACCACTGACCTTTCTGTTCAAAATGACCTTGCAATCCAACGCATTAACCCACGACACCACACCAGGACTCTGAGATGTTTGTCTTGGAGCTGATTATTTAGCATATGTGAATTGCCTACTTTAGTGTCTTAGATATAGTTACTGTGATGCTTTGTTGTATCCCAAAGCAAAACTAGTCACTTCTACTAAATTTCTATGTAGAGACTTTATCACACTGTAGACTGTTGCTGTAAGTCGCCACTGAGCCACCTCAACTCACGGTAACCTTATGTACAACAGAAGGAAGATGTTTCAAATCCTACATTGTCTTCAAGATGGTTGATATGGTTGAATCCATGTTTTACTTTTTTGTTCCATTGAGCCTCCATATTTCAACCACGATGTCCTTTTGTGGTGATTGGCCTTTCCTGATAATGTGCTCGTAATAAGCAAATGGAAGTCTTACCATCCTTTCTTCTTGTTGTTGTTATGTGCCGTGGAGTCGGTTCTGACTCATAGTGACCCTGTACAGGGTTTCCGATGCTGTAAATCTTTATGGGAGTAGAAAGCCTCCTCTTTCTCCCACAGAACAGCTGGTAGTTTCGAACTGCTGACCTTGCGGTTCACAGCCTGATTCATAACCACTATGCTACCAGAGCTCCTTTCCTTTCTTCTTAGGAGCTTGCTATATAATAAGCATTATTATGAGTCTTTCCTGTGTATCTTTCACAAGAGTTTTGAAAGATTATTTGTCACTGCATTCATAGTGCCTGTCATATACAGTATGCTCCTAATATTTGCTGCATAAAAGAAAGCTATTAAAGATGTCATTTCTGGTACTAGATGTCACGGAGCTACCGCAGAGCAGCATGACAAAATGCTTTCCACACCCCTGCATTTTATATCCCTTTTCATGCAACATCGAACTCCTTTTCATTTCACATCACTAAGGTTCTTTCACATGAACTGCTATGTGGGTTAAGGAGAAAAAAATGAGAGCCATTATTTTAGAATGCTTGCCATTTGGGGTGTAATATTTGATGATAGTTAGCATATGTCTCCTGCTGAAGTGACAGAAAAATCACAGGCTGGTTTCTTAGCAGCCTCACAGATGTAAAACTTAAAGCTCTCACCCTGGTACATGTCCCTCATTCGTTCTGTTAACTCCCTACAACTCTCCTTTTTACACATACACGTGTACACACATAGACACACACATTTAAATTCATTCTCAGAAAAATGAGACCTATTGAATGACAGTAGTGTTACCCCTAGAGTATATCTGAAATCTTGTTATGGCATTAGTTGCATTTTACTGAATTCTGACTTAGGGATTACCTTTATCTGGATACAGTCATATTACTATGATACATTACATTTTAGGGACCAATTTAAGAGGGAGATGTGTTAATTAAGCCAGTTGTCTGGGAAATTTTTCAAAAAGTTATTTTGGATTTAGATTTCTTTAATATTTATTGAGTAATCTCCAGTGAAGAAAGATTCTGCTCCTGCAAAGATTTACTGCTTTGGAAACACTATACAGGATCACTATGATTCAGAATAGACGCCATGGCATTTAACAATATGCAAATGAGGCATATTTACATATTTCAATACTATCCTATTCCTTTTCAATCCACACTCTTTACAAAGGGATAATTTTAGACATAAAACTCAAATATTTTCCATTACAGCGAACGAATAGAAATTTGATAACCCTGCATATTGTCAAAGGAGGAATCATGTGAAACCCAGAAACACAAAGCTGTCACATCAAGTTCCAGCTCTTACAAGTTTCATTGTATTCCCTTAGGTGCCATCAGGTCTGCACTAATTCATAGTGAGTCACTACAGAATGAAACATCTATTGCTTTTTCCATTGTGCCTATCCGTCTCTGTGGTCTTTCTCTTTTTCTCTGACCCTCCACATTACTCAGCATGAGATCCTTCTCCAAACACTGGTTCTTTTTACATAGTCACAACTGGTCCTTCTTTAACTCTTAACACACACACACAGATCTACCTTTGAGTTATTTGTTCCTTATTGGTCCAAAGCCTAAATGTGTACATCCATACCTTTGAGCTTTCCCCCACGCTAGTAATTTTGCTTGGTAATGTCTCTCTCAGTATACTCAAGGTTCAGTATGTATTTTAAATCTTCTTCACTTTCAGCAAGGAAGGGTGTATCCTTTGCATATTGCAGGTTGTTAATGAGTTGTCCTCCAATACTGATGCTAAATTCTTCTTGATAAAATCCAGCTTCTAGAATTACTTGCTCAGTATATAGATTGATTGAGTACGGTGAAAGAATACAATCCTGATTTTAAACCATTACATGTCCCCTTATTTGGTTTGAATAACTGCCTGTTGGTCTGTGTATAGCCTTCTTAATTGCCCACAATTAAGTGTTCTGGAATACCCATTCTTTGCAATGTTGCCCATTCCATAGTCGAAAGCCTTTGCCTAGTCAATAAAGTACAGATAAAACCTTTCTTGTATTCTCAGTTTTGTCTTTGGTTTTGGAAAGTTTAATTATGTTTTGGGCTTTATCTTGTATGGAATTTGTTGTCTTTTTTGAATTAATATCTTTTTTCCTATCATGATGTTATGGTATTTTTATATTAACAGATATTCTACAGTTTTTACCTTTTTTTTTTTTTTGCATTTTCGAACTCTGTAATTCCTAGCACATGGAAAAATTTCCTCTTAATTGTATCCCAAATAATTCTTGGTATTTTTTCAGTTTTCCTTCATATTTTTTTCTGATCTGTCTCCTAATTCACTGATTAATTCTTCAATTGATTTGGTTCTATTCTCTCATGATGCAAATGTGTTAACTATTTCTGAAAGTTTACTGTTACTCTAATGGATTTTTAATTGTTGTTTTGTATGGTTTCTATTTGTTTTGCTATTTTGATTTTGTATTGTTTTCCTGAATTCTTCTATAATACTGTCTGTGTTTTCTTTGATTTTGTTTGTGGTTTCCTTATAATCTTGTAAGGATATATATATCCTTCCAAAATTTATATAAATAAATAAATCTATATGTATGTGTATGTAGATAGATAGATAGATAGATAGATAGATAGATAGATAGATAGATAGAGATAGAGATAGAGATATATATATATATATATATATTTGTTTATTTATTTTAAATTTCTTATCAGGCAGTTTTATTACATATATTTCCTTGAATGATTTAATAAATATTTTAGTCATTTGGTTTTTCCATCTTATCCTGTTTCTTTATTTTATTTGAAGTTACCTTCATGGAGATCATGTTGGTTCTGCCTGGAGTTGTATTTATTTTTTGATTATGTATTAAAATTTTCACCCTGATCTTTTGTTTTGTATTGTTACATATGGGTAGGTGGGATGAGTTTACTTCTTTGCTCACTTGTTTAGCAGCACCAGGACATTTCCCACTTGTCTTTGTTGTTGCTGTTAAGTGTCATTGCGTCTGTTCCACCTCATTGGAACCCTGTATACAACAGAATGAAATGCCATCCTCACAATTGCTGCTACTCTTCAGCCCATTGTTGCTGCTGCTGTGCCAACCCATCTTGTTGGGGTTCTCACTCTTTTTCTGTGTCCCTCCACTTACCAAGCATGATGTCCTTCTCCAGGGACTCGTCCTTCCTGTAATATGCCCAAAATGTGAGAGACAAAGTCTGATCATCTTGACATCAAAGGAACATTCTGCTTGTACTTATTCCAATACAGATTTGTTTGTTCTTCTGACAATTCATGGTACTTTTAACGTTCTTCTCCAACACGATAACTCAAATGCATGGATTCTTTACAGTCTCCTTTATTCACTGTCCAGCTTCCACATGCACATGAGGCTATAGAAAATATCATGGCTTCGGTCAGGTGCACTTTAGTCCTAAAACAGGCATCTTTGAACTTAAAAACTTTAAAGAGTTCTTGTGTAACACATTTGCCTGATGTGGTATGTCATTTGATTTCTTGAATGCTGCTTCCATGAGTGTTGATGATGGATCCAAGCAGAGTGAAGTCTTTGACAATTTCAATCACTTTTCCATTTATCATGATATTATTTTTTGTGAAGACTTTTGTTTTATTTGTATTGAGGTACAGCCTGTGTCAAAGGCTGTGGTCTATGATCCTTTTCAGTACATGTTTTAAGCCCTCTTCCATCTCAGCAAGCAAGGTTATATAATCTATATACTGCAAGTATTTAAATGAACCTTCCTCCAATCCTGATACCATGTTCTTCTTCATATAATCCAGCTTTGTTGTTATTGTTTAGTACCATTGAGATGGCTCTGACCCATAGCAATCCTGTACAGGGTTTCCGGGGAGTGGCTAATGAACTTGAACATTTGACCTTGCAGTTCAAACTGACTTTATAGTCCAGTGCATTAATACATAGTGCTATGCCACACCAGGAATCCAATATAGGCAAAACTGAATTCTAACCACTTGTCTGTCAGTTTGTCATATTGTGGTGGCTTGTAAGTTGCTGTGATTCTGGAAGCTACGCCACTGGTATTTTAAATACTACCAGGGTCACCTATGGTGGACAGGTTTCAGATGAGCTTCCAGACAAAGACAGAGTAGGAAGAAGGAGTGATGAACTACTTCCGAATATTTAGTCATTGAAAACCTTATACATAGCAGAGAAGCACTGTCAGATATAGTGCTGGAAAATGTGACCTTCAGGTTGGAAAGCACTTTGGTAAGGTGGAAGGTCAGAGAAAAAGAGGACGACCCCAGCGAGATGAATGGCAAAGTGGCAGCATCAGTGAGCTCTAATGTAGCAACAATTATAAGGTTGGCCCAGGATCAGGCAGTGTGTCCTTCTGTTGTGCACAGGGTCACTATGAGTCAGTACTGACTTGATGGCACCTAACAACCACAGCAACAACAACAAATTCTTACCAATAAAGTGATAAATCATCTATTTTTACATTCAGATTTATAATATAAATGCTCTTGGCTTTTAAGTATGAAACTAGTCTTTCGTTTTGTATCTACTCAGGTTCATTAAAAAGGTGAACTTTACTCCACAGTGTTGTAGCAAATCAGAAGACTGAATGATACACCAAGGATGTATAGATATAGAATCCTAATTATAAAGAGACTCCTTGGCCTGAGAGAAAAAGAGAGAAAGAGACAGAGAGAAAGAGAGAAAGATACAACTGCCGGGTTCTGGAGGGGAAAAGAGCCGAAGAGCCATGGAAGATTTAAGTCTCAATAAACAGTTTTATATGCAATTTCCGCAAACATATTTTCATTTGCTATAAAACAGCAAACAGCTTGAGGAAGAAGCCAGAAATATTCACAAAGAGAGCAAAATAGTCCTAAATAAATACTGGCTTGCAAAAAAATATTGCAAACCATATCAAAATATGCTTATCTTATGGTGCTTCAAAATGCAATAAATTTCTCCTGACAAGCAGTTATTTGATGTGAAGTTAAAATAAATCTCTTTCTATCCTAAACAAAACAAAACAAAACAAAATAAAAGACAAACCAAACCCACTGCCAGCAAGTAAATTCCAGTTTCTAGTGCCACGAGATAGAGTGTTCAAGGCTGTAAATCTTTACAGGAGCAGAAAGACTTATGTGTCTTCAGAGGAGGAACTGGTAGGTTTGAACAGCCAGCTTGTGTTGATGTGATTATCCTCCAGTGACACAAAGGAATATATATTTTCAGAGTATACAGATGAGGTTGTTTTTGCTCAGATACTGATTGCTAAGCCACATAATTCTGGCTGAGCTAGATTACATTGCACCTGTACTGAAAGAAAGATCATTAATGTAATTGTTTGGGAAAGTTAAACAAGAATGTCTGAAGAAAAAGAGGTATTAAAACTTAAAAATGGCAAGCTGATGTGATTTTCATTATAAGAAAAAAATTCAAGGAAAAAAACTTCCTTTGGGATAGGGAGCTACAGTGAAACTACTTGAAAAATTGTATTTGAAGTATCATCAATTATATTCAAGTTTTACTTTACACAAAAAAAGCACAGAGTATTTTATGCTAATGAGTCAAGCCAGAAGGAAATCCAGTGAAACAGTAAATAATATAGTACCCACTTTATCATTTTAGATGCGTTTAAAGTATTCCAAAAAAATATGTATGTATTCATATTTTGTATATTGGAGACATGGTGGCAGTGCACCGCAAGCATAGGGCTGCTAAACATAGGTTGGCAGGTCAAACCCATCAGCCACACCTCAGGAGACAGATGAGAAAGATAAAGATGTATAGACTCTAAAACCCTATACAGGCTTACTATATATATGAGTAAGAATTGACTTTGTGGCAGTCAATGTATATATTCTGGTACAGTGCTCTAGGATAAGCATTGGACTGGGACCAATAAGGTCGGCGATTCAAAAGCACCAGCAGCTCCTCTGAAATGCTATACAGGGTCCCTATGAATAAGAATTGACTGATGGCAGTTATCAAAAATACTGTGGTTTCTGGGTGCCATCGAGTAGGTAACAATTCATGACAACCCTGTGCACAACAGAACGAAACACTGCCAGGTCCTGTGCCAATCTCACAAGCATTGCTACACTTGAGCCCATTGCTGCAGCTACTGTGCCAATCCATCTGTTTGGGGGTCTTCCTCTTTAACTGACCCTCCAATTTAGCAAGCATGGTGTCCTTCTCCAGGGGCTGGTCTTGCCTAATAATATGCCGGAAGTCTGAGAGATGAAGTATGGCTATCCTGGATGGAGCATTCTGGCTGTGCTTCATCCAACACAGATTTGTTTGTTCTTTGGGCAATTCATGGTATTTTAAATATTTTCCTCAAATACCATTGCTCAAATGCATCAATTATTTTATGGTCTTCCTTATTCATTGTCATTACTCATGCATATGAAGCTACTGAAAACACCATGGGTTGAGTCATACGTACCTTAGTCCTCAAAGTGATATCTTTGCTCTTAAACACTTTAAAGAGGTCTTGTGCAGTAGATTTGCTCAATGCAATATATCTTGAGTGCTTCTATCAGTGTTGATGGCACATCTCACCAAAATGAAATATTTGACAACTTCCATCTTCTCTCCATTTATCTTGACGCTACGTATAGGTCCAGTCCTGAGGATTGTTGTATGCTTTACATTAAGGTGAACCCATAAGGAAAGCTATGGTTTTGATCTTCATCAATAAGTATTTTAAGTCCTCTTTATTTTTTGCAAACAAAGTCGCATCATCTGCATATCACAGATTGTTAGTGAGCCTTCCTCCAATCATGATGCCATGTTCTTCTTCATATAATCCAGCGTTTCACATTATTTGCTTAGCATATAGATTGAGTAAGTATGGTGAAATAATATAACCATGACATATAACTTTCCAAATTTTAAACCGTTCAGTGTCCCTTTATTCTATTTTAACAGCTACCTCTTGGTCTATGTATAGGTTCTCCATAAGCACAGTTTTCCACAATGTTGTCCATACCTTGTCACATGTTATAGTGTTCAGTATTTTGATATATTTAACTGTGTTCAACTGCTATGCTTATGGTTCTCAGTGATTAAATATTTGGGAAAAATCCATCCCTCCATCTTCCTAGTCTGTCTTAGTCTGGATGCTCAGCTGAAAACTGTGCACTATGGGTAAACCTGCTGGTATTTATAATACGGGAGGCATATCTTCCAGAACTACCATAACATAAAAGCCATCACAATACGACAAACTGACAGATGAGTGGTGGATAAATATATAAGCACTAGACTGCTCATGCATACATATATATTGTTGTTGTTGTTAAGTGCCGTGGAGTCTTAAAATTGTCTTAAAATGCAATATATCTATAAATAAATATAATATATATATGTGTGTGTGTGTGAGTGTGTATTATATTTTTATGTTGTTATTCATACAGCTCTAGTGGATGCTGAATTTTTTTGTAGAAATGGGGAAGAATGCAGCTATTTATTCATTAAACATTTATTGAACAACTTCTATAAAGTAGATATTGTTCTGGATACAAAGGATATAGAAATGATGAAGGTACTTCTCAATTGCTATTGACGAGCTTACTGTCTAACAAATAATTAATAGAGGCAAAAAAGGAATTATAATATGCTTGCTGTAAGAAATGTTACAAAATAAGATATTTCATGTATGTCTCACTGTTTTGAATAGGTTTTAAGAAAATGGAAACTATTACCAGATAATATAACTTGAAAATGTGACAAAATATAATTATGTTCATTGCAAACATAATTTAAAAATCCTTAGCAAAATGACTTCAGGACAACCCCCCTCTAGGACTGAAAATCAAAAGGAACACATGAGCAGGCATGCCAGCTTGCTCGTGGCCACATTGGTCTTCTGATGAATGAAAGAGGGGTGAAGGCAGCAATGAAGAAATGGGCTGAGTTCAACCATGTTCCACAGACTCACATTGACTTGGAGATGAGAGAGAGAAGAGGAAGGGTTGGTTGGCCCAAAGTGTGGTGAGACCTGGGGACACCTGAACCTATGGACAAGGACATAGCCACAGAGGGCTATAGCTGAGAGTGAAGCATCCAGCTGATATGACACAAGAGGTTAGTTACACAAGAACACCTAAAGTTGCAGCTAGTACCCACTTGACTTAGCCTCAATGGCTTGATAATCAGAACTTGACTGAGAAAGATAAAAAAAAAAAATTTTTTTTTGATAAGTGAAATGAGGGTAAATTGTTACATTTTGATGAACTTGACCTATACTCGTGGAGGTAGTAACTCTAAATACTAAAAGAGAGGAAAGGAGCCTTCACAACAAGTATCAATGCTATCCCTTTTGTACACAGGGTAGATAGGGATGGGCAACTTAAAATGAGGGGGCAATAAAGGCATCAAGTGACTGGCTTACAAGCTTTCAAGGAGAATTTTAGTTTAATAGGGTGTGGGGGAAGATAGCATCCCCACTGAATAGTTTTCATCTTGTCTAGCTGGGTCTGGTAAAAAGAGATGGGGATAAGATTCTTATGATTCAGTAGTGAGTAATTGTTATCATGATTAATTGCGACTGTCACAATTGTCAAAGTAGAAGTTTTGTAACAAAAGCGGGAGAGTAGTTAATTTTATAGTCCCGAAACAAAGGACCCTAGGACCATCAATGGATAAGAGCACGAGGAATGTGAGACCTTATCCAGAGAAGCACCGATACCAGAGATGGAGGCAGAGATGGGGGCATGGAGAGAGGGAGCAGCTGAGGACTCTAGGTTCATAGGAAGAGAGGAACAAAGTAATGGCGGCCAGGAGGCAGACTTGCAGAATGTGTCCTTTGCTGGTGTAAGTTATTATATATGCCTGAGTGTAAAAAGAAAAAAAGAGCTAAAGTGAATAGAGAGAAACACTGTTAACTAATGGTACATGGAGGGGATTATAATCATTGTAGTGAGACAAGGTATATGATTTGTTGAATGTAAAATTGATGATCCGCCCTGTAAATTTTCACTCAATCCACAATAAAAACCTAAAAAAAAAAAAATCCTTAGAAAAACTTGTTAAGTACCGTGGAGTCGGTTCCGACTCATAGATACCATGCCCAGGTTGTCCGAGGCTGTAAATCCTTACAGGAGCAGAAAGCCTCATCTTTCTGGCGCAGAACGGCTGGTAGTTTCGAACTGCTGACCTTGAGGTTAGCAGCCGGATTTGTAACCACTATGCTACCAGCAAAACTAGCCACTTTAAATAAATTTTAAAAATCCAGATGTTAACCTACTTTATATGCAATGAAAATATTTTATTGTATAATTAAGAAAAAAAACACATTTATTTTATATGAATTTATTTCAGGAAAAATTTACATGTGTGAACATTTAGATTGTATATATATATACAGAGAGAGAGAGAGATTGAGAGAGAAGAGAGAGGGAGAGGGAGGGAGGGGAAGGAAGGGAAGGGAGAGTGAGAGAGCGCGTAATGGTTATGACGAATCCGAATCGGGCTGCTAATATCATGGTCAGCATCACTTGGTAAGTAATTTGAAACTACCAGCTGTTCAGCAGGAGAAAGATGAGGCTTTCTGCTCCTGGAAAGATTTACAGCCTCGGGAACCCTGTGCAGGGTTGCTATGAGTTGGAACCGACTCCATGACACCTAACAACAACACAACGACATATATATGTATATATATATATATTTGTTGTTAAGTGCCGTCGAGTCAGTTCCGACCCATAGCGACCCTGTATAGGGTTTCTGAGGAGCAGCTGGTGAGCTTGAACCGCCGACCTTGCTGTTCAAATGGCTTTGCAGTCTGACGCATTAACCCAAAATGCCACACCAGAACTCACTCACTCTCTCTGTCTCTCTTTGTCTTTCTCCTTTCTCTCTCTCTCTATATATATACACACAAATGCATATATATATAATTTTTATTTTTTACTTACAACTAAGGGATTTGTTATGGAAATCATCAGCCTACAAATCAGGATCAGAAATTCTCAGGATATCGTTTTGGGTCAGGACAGTCTCTTCTCAGCCATACCTAACTCCAGACCTCCCTTTGGCCTCTAGCCTCTTGACTGGCATCTTCCCTGCTTGGACAGTGTTACAAAGCTCTTTTAGCGTTTCCATTAAATGCCCAAAGGCTACTTCACATGGCCCAAAAGTGCTTCTTGGTTGAGAAACCAAGCTCCGCAGATTCAACCTTAAACCAACAATATTAGCTGAAGTCTTGAAATCAACCAATAATTTAACTTAACTAGTACAGAATATCAGCTTTGAGTGTTGTACTCTTTTATGATGTATCTATCTATATGAAGTCCTGGTGTGCTGCTGGTACAGGACAATCTCTGGACTGTCAACTGCAAAATCAGTGGTTCAAACCTACCAGCTACTCCTCAGAAACCCTATACAGGGTTGCTATGAGTTGGAACTGACTTAATAGCACACAACACATGGAAACAAATTGACAACAGTAACTCTAAAGATTAAACAGGAACCCATTGCTGTGGTAGTGGTTGTTAGGTGCCTTAGTCAGTTCAGACTCATAGTGAACCTCTGCACAAAAGAAGAAAACACTGCCCAGTCTTTACCCATTCTCAAAATTGTTATATTTGATCCCATAGTTGCTGCCCTGTGTCAACCCATCTCGTTGGGTTCTTTCTCTCTTTCACTATCCCTGAACTTTACCAATCATGGGCTATACCCACCTGAAAGCCAGTCCAAAGTATGAAAGATGAAGTGTCACTGTCCTACCTCATTTTGACAAAGTATTCTGACTATACTTGCAAGACAAATGTATTTATTTTTCTGGTAGTTCATGGTATTTCAATATTATTTGCCAACACCATAATTCAAATGTATCAATTTTTCTGTAGTTTCCTTATGTACAGTCTAAAATTCACATGTATATGAGGCAACTGAAAATACCATGGATTGAATATTGAGGCACACCATAATACTCAAAATGACATCTTTGTTCTTTAACCCTTTAAGGAAGTTTTTTGTGACAGATTTGCCTACTGTAATAATTTGTCTGATTTCCTGACTTTTGCATCCATGATTATTATGGATCCAAGGAAAATGAAATCTTTGACAAATTCAAGCTTGTTTTCCAGTTTTCATGATGCTATAGTGTAGTGATTATGAATCAGGCTGCAAACTTCACAGTCAGCTGTTCAAAACTACCAGCTGTTCTGCAGGAGAAAGATGAGGCTTTCTGCTCTGGTAAAGATGTTGTTGATGAGTGCCGTCGAGTCGGTTCCGACCCATAGCGACCCTGTACAGGGTTTCCGAGGCTGTAAATCTTTACGGGAGCAGAAAGCCTCATCTTTCTCCTGCGGAGCGGCTGGTAGTTTCGAACTGCTGATCTTCTTGGAAACCCTGTACAGGGTCACTGTGAGTTGGAACCAACTCTATGGCATATAACAACATTTATTGGTCCAGTTGTGAGAATTTTTCTCTTTACATTGAGGTGCAATCCATACTGCTGAACTTCTTCATCAGTAAGTATTTTAAGTCCTCTTCGTTTCCAGCAGGCAAGGCTGTGTCATCAGCATATCACAAGTTGTTAATGAATCTTCCTGCAATCCTGATACATGTTCTTCATATAATCCAGTTTCTCAGATTCTTTACTCAGCATACAAATTAAATAAGTAAGGTGAATTGATACTATCCTGGAACACATCTCTACTGATTTTAAAAATTGAGTATCCCTTGTTATGTTCTAATAACTGCCTCTTGAGCTATGTACAATTTGCCCATGAGAACAATGAAATGTTCTGGAATACACTTCTCAGTATTATCCATAGTTTGTTATGATTCAAACAGTAGAATACCTTTGCAAAGCCAATAAAGCACAAGTAAACATCATTCTGGTATTCTCTGTTTTTAGCAATGATCCATCTGATAATTTCTACATTTGGTTGGGTCATATTTCTTTGGAATGGGCACAAATATGGATATCTTCCTATTGGTTGGGCAAGTAGCTTTCTGCCAGATATTTTGCCATACATGACTGAGCAGCTCCAGTGCTGCATCAGTTTGTTGAAATATTTCAATTTGTATTCTGTTGATTCCTGGAGCCATGTTTTTCATCAATGTCTTCAGTGCAGCTTGGACTTTTTCCTTCAGTATCATTGGTTCTTGATCATGTATTACCTATTGAAATAGGTGACCATCATCCAATTTATTTTGATACAGTTATCTGTTTTCCTTCTATTCTCTTTGATGTTTTCTACATTATTTAAAATTTTGCACATAGAATCCTTCAATATTTAACTTGAGGTTAAAGTTTTCCTTCAGCTATTTCAGCTTGTGAAATGCTGAGTGTGTTCTTCCCTTGTGGTTTTCTAATTCCAGGTCCTTGCACATTTAATTATAATATTTGACTTTTGTCTTCTCAGGCTGCTCTTTGAAATGTTCGGTTCAGCAGTTTTATTTCCTCATTTTTTCCACTTGTCTTAACTTCTCTAATCTCAAGGACAAGTTTCAGAATCTCTTCTGATATCCATTTGGGTCTTTTCCTTCTTTTCTGTCTGTTAAATGACCTTTTGCTTTGTTTGTGGAAGATGTTTTTGATGTCATCCCACAACTCTAATGGTTTTTAGCCATTAATGTCCAATGTATTAAATTTATTCTTGAAATGGTCTCTAAAATCAGATGGGATATATTCAAGGTTGGCCATATTTTGACTACTGTTTACTTGTTTTAATTTTCTTCAGCTTCAGCCTGAATTTACAGAGAAGTTATGTTGCTGTAAAATGATATATTTAATGAATAAGTTGTTGGTTTTATAAAATCCTATCATGTGATTTCCAGCATAATTTCTATCACCAATTGCTCATAAGTAAATTCAGGATAAAGCTGAAGAAAAGTGAAAGAAGTCCACAAGAGCTAAAAATATAACACTGAGTATATCCCAACTGAATCTGGAGTCTTGGCACTGACACTATAGGATAAGTACTGGATTGCTAACCGTGAGGTCAGTGGTTCAAACCCACAAGTCACTCCACAGAAACCCTATACAGGGTTGATATGTGTCAGAACTGAACTGAAGGCACTTAAGAACAACAACAGCTTTATTTAAAGACCAAGTCAAGAAAAAAAATTGATGTTTTGGACACTAGTAACCAAAAATCTAGAAGAGACATTAAAAAGACAGGGAAGAAGGAAAAAGACCAAAATAGATTTCAGAAGACTCTAAAACTTGATTTTAAATGTAGAATAGATAAAGCAACAGGAAGAAATGATAAAGTAAAAGACCTAAATAGAAAATTCTAAAAAGCATCTAGGGAATATATAGTATTATAATGAAACTTGAAAAGACCTGGAGTTAGAAACCCAAAAGGGGAGATCACACTCAGCATTTTTTAAGCTGTAAGACTAAGAAAAAATTTAAGCCTAAAGTTGAAGTATTTAAGGTTTCTCTAGGCAAAATGGTATCCTGGTATGACACTGTAGGATAAACATTGGACTGCTAACCACAAGGTTGCTGTTTCAAACCCACCAGATGCTACTTGAAAATCCTCTACTGTGTAGCTATGAGTCAAAACCGACTCAATGACACTTAACTACAAAAACAGCATGGGCAAAATATTGAATGAAAAGGAAGCATAAAAGAAATGGAAGGAATACAGAGTCACTGTACCAAAAAGAATTGGTCAATGTTCAGTAATTTCTAGAGGACACATATGATGAAGAACCAATGGTATTGAAGGAAGATGTCCAAGTTTCAACGAAGGCATTGACAAAAAACAAAGCTCTAGGAATTCACAGAATACAAATTGAAGTTCTTCAGTAAACCGATACGGTGTTGGAGGTGCTCACTTGTCTGTTGCAAGAAATTTGCAAGATATCTACCTGGCCAACTGATTGGAAAATATCCATATTTGTACCCGTCTGAAAGAACGATGACCTGATGGAATACTGAAATAATCTAACAATATAGTTAATCCTATATGTAAGTACTGTCTAATCAGTTCTGACTCATAGCGACCCTGTATAGGGTTTCTGAGGAGCAGCAGATGGGTTTGAACTGATGACCTTATGATTCGCAGTCTAATACTGATCCTCCTACAATGCAATGCCAGAAGTCCTATGTTATATATCAGTAAATTGTATATATAGAAAATGTTAATTTGGTGCTTGATTTGCTGTATATATTCTTGACAACAATAGAAATAAAATAAATTATATAGTAAAAAAAATTAATCCCAAAACCATGTTGGCCAGAAATAAGACACAAATTTAACCCATGGGTTGAGTTGTCTTTTAATATTCGTTCTATATTTCTTCAAATTATCTTTTCTGTTGACCATATAAAGTGCAGACACATACTGACAACTCAAAAATAAAAGCTGGTATCTAATGTTGTTGTTAATTGTCATCGAGTTGGTTCTAACCCATAGTAACCCTGTATGTGGATTCCAAGGAGTGGTTGGTGTGCTTGAACTGTGGACCTTGCAGAGCAAACTGACTTTGCAGTCAAGCGTATTAACCCAAAGCACCATACCAGGAATCCAATATCCATTGAGTACTAACCAAGCATCATATTCTATGGTGATCTGTTTATATAATGATATTAGTTTCAAGTATTGAAATTAAATTCCAGTATAATTTTGATTTCTGTGTGACAATTGTCTAAGACCATGAGAATATAAAAAATACCAAAGTTTTGTTTTCTCAAAATTACTGAATTTAAATAATTATCTTTAAAACTTAATAGAGGTAAATTCAACATAAAATTCAAGACCATCAGAATATGCTTTTACACAGTACTCTGCCTTTTTAGAATCTAGAAAACTTAGGCAAAAATGGATAAACATAATTTTAGTTAAATTATGTGAAATGAATACAGTTTATAATAATCAGATTTGACAGTAAATGTTGGCAAAAATGTGTTTAGGCTATGGTTTTGTTTACACACATATATAACTTTAAGAAGGGTAATGCTGAATTAAGATAGTCAATACATTTAAAACCTAACAGGTAAATGAAATCACTTAATCATTTGATAACGTGTTGCACATATTTAAATGTTTATTTATTAAAATTAGATTTATTTTAATGCATGTATGATGTGCATAACCTATCTTTTGACTTAATTTTAATTTTCACTTGGGTAATACATACACACATCATAGACACAAACAACATACAGTGTTATTTACATTTCCAGATACAGCTCTTATATTCAATTACATATATTTCATTAGTTAGATAATAAAATCTAGCATTATGTATTTATAATGGATTTTATAATTCATTAAATTTTATGTGAATTACCTCTTTTCTCATGGAAATATCCTAATTACCTTAGTTTTGCCTGTATCCAATTTTTACAAATAAAAATCTTGAGGTTTAGAGATGTGAACTCATATGTTCAATGTCATGCGATTAGTATGTGTTAGAGGCAGGAATTGAAATGTAGGAAAGTTTGACTTCAACGGATTGATTTTGATTTACACAAATATATAGCAATTTCTTCAAACAGACTTTAGTTTATTCTGTTACTAGTGGGATTCATAAGTCTACAATCCAGTTAATTACGAAAAGACTTAGCAAAATTTTTCACAATGTTGTGCATACTGGTCAGTTCCTTTGACCCTTTTTACTAAGATGTTGTTCAGCAAGTTCTGTGTATTGCTTATCTGATCCGATTTCTTTCTTTCCCTAAGGAAGAAAGCAGATCTAAATGTTTTTGATGTTTTTCCTGACTCACAATAGCTGACTTGCACAAAATATTTACATTACTCTTTTTCAATTATAAACACTTGCATTTAAAACTTACTAGATGTGAACATGGCAAAGAGGTCTCCCTTCTCTCCCATTCTTAGTAACCATCAATGAATATTTCTTTCAGCATGAAAACATTTTCTTGAGTTTTTACAATTGTGATCTCATGCAATATTTGTCCTTTTATGATTGACTAATTTCACTCAGCATAATGTCCTCCAGGGTCATTAATGTTATGAGGTGTTTCATAGATTTATTGTTATTTTTCAGTGTTGCATAGTATTCCATTGCTGTATGTACCAAAGTTTAAATTGATGGATATTTAGGCTGTCTCCATCTTTCTACTACTGTGAATAGTGTTGCAATGAACAACACTGTACATATATCTTCTAGTGTCTTAACTCTTAGTTCTTGTGCATACATATCAAGTTAGAGGGATTGCTGGGTTATGTGGCCATTCTTTTTCCAACTTTCTGAGAAGCACTACACTGTTTTGAAACCACAGTAGTTATACCATTTTAAAGACCCATGAGCAATGTAGGAGGGGCCCCATCTTTCTACACCCTCACAGGCATTTGTTATTTTCTGATTTTTGAACTTCACTAAAGTCTGTACCTACTCGATGGCACCTAACAACAACAATTAATGCTGGGATGAGATTATATCTCTTTGTTGCTTTGATTTGCATCTTTTTAAATGTCCTGGTATGGCGCTATGGGTTAATGTGCTAGACTGCAAAGTTGGTTTCAACTGAAAGGTCAGCTGTTCAAGCTTACCAGGCAATCCTTGGAAACTTTATATAGGGTCGCTGTGGGTCGGGACCAACTCAATGACACGTATCAACAACAACACAATGGTGTGGTGCTGTAGGATTTGCATTTGACTGATAACCACAAGATCAGGGGATCAAACTCACAAGCCCTCCTGTGAAACCTTATACAGGGTTGAATTGAGTCAGAACTGACACCAGGCACTGAACGACAATGCAAATAATGACTAATGATTTATTTATTCATATGTTTGTTGGCTGCCTGAATGTCTTGTTTGCTCATGTCCTCTGGTCATTTTTAATTTAGTTGTTAGTCTTTTTCTTGTAGAGGTGTCATTGTTGTTCTTCAGTGTTATCAAGTTGGTTCTAACTCACAGCGATGCTGTATAGGTTTCCAAGGCTTTAAACCTTTGCAGAAGCACAAAGCCTCATCTTTCCCCCATGGAGAAACTGGCAGGCTCGAACCTCAGACATTTTGTTTGCAGTAAGTGCTAATGAGGTGTTTTACCATCCTCTTCTATATTTTGGAATAATTTGAGTAGAATTGGTGACAGCTCTTCCCTGAATGTTTGGTAGAAGTCACCAGTGAAGCCATCTGGGCCTGGACTTCTTTTGGTTGGGAGTTTTTTGATGACCTGATCAATTTTTTCTTTTGTTATGGGTCTGTTCAAGTTTTCTACTTCACTCTGTGTAAGTTTTGGTAGGTCATGTTTTTCTAAAAATGTATTTGTTGGAGTACAAGTCTTAATAGTATTCTGTTATTATCCTTTTGATTTCGTTTGGTTCTGTTGTGACATTGCCCATTTGGTTTCTAATTTGAGTTATTTGTGTCTTCTCCCTCTTTTCTTTTGTTAGGTTTGTCAATTTTATTAATCCTTTCAAAGAACCAGATTCTTGTCCTGTTGATTCTTTCTATAATTTTTCTCTTTCCCATCTCATTTTTTCTGCTCTTATCTTTAGTATTTCTTTTCTTTTGGTGACTGTAGATTCCCTCTGTTGGTCTGTTCCTTATTGTTGGAGATGCTGTGTTAATGTGTTAATTTTTAGTCTTTCCTTTTTTGGGATGTGCGCATTTATCGCAATAAATTGTCCTCTCAGCACCGCTTTCATCATGTCCCATAGATTTTGGTATGTTGTGTTTTCATTCTCTTTTGTTTCTAAGAACTTTGTGAATTCACATTTAATTTCTTCTTTTACCCAGTCACTTTTCAGCAGGGTATTATTCAGTTTCCATGTATTCAACTTTATTTCCTTGGTCTTCTTATTGTTGATTTCTAATTTGATAGTGTGTGGTCTGAGAAGATGCTTTGTAGTATTTTGATGTTTGTAAATTTCTGGAGGCTTGTTTTGTGACCTAACACATGGTCACTTCTGGAGAATGTTCCATGTGCACTGGAGAAGAATGTTTATTGTGCTGTTTTGGGGTTGAATGCTCTGTACACATCTATGAGATCAAGTTGGTTGATTGTGTTGTTTAGTTCCTCTGTAACTTTTGTCGAGTTTCTTTGTGGTTGCTCTGTCCCTTTTCGAAAGTGGTATATTAAAATCTCGCACTATAATTGTAGATTCATCTATTTCTTTCTATGATTCTAGTCAAGTTTGCTTCATATATCTTGGTGCTCTTTCATTGGTAGCGTAGATATTTATTATGGTTATGTCATCTTGCTCAATTGGCCCTTTGATCATGAAATAGTGTCCTTCTTTGTCTCTTATGCTGGTTTTTGTCTTAAAGTTAACTTTATCAGAGTTCTGGTAGCATATTGGTTATGAATCGGTCTGCTAACCTTTGGGTCAGCAGTTCGAAACTACCAGCAGCTCCACGGGAGAAAGATAAGGCTTTCTTCTCCTGTAAAGATTTACAGCCTCAGAAACCCTGCACAGGGTCGCTATGAGTTGGAACCAACTCCATGGCACATAACAACAACTATAACAACTCCTGCTTCTTTATTGTTGCAATTAGCTTGTTATATATATTTTTTCCATCCTTTAATTATTAGTCTGTTTTTGTCTTTGTGTGTAAGGTGTTTCTCTTGCAGGCAGCATATTGGAGGATTTTCTTATCCATTCTGCCACTCTGTCTCTTCACTGCTACATTCAATTCATTGACATTCAATGTAATTATCGATGTTGTTGTTAAGTGCCATTGAATTGGTTCCCACCGGTAGTGACCCTGTACTGGGTTTCTGAGGATATAAGTCTTTATGGGAGCAGAAAGCCTCATCTTTATCCCACAGAATGGCTGGTAGTTTCAAACTGCTGACCTCAAGGTTTGAACCCCGATTCATAACCATTACGCTACCAGAGCTCCTGTAATTATCGATTGGTATGTATTGATTGCTTCCATTATGGTTTTTTGTTTTTTGTGGTTTTTTTTAGTGCTGTTCGTTCTTTTATTCTGCATGTCTTCTTGTGCTGAGTTTGAGTTTTTTGTGCTATTGTCAGTTTTTTCTTAATTTTCATGTTTGCTTGTTCTGCTTAGAAATTAATTTTCATGGTAAGTTGTGAAGTATTAACTTTCTTTGTGGTTCCCTTATAGTCTATTAACTTTTCTCTCCATTTAAGACAATCTATTGTATACTCTGGTAGCGTAGTGGTTATGAATCAGGCTGCAAACCTTAAAGTCAGCGGTTCGAAACTACCAGCTGCTCCGCAGGAGAAAGATGAGGCTTTCTACTCCCGTAAGGATTTACACCCTTGGAAACCCTGTACAGGGTCACTATGGGTCAAACCGACTCGACAGCACTTAACAACTTAACAACAATTGTATACTGTAATCTACCTGACCTCCTCACCACCTGGATCTCTGTTGCTACATTTTCCCCTTCTTTGATATTGATATTATTTTGATCTTCGGTTGACCTCCCAGCTCCTTTGAATTCATTGCTTTAATTTTGTTCTGTTCTGGACACTGCTATCTGTCGTCTGAGTTTCAGGTGTTGTTGCCACACCTGTCAATGTCTGGTTGTTGTCTGTTATTGCTGGTTTTCAGTCCAAAGAACTCCCTTTAGGATGTTTTGAAGTGCTGGGTTGGCTTTGACAAAACCTCTTAGCTTCTGTTTATCCTGGAATATTTTGATTGCACCATCATACTTGACTGACAGTTTTCCTGGATAGACAATTTTTAGTTGGCACTTTTTTTTCTTTTAGGATTTTGTACATGTCTCCCCATTGCCTTCTTGTCTGCATGGTTTCTGCCATCAAGTCAATACTGACTCCCCAATACTTCTTGTCTGCATGGTTATATGCCATCAAGTCTATACTGACTCACAGAGACCCTATGTACAGCAGAATGGAACACTGTCTGATTCTGGGCCAACCTCACTATCATTGCCATGCTTGAATCTATTGATGATGCCACTTGGCCAGTCCATCTCATTGGGGGTTATCTCTTTTTTCTCTGACCCTCCACCCTACCAAACATGATATCCTTTTCCAGCGACTGGTCCCTACTGATAATATGTCAGAAGTATGAGAGATGAAGTTTGGCCATCTGGCTGCACTTCTTCCAACACAAACTATTGGTACTTGTGGCAGCCCATGGCACTTTCAATATTGTCCTCTAAGACCATAACTCAAATGTGTCAGTTCTTCTAATGTCTTTATTATTTATTGTCCAGCTTTTGCATGAAATGAAGTTATTGAAAATACCATGGCTTGGGTCAGGCACACCTTAGTCCTCAGGCTGACATCTTTGCTCTTCAATGCTTTAAAAAGGTCTTGTGCAGCAGATTTGTCTAATGTAATACTTCGTTTGATTTCTTGACTGCTGCTTCTGTGAGTGTTGATAGTTGATCCAAGAAGAATGAAGTCCTTGACAACTTCACTCTTTTCTCCATTGATAAGAATGTTGTTTATTGGTCCAGTAGTGAGGACTTTTGTTTTCTTTACATTGAGATGTAATCCATACTGAAGGCTGTGTTCTTTGATCTTCATCAGTAAATGTTTTTTTGTTTTGTTTTGTTTTTTAATGTTTTATTGTGAATTATGTGATAGTTTACATGGAAGAACATTGGTTTTACATTCATTCTATCATATATCCTCTCATTGCCATGGTTACA
>NW_006408592.1:7634648-7655734 GCF_000296735.1 Chrysochloris asiatica
GGGGTTTTCCGATAGTGGAAGGGAGGGTATGTGACCTCCAAGCAACACCAGTTGGGTAGCAAACAAAATCAGAAGCAAAGTAAAAAACAAAAGCGATAATGAGATAATAATGAAGCAAGACAAAAAAACAACAACAGCATAAAAAAGGGACAGAAAACAAAAACAACAACAAAAACAAACAAACAACAACAACAACAACAAAAAAAAAAACAAAAAATAGAGAGAGAGAAAAAAAGAAAGAGAAAAAGAAAAGAGAGAAAGGATTCAGCCCCAGAAAAAATGAGATTAAACAAGGCAACCTCTAGTCACACACACAAAAAGAAAGAGAACAGAGGAAAAGGAAAAAAAAAAGTAATAATAATAAAAACAAACAACAGCAAAAAAATCCTTTATCGGTTTTATAAGGAGCAGCTGGTGGGGGCGATTTACCGACCTTGCAGTTCAAAGCACTCTGCAGTCTGATCCCTTAACCCGCAGAGCAAAAAGAAAGAAAGAGAAGAAAGCAAAACCATGTATCCTTTATAGGGTTTCTAAGGAGCAGCTGGTGGGCCCGAACTTCCGACCTTGCAGTTCAAAAGGTTCTGCAGTCTAGTCCCTTAATCTGCAGGGGCACAGCAGGATTGCCTTGTTGCTGTTGGTAAAAATCACCTCAATTCGTCTCCCCTTGTGCGGCTTGTGCAGGCTTGTGCCTTGCTGGCAGGGCTTGAGCCTTGGAGGTTAGGCAGTGGGCTAGCCTGTGTTGCTGGGTCAGGGAAGCGCAGGACGTCCCTCCCCTAATGCTCTTTTATAGGGTTTCTGAGGAGCGGTTGGTGGGCATGGACCCCTGACCTTGTAATTCAGGTGACCTTGTAGTGGCACCCCAGCCCTCAGGACCACGTCCTGGCTCCTGCTGAACCTTCTAAGATAAAAAATAATAATAAAAGTAAAGGGGAGACCCAAATGGGGTTCCCCAGTGGGTCCTCGCGGCAGGAGGTGGGCTGCCTGCCCCCGCACTCCCCGGTTCAGTTGAGCATGAGGTGAGCTGTTTGCCGGTGCATGCCCGGCAGGGCTGAGAGACGCTGCTCGGTTCAGTGGGAGGCGGGTCGCTCACTTTCACGCGTCTGGCAGGCCCGCGGTACGCGGCTCGGGCAGGAGAGTAGCTGCTCGCCTGTGTGCGCGCGCACCCGGAGGGCCCCGGGAACACACGGGTCAACTAGGCAGGGCAGAAGTGGCTCAGGCAGGCACAGTCTGCGCCTGATGACATCACGCAGTCGCTGCTTCTCTTTTTCTGCAGGCTTTTTTTGTTTTTCCTTTTCCCCTCCTAAACTAACTTCCCTCTGTCCACTGTATGCGCAGAAATCCCACCTTGGGGTAGGTGTCACCAGTGGCTCTCCCTGTTTGAGTCTCCCAGCCACTGGAGGCTCCGCAAGAGCTGGTTGCCACCCCGCCCCCTCAAGCCCAATGGAGCTGGGGCTGCCGCGGTGCACTTTTAACAAGCCTGTACTTCCTTGCACAGTGATTTCTCAAAGAAGCGGGTCTAAGTCTCTGGCGCACTAAGATTCACGCGGGCTGTGAGACTGTGAATTCCTACCTGGGAGGTTTAAGTAGCGAGTTGTCCCCCCCTGATCCTGGAGCCCCCACTCACCCGCACCGCCTGGCCACCCTCCGGAAGTACTCCTCCCTGTATGATGTTCTTGATGTCATTCCAGAACTCTTCTGGTCTTTGGTCTTTAGTGTTTAATGTATCAAATCTGTTCTTCTGATGGTCTCTAAATTCAGGTGGGATATATTCAACGTCATATTTTGGCTCTCATGGGCTTGTGTTCATTTTCTTCAGCTTCAGTTTGAAATTGCATATGTGCAATTGTCTCTTCCACAATCAGCCCCTGGTCTTGTTTTACCTGATAATATAGAGCTTTTCTATCATCTCTTTCCACAGATGTAGTCAATTTGATTTCTGTGTATTCCATCTGGTGAGGTCCATGTGTATAATCATCCCTTAGGCTATCTAAAGAAGGGATTTGAAATGAACAAATCATTGACTTTTCAGAATTCTATCATGTGATCTCCAGCATCATAACTATCACCAAGGCCATATTTACCTACTACTGATCCTTCCTCTTTGTTCCCAACCTTTGCATTCCAATCGCCAGTAATGATCAATACATTCTGATTGCATGTTTGATCGATTTCAGATTGAAGAAGTTGGTAGAATTCTTCTATTTCATCCATACTGGCTTTAGTGGTGGTTTATAAATTTTAATAATAGTGGTATTAACTGGTCTTCCCTGTAGGTGCATGTATGTTATCCTATCACAAACAGCACTATACCACATAACTGATCTGTATATATATTTTTTACAATGAATGCAACACCATTCCTCTTCAATTTGTCATTACCAGAATAGTAAACCATGTGGTCATCAGATTTAAA
Organism: Chrysochloris asiatica; assembly: GCF_000296735.1. NCBI lineage: Eukaryota > Metazoa > Chordata > Mammalia > Afrosoricida > Chrysochloridae > Chrysochloris > Chrysochloris asiatica. Next base: position 7,637,062 of record NW_006408592.1, read on the forward strand.
ATGCCCAGTACCAGTCCATTTCAGCTCATTAATGCCTAAGATATTGATGTTGATGCATTCCATTTCATTTTTTACAATTTCCAATTATCCTAGATTCATACTTCGTATGGTCCATGTTCTGATTATTAATGGATGTTTACAAACATTTCTCTTCATTTTGAGTTGTGCCCTATCAGTAAATGAAGGTCCTGTAGGCTTTACTCCCCTGGGCTTTACTCTATCCGTGTCATCACAGTCAATTCTACTTTGAGGAGGCAGCTCTTCCCTAGTTGTATTTTAAGTACCGCCTAACTTGATGGGGCTCATTTTCCAGCACTATATCTGACAATATTTCTCTGCTCTTCATAAGATTTTCAGTGACTAAATATTCGGAAGTAGTTAGTCACTCCTTCTTCCTAGTCTGTCTTTAGCTGGAGCTCATCTGAAACCTGTCCACCATGAGTGACCCTACTGGTATTTAAATATCTGTTGCATAGCCTTCAGAATCACAGCAAGTCACAAGTCACCAAAATACAACAAAGTGACAGATGAGTGGTGGTGGAGTATAGTACACTACAACAATTTATCATGTCTTCCAGCATAGGATCTATTTTTGTGGCATGCCCTGACTAATAGAATGCATTGGAAGTGACTTTCTAAGTATTGTTAACTTGACACTTAACAACTTCGGACTTATAACGACCTTGTATAGGGTTTGTGAAGAGTGGTTGGTGGGTTTGAATGACCAACCTTGTGATTAGCAATCTAGTGTTTATCTTACAACATCATACTTTATAGCTGCTGCTTTTACTGGTTTGGACGTGTTCATGATATGAATAGGTGAAAACTTTCCTTTTAAATAATGTGAGACACTTGGGCCCAATCATAACTAATGCTTCTATAGCTAGCCAGCCAAATATAATACATGGGAGTGTTAGGCCATTCAGTACCAGTCAGTTCTCTACTGATTCACACTTGCATTTTTAGGACTGAAAAGAAATAGGCCAAGTTGATTACATCTGAGTGGTGGGATTGCAGTTAGTATTAGCTATGAACGCTACCACGTCATCCAAATAAACCCTGTCCCTCCGCGTGACCATTTTAGTCAAATAATGCATGCAGGTCCCTTCTAATTTATGTCTTTATACCTTTGCATATGCATTAGTGTCTCATCAAATATCATACCTCTATCTATTCAGTTTTGTTAATCACTAATCCTCTTTTTTTAACATTTTTATTGTGAATTGAGTGATAATAGTTTACATGGGAGAACATTGGTTTTACACTCATTGTTTCCTTACAATGATTACAATGTCCTCCGTACATCATCATTCAACAGTATTTCCTTCTGTTCCCTCTTTTTTTTTAATGTACACAAAAACACTCAGGAATATATAATCATATAATCATTTGAACATAGCGACCCTGTTCAGGGTTTCTGAGGCTGTAAATCTTTACAGGAGCAGCACCTCATCTTTCTCCCTCGGAACAGCTGATAGTTTCGAACTGCTGACCTTGTGGTTCGTAGCCCGATCCATAACCACTGTGCTACCAGAGCTCCTTTTGATTTGTTGTTGTTGTTATGTGTCATGGAGTCGGTTCCGACTCATAGCGACCCTGTACAGGGTTTCCAAGGCTGTAAATCTTTACAGGAGCAGAAAGCCTCATCTTTCTCCTGTGGAGCAGCTGGTAGTTTCGAACTACCGACCTTGTGGTTCACAGTCTGATTCCTAACCACTACGCTACCAGAGCTCCTTTTAACTACTGCCCCCTTTTTGTTACAGAATGTCTACCTTTACTGTTCTTACAGTCACAATTAGTCATGATAACAATTACTGATTCTTGACTCATAAGAATCATAATCCCAAATCTTTTTTTTGTTGTTGTTGTTGTTTTTTACAGGGCAGATCATCAGTTTTACATTCAACAAATCATATACCTTGTTTCATTACAATGATTATAATCCCCTCCATGTACCATCAGCCATCAGTTAACAGTATTTCTCTCTATTCACTTTAGCTTTAAAAAACAAACAAATGAAACAGTCAGACATATATAATAATTTACACCTCCAAAGGGCATATTCTGCAAGTCAACCTCCTGGCCACCAGCTCTTAGACCCACTCTTCCCATGAATATAGAGTCCTCAGCTGCTCCCCCTCTCCATGACTCCATCTCTGCCTCTTTCTCTGGTGTTGCTACATCTCTGAATAAGATCCCGCATTCTGCTTGTGCTCTTCTCCCTTGATGGTCCTAGGGTCCTCTGTTTCTGGACTGTAACATTAACCACTCCCCTGTTTTTGTTACAAAGCTTCTACCTTTACAATTATGATAGTCGCAATTAGTCATGATAGCAATTATTCACTATTGAATCATACAAATCTTATCCCCTTCTCTTTTCACCAGAACCATCTATATAAGATGAAAACTGTTCAGTGGGAACTCTTTCTTTCCTCCAATACTCTTAAACTAAACTCCCTCTTGAAACCTTATAATCCAGTCACTTTGTGCCTTTATCACCCCTTCATTTTAGGTAGCCAATGTCTAAGTTGCCCATCCCTATCAAACCTGTGCATTGATAATTGATGTGAAGACTCCTTCCCTATCTGTTGTTATTGAGAGTTACTACCTCCATGATTATTGGCCAGGTTCATCAAATTTTAGCAATTTACCCATTTCCTTTATTAAAAAAAAACAAAACAAAATTGTGTGTGTGTGTGTGTGTGTGTGTGTGTAATCTTCTTCTAGTTGAGTTCTGATTATCAAGCCATCGAGGTTAGGTCAAATGGGTACTGTCTGCAAGTTTGGGTGTTTGTGTGCATCTCCCCTTGCTTCATATCGTCTGGATGCTTCACTCTCAGCTCTAGCCCTCTGTGGCTATGTCCTTGTCCATGGGCTCAAGCATTCTCAAGTCTCACCACACATTGGACCAACCAGCCCTTCCTCTTCTCTCTTTCATCTCCAGGTCAACAGGAATCAATGGACTGTTGTTGAACTCAGCATATTTCTTCATTGCTGCCTTTACCCCTCATCCACTCATCAGTAGACCAACGTGGTTGTCAGCAAACTTATATGCCTGTTTATGTGTTCCCTTTGAGTTTCAGTCTTAGAGGGGAGTTTGTCCTAAAGGAACTTGATTGCTTGCCCTGATATCTTCCTGGCAAACAGCTTGCTTATTCTTGTACTAGCCAGTCATGCTGACATTTTTGTTTTGGGTTTTTCCTAATGATCTTTCTTTGAAGATGTATCTTCTGTCACTGTAGCTGTTCCAGGCTGGTCTGCTTGTCCTTGCAAGTGGGGATGTCCCACCTCAGAAGGTTCTGGATGGGATTCAGGATTCCTAAGGTCCTATACTCTGCAAAGGCTATTTCACAAGGCAAGTTCTGGAACCCCTTTTAGATATTCCAATCAGTTATAGGCTGAAGATAGACTTACAAGTTTTCTGTAATTATGTTTCCCAACATTCCTTTCTATTCCACTCAAGTGTCTATTTTATAATAGTAGGCAAGGAAAACCAATATTCATAAGACAGTAAAACATTTTAGTATTATTTTCCCTCTTCAAGCTATGCCTAGATCCCTGTATCACAGAGTCCTGTTGTTCCAAGGTTGAGCATACATCACTATTTACCCCTGTCCCACTTAGGACATGCAAACTTATCTCAGTGTTCCCTGTCTATGTTGTTCTTCTACCTCCTCCCCCTTCTTGTATTGCCCTCCCCAACACCCGAGCTAAACTCCCCACCATTAACTCTTCCCTTCATTTAAGACAGTCTATTTTATCCTGTAATCTACCTGACCTTCTCACCACCTGGATCTCTGTTCCCCTGTGTTAACCTTCTTTCACATTGTAATTGTTTAGATCATCGACTGACCTCCCAGATCCTCTGTTCTTATAATTTTATTCTGTTCTTGACTCTTCCATTTGTAGATTGAGTTCAGGGTGGTGCTTCCATGTATGTCATTTTCTGGTTGTTGTCTGTTCTTGTTGGTTCTCAGTCCCCAGAACTTCCTTTAGGATGTTTTTCATAGCAGGGTTGGCGTTGGCAAAATCCCTTAGTCTTTTATCTTGGAATGTTTTGATGACACCATCGTATTTGATTGACAGCTTTGCTGGGTAAAGGATTCTTGGTTGGCAGTTTTGTTTTTTTTTCTTTCAGGGTTTTATATATATCTCCCCATTGCCTTCTTAAGGAGCTCTGATAGCATAGTGGTTACGAATTGGGTTGCAAGCTGCAAGGTCAGCAGTTTGAAACTACCAGCTGTTCTGTAGGAGAAAGGTGAGGCATTTTGCTCCCATAAAGATTACAGCCTCGAAAACCCTGTACAGGGTCTCTATGAGTCGGAACCGACTTCACGACACACAGCCATTGCCTTCTTGCCTGTATGTTTTCTGTTGAGAGAGCTGAACTTAATCCGATTTGCTTGCCTTTGTATGTTACACTTCTTTTTTTCCCTAGCTGCTTTCAGGATTCTGTCCTTCTCTTTGATTTTAGAGAGCTTGACTATTATATGTCTTGGTAATTGTCATTTAAGGTTGGTCCTTCCTGGGGTTCATTGAGCTTCTCAAATGCTTATCTTTTTGCTTTTCAGGATTTTAGGAAAATTTTCTTCCAAAAGCTCTTCAACTTTCTCCTCTGTGGACTTGCGTGATTCTGCCTGTTCTGGAATGCCGATAATTCTTAGATTATTCCTCTTCATGTTGTCCAACATGAATCTTATGCCTTTGTCAGATTTTTTTTTGCCATTTTTGTGTTTGCTCTTCTATCTTAGTGGTATTGAGAGATTTATCTTCTAGCTCACTAGCTCTGGTTTCTAACTCTTCGAGTCTATTTCTTTGCCTTTCAGTGTATTGTCCATTTCTGATATTTTATTATTAATCATTTGGACCTTTTTCTTTAGGGTTTGCATTGTTTCCAATGCTGTATCTATTTTATTTGATTGTTCCTGTAGCATTTCCTGACTTCTTCCTTATTTTTCTCAACTCCATTGTATAGTGTTTTGATGCATTTTATAATCATTTTTCTGAATTTCTTCTCAGGCATTTCCAAAGCCTACCCATTTTCCAGTATGGAATGTAGGTCTACTTCTAGTTCATTTGCCTCAGTCACTTTACCTGGTTTCTGGGCATGTGCTGATATGGTCATCTGCTTCTGTTTTGGGGGCATATTCAGAAGTTATCTGTGGCTTTAATACTTAGATGGGTGTGTATTTTGGTATTTTTATGCTTTCTGATTGCCTACAGTTAGATGTGATCAGGAGATGGACTTCCCTTTTTGCTCTTCTTCCTGAATAATTTCAAGATGCTACTGTTGTGACATAACTCAAGATTTAATTTTCAGCCTGTTTCCTTTTTAGTCTGCCTGTCCTGCTCCACAGTCCCTGTTTAGGTCTTTTTCCTAGTGATAAACAGTTTTGGACTGGCTGTGACCATTTTGCACTTCCGTTTAGTTTCAAGTGGAAACTGTCACTTTAAATTTTGAGGACATCTGTGTGCTTGCATAGTAGAACCGTCCAGGGGATGGGGGTGGGGTGTCCACTCGCTCTGGCACCCCCTCTAGACACCAGAATGGAGGTGCGCAGACAGTGAGAGACCACTGAAAAAGTACAAAAAAAAGAATGTCCATACCTTTATCTCAGCAGTCTGTCAGGCATCCGTAGCTGCTCTGATCCTTCCCCTGTTTGGTCTTGCCCAAGCTGGCAGCCCTGGGAGCAGCTGAGCATCTTGAATTAGAAAGCAATGGATTTCCTGCTTCTGCTACAAATTCCCCTAGCTGTAAGCCTTCCAACCATCTAAGTATTCCTTTATATGTGGTTCAGAGTTCTGGGACCATCCCCTGAACCTGCTTGGTCCTGGCTCTGTGTTATTGCTGATGGAGCTCCTCACTGTACTTCCACCTGATCAGCCATCTTATTTGTTCTCTCCTTATCCCCATATCTTTTTACCAGAACTGTCTAGACAAGATTAGAACTATTCAGTGGGTATTCTATCTTCTCCCACACCCCACACACTCTTAAACTAAACTCCCTCATGAAAACTTGTAAGCCAGTCACTTTGTGCTTTTATAACACACCCCCCACTCCAATTTAGATAATCAATGTCTAAGTTGTCCATACCTATCAGAGGGAATAGGATTGATACTTGATGTAAAGACCCCTTCCCTCTCATTTGGTATTTTGAGCTACTACATCCATAAGCATAGGTCAAGTTCATCAAATTGTAGCAATTTACACTTGTTTCCTTTATCAAACACTTTTAATTTTTTATTTTTTATCTTACTCTAGCTGAGTTCTGATCATCAAGCCATTGAAGCAAGTCGAATGGGTATTATCTACAAGTTTGGGTATTCTTGTACGTCTTCTCTCACTTCATATCAGCTGGATGCTTCACTCTCTGCTCTAGCCCTCTGTAGCTGTGTTCTTGTCCATGGGCTTAGGAGTCTACAAGTCTTACCTTAACACCAACCAGCCCTTGCTCAGGAATCTATGGAACATTGTCAAACTCAGCCCATATGTTCATTGCTGGTTTCCCCCATCTTCAACGCCCCAACAGACCAATGTGGTTGCATGTAAGCTTACATGCCTGCTGATGTGTTCTCTTTGAGTTTCAGTCTTGGAGGGGGTTTTGTCCTGAAGGGACTTGATTGCTTGCCTTGATGGCTTCCCAGTGAACAACTTGCTTAGTCCTGTAGTAGACAATCAGACTGTAGTAATCCAATTTTTAAACTCACATGAAAGATTATTTTACCTAGAAAACTATTCCTAGGCATTCTCTTCATAATTTCTGTTGCCACCATTTTTCCTAAGTAGTGTTAATGTCTACATATTGTGTCTTGTATGACAATTTATACTGAAAGCATTTCTTTTTATTTGATCACTTAGTGCTCCATAGCAATCTAGAAGTGGTACACCAAGTGTCTTCAGTAGATTTGACTTCCAGTTGCTTGAAGTACTCATAAACACTTACCTGTATTTGCTGCCCCCAACCCCAGGCCATTTTGAAAATACAGATTATGTGACTATATTTATGAACAGTATCAGATTATTTTGGATAAGGAAGATATTCTTGTTGTTAAATGCCTTCAAGTCAATTCCAACTCATAGTGACCCTGTATAGGGTTTCCTAGAAGTGGCTGGTCAGTTTGAACTGACTTTGTGGTCCAATGCATTATCCTGCAGTGCCACACCAGCACTTCATCCCTGGTTATGCTATTTGCTAAGGTTACTATGATTCTGGTGACTTGTCTGGTTTTCAGTTTTCCCATTTAATATGGAAACTTAAGTAATATCCATCTCTTAGTAATTGTAAGAACTAAATGAGGTAATATAATATAAGCATAATAGGCACTTAACAAATTGTAAGAGTTTACTTGGGAAACACAAAGGTAAATCAGAAACTTCAAGATAATATCTATTATGTTGGAGAAAACATGAACACTAAGTACTAATGAAAATCATTACAAATTGAAGTATAAGAGACAAAAAGAGAAAATGCTATAGGAGTTCACTTACAATTGGTAAAATATAGGAAAGTTTCTGGAGGAAGTGATATGTATGCTCAGCTTTGATGGTTACATAAATTTGGACAGGGAAAGAAGTACAAAATATGCTTATCTCATTGAATGATTCTCTCAATTCTTTTTATTTTTAATTATAAAATAACTATTTGAACTCAATTAGGGAGTAGTCTTAAAAAATTTTTAAGGTAATATATGCAAATGCATATTCTAAAATGGTTGTCTGAGCTGTATTTCCTATACTTATGTGGACTTCTTGATTCCCTTTGTTGTTGTTAAGTGCCTTTGCGACGGTTCGAGTCTTAGCGACCATGTCCAGGTTTCTAAGGAGCGACTGCTGAATTTGACTCGTGGACTTTGAGGTTAAAACAGAACTTGCAGTCTACTGCTTATCCTATCGTGCCACACCAGGACATTAAAATGTAATGAATCCATCCTACCACACACGATTATGATGGTGGTAGTGGCGGTGGTGGTTGTGTGCTGTGAGTAAGGTCTGAGTCACCCTGTACAGGTTTTCCCAGGCTATAAATCTTAACGGGAGCAAAAAGTCTCTTTCTTCCACAGAACAACTGTGGCTAGCAGCTCAGTTCATAATCTACTATGCTACCAGAGGTCCTTATAGAATACTAAAATTAGTACATAGAAAACTTTTTTTTTTTTTTTTTTTTAACTTACAGTAGCCCTCTGCTTATCATTTCAGTTTCAGCCTCTTTCAACTTCAAGGTACCTAACATTGCTTACCAAAATATACCGAAGTTGTTGTTGTTGTTGTTAAGTTTATTCTGACCCATAGAGACCCAGTATGGGGTTTTTGAGGATTAGATGGTGAGCTTGAATCGCCGACCTTGAAGTTCAAACTGATTTTGCAGTCCAACTCATTAACCTACAGCTCCATACCAAGACTCCTTACACATAGAAGAGCTATGCATAATTTCTTCACTTGCTCTGGCTACTTGTTGCTTGATCATTATGCATAACAGAAGTTCTGGTGTAGCAAAATAGGATAAGCAAGGTCGGTTTTAACCTCAATATCTGTGATTCAAACTCACTAGCCACTCCTCAGAAACCCTGTGTAGGAAACGACTCTGTGACATTAACAACAACAAAAATAATACACATAACTGACAGTAATTCAAAACATAGGATTTTTTTCTGCCTCTGATTTTTTAAAAGGAGTCCTAGTGTGATGCTGTGGGCTAATGCGTCGGACTGCAAAGTAGATTTTAACCACAAGGATGCGGGTTCAAGCTCGCCAGCTGTTCCTTGGAAACCCTATACAGGGTCATTATGGGTTGGATCCTTCATGATGCTACTTAACAACAAGAGCAACAACATAATTTTTAAAGGAGTTTTAAGAAAAAAAGCACATCAGTCAATCAGCCACCCATTCATCTTGTAACATGACAGCAATGAGGAAAAATCTTTTAGGAGAAAAAAAGTGAACTCTCTTGGGACTTATTTCTAGTTAAATATCTTTTTCATATTACTTAAAGGTTTATTGTTGCAAAGGTCTCTAACTGCCTCATATTCTGGGATAGGTTACAAAAAAGACCTTACAAAAATAGTAGTTAAATCATGAATTGGAGTGTTAGCAAAAGTTAAAAAAAAATTAGAATAGCAATATTTGGATATTGTTTTATGGCTTATAAAGCACTTAAGAGTTTAATTGTTACTATCATAAATTAAGGTATATAAAATAAATAATAAGATCTGTATTTAAAAAAACAAGGAAGATGAACTAATAAGCCAAGTCATGTGTAGGCAAAACCGGGACAAACACAGATCTTTTTCCATTTAGCAACAGGGTTGAAAATCTAGATTTTGGGTTCTGTATAGAAACCTTACTTTGAACTCTGAATCTGCCATTTACTAATTGTGTGACTTCAGGCAGTTTTCTTAGTTCTGTATGTTTAATTATTAGTGATGTGAAATGGGCAATATCCTTAGAAGCTGCAATCAAAAATCAAATGACAAATTTTGCTGGGCAAATCTGCTGCAAAAAAACCTCTTTAAAGTGTTATAAAATAATGATGTCACTTTGATGACTAAGGTGTGCCTGTCTGAAGTCATGACCTTTTATTGGCGTCATTTGAATACAATAGGTAGACAACAAAAAAGGAAGACAGGAGAAGAGTTGATGCATTTGAATTTTGGTGTTTACAAAAGATAACAGAAGAACAAGCAAATTCATTTTAGAAGAAATACAACCAGAATGCACTGCTTAAGTGGAAATTGTTAAAAGTCAGCATACTTATATTGCATGTCATCTGGGATGGTCAATGGCTAGAAAAGGGCATCATGGTTTGTAAAGTAGAGGGTCAGTGAAAATGAGAGAAGCCCTCAATGAGATGAATGTACACTATAACCCAAACAATGGACTCAAAGACACTAATTTAGATTAAGATGGTACGACTTTGTTCTGCTCACCATGAACTGGAGATGACTCTACATAATTAGCAGCATCAACAGCAAAATGGGAACTTTAGAATGTGTTTCGTGTTGTTCTGTTAAGGTTCATTGTTGTTTGCATAGCTATTGATGACTTCTGGTGTGGCGCTGTAGGAACAGCACTGTACCTGTGAACAACAAGGACAGCAGTTCAAACCCACCACCTGCTTCTTGGAAAACTTATAGAGGGTCATTATGAGTCAGGACCAAGTCAACGGCACTTATCAATAAGAACAACAAATTGCTACTGAATACAAATTTATTGTAAATTGTAGTTAGATATATATTCTCTGTATTTGTAAAAATAAATCTATTCAGAGCATTGTCAATAAGTCTGAAAGAAATGAAAGATTCCACCATGAACAAGATGGACCATTGTTAACAGGCACATAGAAGATGTAACAGCAAGAGGTGGGCTAAGCAAGTGTGGAGCAGGACTGCTTGTGCAAATTACATCTCCTGTTTCTTACAAATTTAATCCTCTGGGTGACTCGTCTAAATACAATGGGAATATGATAAAGGATAGTACAGAAAGTAGTACGCAAACTCAGAATAACTGGTGACCTATATTTTATGAAATCCTGGTGTGGCACCTAGGATAAGCATGCCACTGCAAGATCAGTTTGAACTGCAATGTCGGTGGGACAAACTCGCTTGTTGCTCCTTGGAAACCCTATACAGTGTCATTGTGAGTTTGAACTGATTCAGTGGCACTTAACAACAACGACAACCTTTGATGAGAATGGATACAGATGGCTCTAGTTTAGGACAAAGAGATAAAGAGGAGTTGGAAGAAATGAAGTAGTGTGACTCAGTTACTGAGTCTCTTTTGTTTTTAATGTTTTACTTTGAATTATGTGATAGGTTACATGGGAGAACATTAGCTTTACATTCATCCTATCGTATATTGTTATATTGCCATGGCTATAATCCCTCCATGCATCATCAACCAACCAAAGGTTATACCCTGCAAGCCTGCCCTCTGGTCCCCAGCACAAAGCCCTCTCCCTCTCTGGGTCTAGAATTCCCAGCCGCTCCATCTCTTCACGTCATCATCTCTGCCTCCATCTCTGGCATCACTGTTTCTCTGGGTAGGGTTCCACACTCTGCTCAGTTATTGAGTCTTGAAGGAAGACTTAGACAGCTACATGTCCCTGTGAAGTAAGGGATATGTAAGAATGAAGGAAATTTGTTAAGAGAAGATTTTACATGACAAGTAAGGTACCAGAAAAATATTTGAAGCAGTTTAACTGCATGTGAATGGCTTATTGCCATCAGATATTGAGACAGTTATCTCAGGATTAGTTATGAGTACAAGGTAGAGATGTTGTTGTTGTTGTTGTCAGGTGCCATCGAGTTGGAACCAACTCATAGCAACCCCATGCACAGCAGAATGGACTCACTATTGCTGCCACACTTGAGTCCATCAATGATGCCACCTGGCCAATCCATTTCGTTAGGGGTCTTCCTCTTTTTCTCTGACCCTCCACCTTACCCAGCATGACATCCTTCTCCAGCGACTATTTCCTCCGGACAATATGTCCAAAGTATGAGAGACAAAGCTTAGCCATCTTGGCCTCCAAGGAGCACTCTGGTTGCACTTCTTCCAAAACAGATCCATTGGTTCTTTTGGCAGTCCACGGCACTTTCAGTGTTCTCCTCCAACACCACAACTCAAAGGCATCAATTCCTCTATGATCTTCCTTATTCACTGTCCAGCTTTTGCATCCATATGAGGTTATTGAAAATACCATGGCCTGTGTCAGGCACACCTTAGTCCTCAAGCTGACATCTCTGCTCTTCAATACTTTAAAAAGTTCCTGTGCAGCAGATTTGCCCAATGCAATACGTTGTCTGATCTCTTGACTGCTGCTTCCATGAGTGTTGATAGTTGATCCAAGAAGAATGAAGTCCTTGACAACTTCAGTCTTTTCTCCATTGATAAGAATGTTGTTTATTGGTCCAGTGGTGAGGATTTTTGTTTTCTTGACATTAAGATGTAATCCATATCGAAGGCTGTGCTCTTTGATCTTCATCAGTAAATGTTTAAGTCTGCTTCACTTTCAGCATTGAAAATTGAAAGGTAGAGATAGGTGGAAACTATTACTTTAAAATGTTTTTAAAATATCAAGGCTATTATAAGAACTCCTTAAATAATGTTTCTTTAATTCTACTTTCATCCTCTTTCTTCTAATATATTATTCTACATGTCTGCATGAACTTTGTATTTACAAATCAATCTGATATATTTCTTCAGTAATCTGATATATTTCTTCATAAGTTAAAAATAGATCTACAGGCACCCCAAAAGTGTTTCATTTAAGTTACAGGATATTTAAACCCACTCTATAGGTAATGAGGTATGCCAGAACACTTAATTGTGCATCTGAGGAATCTTTATATAGACCATCAGCCAGTTGTTTGAACAGAACAAGAGAACATGGAATGGTTTAAAATTAGAAAAGGTATGCACCAGGGTTGTATTCTTCTGCCATATTTATTCAATAAATATATGCTGAACAAATAATTTGTGAAGCTGAATTATATGAGGAAAAATGTGGTATTTGGACTGGAGGATGACTTACTGACAACCTGTGATATGCAGATGATACAACCTTGCTTATGGAAAGCAAAAAGGACTTAAAATACTTACTGATGTAGAGCAAAGCCTACAGCAAAATGCAGATGATTCAGCCTTGCTTGCTGAATGCTTAGCAGACTTAAAATACTTACTGATGAAGATCAAAGGCCACAGCCTTCTTTATGGGTTGCATCTCAATGAAAAGAAAACAAAAATTCTCACCACTGGACCAAAAAACAATATCCATATAGATGGTGAAAAGATTGAAGTTTTCAAAGACTTCATTTTGCTTGGATCAACCATCTATACTCATGGAAGTAGCAGTCAAGAAATCAAACTACATATTGCATTGGGCAAATCTGCTGCACAAGACCTATTTAAAGCGTTGAAGAGCAAAGATATCAATTTGAGAACTAAGGTATGCCTGACCCAAGCCATGGTATTTTCAACAACCTCATATGCAAGTTGGAGAGTGAATAAGGAAGACTGTAGAAGAATTGACACATTTGAGTTGTGGCAGTGGAGGAGAATATTGAAAGTACCATGGACTGCTAAAAATAAAAAAATTAATAAATAAAAAAAAAGATCTGTGTTGGAAGAGGTACAGCCAGAGTGCTTCTTGGAAGCTAGGATGGCCAGACTTCGTCTCTCATACTTCAGACATATTGTCATGTGCACCAGTCCCTAGAGAAGGATATTATATTTAGTAAAGTGGAGGATTGAAAGAAAAGAGGAAGACCCCCAGTGAAATGGATTGGCACAGTGGGCTCAAATGTAGTAATGATTGTGAGGTTGGCCTAGGACCAGGCAGTGTTTCATTCTGCTGCGCATAGGGTTGCTATGAGTTGGTACCAACTCAGTGGCACCTAACTACAACAATAGGGTAATGAGGCTTTCTTTGGGGCTCTGGAAAAAAGTAAACTGATGCTATGGCACCATAATAGGAGAGGGATTATCTATTATTTATTGGATTTGTTATTTTTATTGTTGCTCTGCTTTTTTTTTTTTCCAAATATACATGGCTTTTCCCAAGTTCACAAACTCATTTAAGACAGAAAAGATAACCCTTTAAGCTGTGAATCTCCAAATCTTAAGTAACTAATTCAGAAAAGATTTCCATTAAGTATTATAATATTTGAAGAGATTTTTAAAAGTTTTAATAAATACATGCAAAAAGTCCTATTTCAAGCAATTGGCTTTCTCTTTATTGCAGTTACTTAATCCATTCACTACTAAGGGGATCGTCCTTTTTGCAACTGATGACTGATTAATTTTCATAGCAGGTGCCCTTCATCTCAGAGACTGGATGTGTTACTGATAAAGCTTGTTTTCGTAAAATGTATCTTTGAGTTTTAGTTTTCTCTACCCTTAGAATTTATCTCCAGATTGCTCTAGTTATCTTCATAGCACATTGCTCAGTGATTGGCAATCATTTTTTTTTGTATTTTGTTTAAAAGTTTGCCCCTGTCCTCATCCACCCCTCACATTTATCTGAAGTATATATGGGAAGCTAATAGTCAATAAATAAAGCTTTCTGTGTGGTAAGTGCACTTTTATAAGAAGGTATAGGATGAGCACGTTGGATATAAGGAATATAATATAAATATAAGGAATACTTGTAAATTTATTTAATTTCTTCCTATATTTAGTGGTTTTATTAATTTTCCTTTAACATAATGGTTTTTATTTAATCTGAATTTTAACTGAATTATTTACAAATGTGCAAATTTAAACTTGACACTGGCTTCTATTAAGTGTTAAGAGTGGAAAACTGTAAAAAAAAATACAATTACAGAAGTGACAGAATAACGGTTACTTTTTTTCTTTATTTTTCAGTTTTTATAATTTTGGTTTATTTCTGCATGATAGGTACATAATTCTCTCTAAAAGGGAATAAAGAAATAAACAGCTTTGCATTTTCATTATAGACAACTCAGACTTCCTTGGGTTTGTGTATTTGTGAGTCACTGCTTCCCTCTGGAGCTTGCCTTTTAGCATCGGTGCCTGAGAAGTCAATTAAATGGTGTCTATAACATGTACGTTGTCTGACTCCTCCATCCTGCTTTTGGAATTTGAGTGGAGGTAATTTATTCTCTTGTGACTCTTCAGGCAGGACCTGATGAAGGCTTTGCAAAGTGTCATTTAAGTAGGACATCCCTCACTTATGACCTGGCTCCTTGGCTTGCCAAAGACTCACTCTAGTACCTGGGATGTAAACAAAGATAATGTGTTTGATTTTCATATTGATCTTGTCCATCTGGGAGTCTGGTTTACTCAATGGAGGCTCTTTCCAGACTTAGTGGGCTCCCACTGACTTGGCCTCCCACAGTCTTTTCCCCCCTACATTTCCTTTCCTCTGCCACTGCACAAAATATTTCCATTGCTTGCTTTTATTCCTCCTTTCCCTTCTCTTCTTCTTATTATCTTTTACAATAAAAGGAATTTTGGTAACTTCTTATCATTTGTATTGTTGCTAAGTGCCATCAAGTCATTTCCATCTCATAGCTATCCCATGTAGTGTTTTTGAGGAGTGGCTTGTGAGTTTGAACTGCCAACGTTGTGTTTTAAACCAATCTTGTTGTCCAGTGCTTATTCTACAGTCACACACCAGGATTAAAAAAAAAAAAAAAAATCTATTATTAAAATATAGACCTTTAGTGCATAACGTGATAAAGAACTTAGAGTTTGGAACCAAACTTCCTAAGGATTTGAAACCTGTTTCTACCAATTTTCTGTTTCTTGACCTAGGAATGGTTGCTTGAGTTTTTTTTTTTTTTTTTTTGAAAAGTTTGGATAATAATGCTTAGCTCATTTTTCTTTTCTTTCTTTCTTTTTTAAATCTGTGAATGATCCCTGGTGGCACAATGATTGAGCCCCTTACCTGCTAAGAAATAAGGGCAGTTCAAACCTACCAGTAGGTCTACGAGAGAAAAAATATTGGGACCTGCTCAGGTAAAGATTACAGCCCAGAATACACTATTGGGCAGATCTTCAATGTCATACAGGTTCTCTGTGAGATGAAATTTAGAGGAGAGCACACAGTGAAAACAGTAGTCTTGCTATGAACTTTAATTTGTTTATTTCTTTGTCAAATAGTTACTGGATACCAGACGCTCTTCCAGGCACCAGAAATATGGCACTGAACAATATCAAGTTCCTCTTTTTCACTGAAATTAATTTTCATTCAAATAAACCAGAAAGACTAATTATAAATATTATATCACATTAGCTAAATCTACTGCTTGTCATACTGTGGTTACTTGTGTGATGCTGTGATGCTGTGATGCTGGAAGCTTTGCCATGGGTATTTTAAATACCAGTTGTTATTGTTGTTAAGTGCCATCGAGTTGATTCTGACCCATAGTAACTACGGGAGTATTTAATGAATAGGTCTCAATAGAGCTTCCAGATTAAGATAGACTAGGAAGAAGGAAGGAAAGATTGCATACGACTGGTTAGCCATTGAAAACCTTATGAATAGCAGTGGAACTGTGCCAGATATAATGCCAGAAAATGAACCTCACAGGTTTTAAGGCAAACAAAATACAACAGGGGAAAAGCTGACAATAATGAAACTTCTCAAAGTAGAGTTGATATTAATGAACTGGATGGAGCAAAGGTATTGGTATCTTCATTTGTTGATGTAGCACAACTCAAAATGAGAAGAAACTGCTGAAACTATCCATTAATAATCAAAATGTGAAATGTATGAACCCAGGAAAATTGGAAGTCATCAAAATTAAAATGGAATAGATAAAGAATGATATCCTAGGCATTGGTGGTGGTGGTGGTGGTTGTGTGCTGTGGAGTTGGCTCTGACTCATAGTGACCCTATACAAAGTTTCCGAGGCTGTACATTTATAAGGGAGCAGAAAACCTCATCTTTCTCCTGCAAAAAGGCTGGTAGTTGTGAACTGTTGACTTCAAGTTAGCAGCCCGACTCATAACCACTATGCTACATTAAGTTAAAATTGATTGGTAATGGCTATTTTGAATCAGATAATTATATGGCTTACTACTTTATACAGGGGGAAAAATTGAAGAGGAATAGTGTCATACTCATCATCAAAAAGAGAATTTCAAGATCTATGTTGACGTATAACTCTGTGTGTCATAGGACGATATCCATACACCATACACCATACACCTACCAGGAAGACAGGAGTCCTGGTATGACTCTCTGGGTTAATGTTCTGGATTGCAAAGTTAGTTTGATCTGCAAGATTGGTGGTTCAAGATCATCAGCCACTCCTTGGAAACCTTATGCAGGGTTGCTATGGGTCAGAACCGACTTGACAGCAGTTAAAAAAAACAACAACCAGGAAGACAGGAGTCATGGTGTGGTGGTGTGTGATAATGTGCTAGACTACAAGGCTGCAAGGTCAGTTTGAACCCCATAATCAGGGGTTCAAACTCACCAGCCACTCATAAGAATTTCTCTACATGGTCGCTGTGAGTCAGAACTGACTCAGTGACACGTAACAACAACTAGGAAGACAAGTTAATACCACTACTATTCAAATTTATACACCAACCACTAAAGCTATAATGATGATATTGAAGAATTCTACCAACTTCTTCAGTCTGAAATTGATCAAACATGTAATCAAAATACATTGGTAATTACTGTTGATTGGAATGTGAAAGTTGAAAAAAACAACAACAAAAATATCAGTAGTTGGAAAAAATAGTTTTGGTGGTAGAAACAAAACTGGAGATCTAATGACAGGATTTTGCAAGACCAAATAATTATTCATTGCAAATACCTTTTGTCAGCAACATAAACCATGACTATACTTGTGGACTAATAATAGTCTTTATCAGTTGATCATACTGTGTTGCTTACAAGTTGCTGTAATTCTGGAAGCTATACCACCAATACTTTAAATACCAATAGGGTCACCCATGGTGGATAGGTTTCAGCTGAACTTTCAGACTGTGATAGACTAGGAAAAAGGAGAGATGGATAACTTGCAAATATTTTGTCACTGAAAACCTTATGAATAACAGTAGAACACTGTTAAATAGCAACAGAATATTGAATATAGAAACATGATGAGGAGGACCAGAACACTGTCAAATATAGTATAGGATGATGAGCCCCTCAGGTTGGAAAACACTCAAAATATGATTGTGGAAGAGCTGCCTCCTCAAAGTAGAGTTGATGCAGATCATATGAAAAGAGTTTTGGGACCTTTGTTTGCATATGGGGCATGCCTCAAAATAAGGAGAAATAGTTGTAAGCATCTCATAATACTCAGAACATAGAATGTATGAGGTATGAATATAGGAAAATTGAAAGTTGTAAAAAATGAAACAGAATGTATAGACATCAAAATCCTAGGCATTAGAAAGTTGAAATGAACTAGTATTTGTCATTTCAAATCTTACAACTATGTTGTTGTTGTCAGGTGCCATCGAGTTGGAACTGACTCATAGCGACCCCATGCACAGCAGAATGAAACAATGTCTGATTCTGGGCCAACCTCACTACCACTGCCACACTTGACACCATCAATGGTGCCACCTGGCTGATCCATCTCATTGGAGATCTTCCTCTTTTTCTCTGACCCTCCATCTTACCCAGCATGACATCCTTCTCCAGCGACTATTTCCTTTGGACAATATGTCCAAAGTATGAGACAAAGCTTAGCCATCTTGGCCTCCAAGGAGCACTCTGGTTGCACTTTTTCCAAAACAGATCTATTGATTCTTTTGGCAGTCCACGGCACTTTCAGCATTATCCTCCAACACCACAACTCAAAGGCATCAATTCTTCTACAATCTCCTTATTCACTGTCCAGCTTTCACATCCATATGAAGTTATTGAAAATACCGCCATCTTGGCCTCCAAGGAGCACTCTGGTTGCACTTCTTCCAAAACAGATCTATTGATTCTTTTGGCAGTCCATGGCACTTTCAGCATTATCCTCCAACACCACAACTCAAAGGCATCAATTCTTCTACGATCTCCTTATTCACTGTCCAGCTTTCACATCCATATGAAGTTATTGAAAATACCATGGTTTGGGTCAGGCGCACCTTAGTCTTCAAGCTGACATCTCTGCTCTTCAGTACTTTGAAAAGTTCCTGTGCAGCAGATTTGCCCAATGCAATACGTCGTCTGATCTCTTGACTGCTGCTTC
>NW_006408592.1:7656779-7673730 GCF_000296735.1 Chrysochloris asiatica
GTTCTTCCCTTTTGGTTTTCTAACTCTAAATCTTTGCATATTTTATTATAGTATTTGGTTTTATCTTCTCGAGCTGATCTTTGAAATTTTCTGTTCAGCTCTTGGACCTCTTCAATTCTTCCATTTGCTTTAGCTTCTCTAACCTGGAGAGCAAGTTTCAGAGTCTCCTCTGACATCCATTTTGACCTCCTTTCTTGTCTTCTTAACTGTTGTTATATGGAGGGGACTACAAATATGTAATGAAGCAAAGTATGCTTTGTTCAAAGTAAAACTGATGATCTGCTTTATTAACCTTCACTCAATTCACAATAAAACATGATAAAAGGAGAAAAAACTGAAGCTGTAAAATACTTCATTTTACTCAGCTCAACCATCAACATTCAAGGAAGCAGCAATCAAGAAATCAAATGACATTTTGCATTGGGCAAATCTTACTACCAAAGACCTCTTGAAAGTGTTCAAGAGCAAATATGTCAGTCTTAAGACTGATGTGAGCCTGACCCAAGACATGATATTTTCAGTAACCGCATATGCATATGGAAGTTGGATAATGAATAAAGAAAATCATAGAAGAATTGAAGCAGTTGAGTTATGGCGTTGGCAGAGAATACTAAAAGTACCATGAACTACCAAAAGAACAAACATCTGTGTTGGAAGAAGTATAGTCAGAATATTCTTCAGAAGCCAGAATGGCCAGGCTTCCTTTCTCATACTTTGGACATATTATCTGGAGGGATCAGTTCTTGGAGAAGGATATCAGGGTTGTTAAAGTGAGGGTCAATGAAAAAGAGGAAAACTCCCAATGAGATGGATTGATACAATGGCAACAGTAATGGGCTCAAGTGTAGGAACGATAGTGAAGGTGGTACAGGACCAGGCAGTATTTGGTTCTGTTATGCATAGTGTTGCTGTGAGTTGGTACTGACTTGAATAATATCCATTTACCTACAAGAAAGACCAGTACTAACAACAGTACTTCTGCACCTAACCAGGTAGAATAAACAGGTATCGAATTGACTACATTTGTGGGAAGACATGATGGAGAAGCTCAATATCAAGCCAACACAAGGTCAGAAGTTGACTGGGGAACTGACCATCAATTGCTCATATGCAACTTCAAGTTGAAGCTGAAGCAAATGAAAAGAAGTCCATAAGACTCAAAATATGACCTGGTCTATATCACACATAGGTTTAGAGACCATCTCAGGCATATCTTTGATGCATTAGACACTAATGATCAAATGCCAAAAGAACTGTGGGATAACATCAAATACATCATTCATTTTAAAAGGAAAAGGTTACTAAAAAGACAGGAATAATAATAATAATAAATGATATCAGAAGAGACTCTGAAACTTGCTCTTAGACAGAGAGTAACTAAGGAAATGAGAAAATAGAAGAGCTGAACAGAAACTTTCAATGGGGGGTGGCTTTGAGAAGAAAAAGTCAAGTTTTATAATAACATGTACAAAGAGCTGGAGTCAGAAAACAGATGACAAGCACCTGGCCAATAGATAAGAAGACATCCATATATGTACCCATTCCAAAGAAAGTTGACCCAAGAGAATGCAGAAATCATTGAACAACATGGTAAATATCACATGTAAGTAAAAATTTGCTGAATATAATTTTGAAATTATTTTATTTATTTATTTAAATTAAAATTTAAAAATTTTAAATATTAACAGGAAGCTGCTATAGATTCAAGTCATATTTAGAAGAGGATGTGAAACAACAGATTTCTTGCTGATGTCAAGTAGCTTTTGGCTGAAAGCAGAGAATACCAGAAAGATCTTTACTTGTGTTTTATTGATTATGCAAAGGTATTCAACTGTGTGGATAATAACAAACTATGGACAACATTGCTAAGAATTGATATTTCAAAATGCTTCATTGTGCTCATGAGAAGCCTGTACATAGATCAAGTCATTTGAACAGAAAAGGAGACACTGAATGGATTAAAATCAGGAAGCATGTGCACCAGGGTTGTATCCTTTTACCATACTTATTCAGTCTGCATGCTGAGCAAATAATCCAAGAAGCTGAGTTATCTGAAGAAGAACATGACACCACATGATCAACCTGTGTCCTTCAGAATTCCAGAATCAACCTCCATAACCTCTGAGTTGACTTGTTTGCTTTGTAGTTAACTGGCACAGCAGATGCCCTTGGAAACCACTGTTTTGACTGTATCATTTTGTTTGAAGACACACTAATGAGATTAAGACAAGTGTGTTACTGAAAGAACTTGTCTGTACCCATCCATGATTGCAGAGACATGCTTAAACACATGCATATATGAACTGGAACCTAGTAGAATTTTCTTTGGAATAATTCTTGTCAGTGGAGGATACGTTGAGAAACAATAACATCACTTTTTAATATTTTTGCTTAATAAAGATGTCTATGGCAGAAATATTTTTTCTTTACCGCAATGTATATATCTATTTATCTATCCATCTATATACATATATACACATAAACAAGGTTAAGTAAAAAATTCTCAACATGCCAGTTATATTAAAATGCCCATTGAGCATGACCATGAAATGATTCCATTGAATAGACAAGTGACAGTGGATTATGTGGCAAATCATTTGTAAATCAGCCATGGATTTGCCTATGAAATAATCTGTGACATATTTGTTCTTCAAAATGTTTGTATGAGATGTATACCAAAACAACTCACAGAAGAGCGTAAACAGAAGCGTCTGGACACCTGCAAACAAAATTTTGACCAATACTCAAAGGAAGGAAAAAAGGTCTTACAAAAATCACTACTGGTGACAAAGCATGGGTTCATCACTAAGGAGCCTGAGAGTAAATGGCAGAGTATGGAATAGAAACAGCCTCTATTGCCAGTTTAAAATTAAAAAATGGTGTGCATCAAGGTTGTATTCTTTCACCATACTTTTTCAATTTGTATGCTGAGCAAATAATCTGAGAAGCTTGGTTCTATGAAGAAAAACATGGCATCAGGATTGGAAGAAGACTCATTAACAACCTGCGATATGCAGATGATACAACCTTGCATGCTAAAAGTGAAGAGGACTTAAAACATTTACTGATGAATATCAAAGAGCACAGCCTTTGGTATGGATTACATCTCAATGTCAAGAAAACAAAAATCCTCACCACTGGGCCAATAAGCAACATTCTTATCAATGGAGAAGAGATTGAAGTTGTTAAGGACTTCATTCTTCTTGGATCAACTATCAACACTCAAGGAAACAGCAGTCAAGAAATCAAAGACTTATTGCATTAGGCAAACATGTTGCACAAGACCTTTTTAACGTGTTGAAGAGCAAAGATATCAGCTTGAGGACTAAGGTGCACCTGACCCAAGCCATGGTATTTTCAGTAACCTCATATGCATGCGAAAGTTGGACAGTGAATAAGGAAGACCATAGAAGAATTGACACATTTGAGTTATGGTGTTGGAGGAGAATATTGAAAGTGCCATGGGCTGCCAAAAGAACCAATAGATCTGTGTTGGAAGAAGTGCAACCAAAGTGCCCCTTGGAGGCCAGGATAGCCAAACTTCATCTCTCATACTTCAGACATATTGTCAGGAGGGACCAGTCACTGGAGAAGGATATCATGTTTGGTAAGGTGGAGGGTCAGAGAAAAAGAGGAAGACCCCCAGTTAGATGGATTGGCCAAGTGGCAGCATTGATGGCAGCATTGATGGACTCAAGCATGGCAACAGTAGTGAGGTTGGCCTAGGATTGGCAGTATTTTGTTTTATTGTGCATAAGTTCATTGTGGGTTGGTATCAACAACCCCCACTGTCTCTCTCTCTCTCTCTCTCTCTCTCTCTCTCTCTCTCTCTCTCTCTCTCTCTCTAAATATATATATATGGTGTGGCACTGTGGGTTAATGCATACTGCTTGCGCTGACCTGCAAAGTTGGTTTGAAACTAAAGGTCAGTGGTTCAAGCTCACCAGTTTTTCCTTAGAAACCCCATACAAGGTTGCTATGGGTCAGAATCCACTTGATCACTTGATGGTATAGAACAACAGCATATAGATGTGGTGCTCTGGTAGCATGGTGGTTTTGAGTTGGGCTGCTAACCTCAAGGTCAGCATTTCAAAACTACCAGTTGTTCCATAGGAAAAAGATGAAGCTTTATGCTTCCATAAAGATTTCCAGCCTTTGAAATCCTATACCATGTCACTATAAGTCAGAACCGACTCCACAGCACATAACCACCATCACCACCATATATGTATGTTGTTGTTAAGCTCCATTGATTCTTTTCCAACTCATAAATACCCTGTATAGGGTTTCTGAGGAGCAGCTGGTGAGTTTGAACTTGTACTCTAGAGCCACACCAGGAATCCGTATATACATAGCCACCCTGTATAGGGTTTCCAAGGAGCGCTGGTGAGTTTGAACTGCCAATTTTGTGGTTCAAACTGACTTTTCCTGTGCTTGTCTTATTGTGCCACACCAAGACTCCATTCATGTATTGGAGTGCTAGTTTGGCACTGTAGTTTCAGCACTTGATTTCAAGGTCAGTTTGTACCCCACGTTTGTGGTTCAAATTCACCAGCTGCTTTTTGGTTGCTGTGAGTCCAGACTGATTCGACCCCACTTAACAGCAAAAATAATACATAATTTGGAATCTTGATGTGGTGTTATAGGATATACCCTGGACAGCTAACTGCAAGGTGGTGGTTCAAACCCACCAGCGGCTCTTTGGAAACCCCATACAGGATTTCTATGAGTCAGTACTGACTCAATAGTACTTAGTTATACTCTAAAGTGAGGGAGAATCCACAGTAGATAATATTTTAATATGAAATTCAATTAGATACGATTTTAATAATACTAAGTGTTTACTGATGGCATATTTTCTAGGCATTTCAAATACGTTACTTCCTTTAATATTCATAACAACCCCTAATAAGTAGTAAAATTTTAACTCAGGCTGTTGTCCTTTACAATTACTTCAAACTGTCTGCCAGTTTTTTTTGGAGACAATTATATTGATTGAAAGTAAATATATGTTGAATAAGTTATATAAATTATTTCATCTGTTTCACTCTAGCTCTTTTTATATGCCTTTATTTTCTCTTTCCTTCTACTTACCTGTGTGATGCTGTAGGGTAATTACTGGCCTCAAAGATTTGTTGAACCACAAGGTATATGATTCAAGCTCTTTGGAAACCCTATACAGGTCACTGAGAGTCAGAAGTGACTCTACAGCATTTAAGAACAATAACATATTTACCTGGGATTTCCATTCCTAGTAATTGGGTCTTGGTTTTAATGTCTAGCTCTTTTGTGATTAACATTTCAATTAGATCGCAAGGTTGGTGGTTCAAGCTCACAAGCTGCTACTCTGAAACACTATCCATGATTGCTATGAGTCAGTATCAACACAATGGCCTTTAACAACATTTGAAAACTGAAACAGGGAAATACAACAGCTATTATTTGGGCTTTTTGTTCTAGCTAGAAAGCTTAGAGTCTAGAGTGTGAATTTATCTAAAATTGCTCTGCATGTTAGGAAAGAATGCTTAAGGTTCCAAACATGAATGGAGCAGAGTTTATTTATTACCTTTCATGAACTGTTCCACCAGAATGAAGTAGTTGCTCTTAACCCAGTTTATAGCATTGAAAATACAAGACAATTTCTCCCTGAATGAATCTCATCTAAATATGCCTCGACATCCTAATACAATTGCTTATATCTCTGTGATTGTGCACATGCAGGCATTTCTGTTTAATTATCGGCAGGCTGTAATACAAATGACTGAACACATACAGACCAGTATGTGCATTAAGATTTTGAAGTAGGCATTTTATGAGATTTATGCCAAAATATCCTGCGTTGGACAAGGACAATCTCTGTTTAATATCCAGAATAAACCTCTATAAAACTGCCTGGCATAAATAGATTATATTTTAAGCTCTGCAATGATTAGTTTATTAGAATCATCCAGGACTCAGACATCAGCACTCCTCCTGAAATTATACAGAAACAAATGCAAGAATCCAAGTCAAAATGATTATTAACAAAATAGCACTCCATCACAAAAGCATGTAAAATGACAAGAAAACTATTTGGAAACACTGGCACTTGAAGAGAACAATCATCTCAAAACCCACAAAATGGCCAAATTGTTCCTAAAACTTGACAGCAGGTAAATGTGACTGATGAGCAAAAGTTTGTTTTGTCAAGCAAAAGATCAAACCTGAATAAATTGATCATTAGTACTGTGCTGTGCATAAGGTCGCTATGGGTCGGTACCGACTCGATGGCACCTAACAGCAACAACAAATGAGCTCATGTCTTTTTTCTTCATGTTACAATATAAACTATAATATAGGGGGTTAAATCCCCTATTTTAAATATGGCAACATGCTATAATTGATCTAATTAGAATATCTAATTCTAACAGAGAATCTCAAGTCTCAACAGTCCATATTAGATCAGTGGAAAGGGGTTTCTAGCCAGCGCTTTCATAGAGCCTTTGCACCAACAACCAATGCAGTATGGTAGTCTTGTATTTTAAGCTCATGCTCTTGGGGGTACATTCTTAGGCTTTCTTTAATGTGGAAACTGCAAATATAACTGCCGTTACACAGTAATGGAAATCAAAGAATGTCAAGTCCTCGCATCAAGATTAGAGCATATCTTTCTAGTAATCTTTCAGGGACAGTTTAAGAACGTTTGCTTCTCATTGTTCCATCTTCAAATAGATCTTACTTCCTCTGCTCTTTAAATGTGTTAACTGGCCTATGGGAATTTGTGATCAACTAATTAAAAATTTGCCTTTCTGTTATGGATGAAAACGGTTTCAAGTCCACTTCTATTACCCCGTTATGAGTAGACAGGGTGTGTTGATGAAAGCTTTTTTCTTAAACAATCAGCTGACTATATGACAAGATAAACAGTGTAAAAAATTCATGTGACCCAAAATGGGCAAAAGCAGAAGACTAGCTTCCCCTCAGGAAGAACCATCTCAGAGCTCGGAAAAGGACAACAATACTAATTTTAAAAACTATATTTACTTAGGAGCATTCAGAATGTCAACAAAACAACTGCAACTTTTTTTTTTTTTTTCTTTGCAATTACAGAGTGGTATTCAGTTAACAAGGAGCTCTTGTAGCATAGTGGTTATGAATCGGACTGCAAACCTCAAGGTCAGGAGTTCGAAACTACCAGCTATTCTGCAGGAGAAAGATGAGGCTTTCTGCTCCCGTAAAGATTTACAGCCTCAGAAACCCTGTGCAGGGTCGCTATGAGTAGGGACTGACTCCATGGAACATAACAACAACAACATTCAGTTAACAGAACAATCATTTCGTATAAGCTGCATTAGATAACTAAAGATGAAAAAAACACACAAAAAAATACCATCCCCATATATAACCAACTTGTGCTGTGCACCAACAAGAACCTGCTTTAAATTGTCATGCCATCCTGTACCAGGCAACATTAGTGGCTATTGAAAATACCACCAGGACAGGGCTAGCTAAAGACACATTTGGTAGTGTGTTAACTATACAAAAAAAGATACTGTACAGTTTAAAAACAAATCTTACACAGCCTTACATTTCAATTTTTTTTCTTTAAAATGAGTGAGTTGTGTATAGAGGGGATAAATGCTTTATAGACAAAAACAACAACAACAACAAAAACTGCACTAGAACCAACTTATTCATCATCATCTTCTTCATTTTCATCCTCTTCCTTGCTTTATTCAGCCTTAAAGACCCCCTTTTTGGCTTTCCTTTAGCCCCCTGGTAGGCAGCAATATCCTTTTTGTACTTCTCCTTCAGCCTAGCAGCCTTCTTCTCATAAGGCTGCATGTCATCGACAGTGGTATTATTACGCATCTCTCCCAGTTTCTTCGCAACATCACCAATGGATAGGCCAGGATGCTCGCCTTTGATTTTGGGGCAGTACTCCAAATAAAAGAAGAAGGCCAAAGGAGGCCTCTTGGGTGCATTGGGATCCTTAAACTTCTTTTTTTGTCTCCCCTTTAGGTGGGATATAAGTTTTCATTTCTCTTTCATAACGGACGTTTTCCTCCTTTGCAATGTCTTCATATTTTCCTTTCTCTTTAGCAGACATAGTCTTCCACCACTCTGAGCACTTCTTGGAAAATTCTGAGAAGTTACCTGAAGCATCTGGTTACTTCTTCTTGTGCTCCTCCCCGCAGGTTTGCACAAAAAATGCAGAGGATGACATTTTGCCTCTCTGCTTCTTAGTACCTCCTTTGCCCATGTTTAGTAATTATATTTTTTCTGTCCGCGAGGCACAGAGTCGGCCCAGCACCGTCCGGCTCTGCCTGGCCCGGCGCTCTCTCTATGGAACTCAGTGTACTGCAATGGCTGTTAGAGCCGGAGCCAGAAAAAAAAACTGCACTCTCTCTGCTCTGTCCAATCTATTATGTTTTTAAATAACAACTTCCACACTATAGCACTGAAGTTCAATATCTCAAAATATTTTTGAAATTTTTAGTCTGCTTTAGAGTTGGCCATAAAAAAGACACTTAATTCTTTCATATTCCTTACTTTTCTTAACAATTATTCAACAAACAATTGCTAAAATCTAAATACTGTGCTAGTACCTAGGTATATGTTGAAATCTAAAAACAGTTTTTTACCCTACAGAGCTAACAGGAAAGGGAAAAACAATGCAATTACTATAATGAAATTCTAGCATAAATTTTCAGGTGCTATGGGGTCAGGATCCTGGTGTGGCGCTGTAGGATAAGTACCGCTCTGCAAGGTAGGTTTGAACCACATGAGTGGCTGGTGAGACTCACCAAACAGCTCCTTGGAGTACAGAGTCACTATGACATAACAACAGTTGAAATTTAAAGAGGGAGTAAAATCTTCATCAATATATTGACCTTTGAGCTAAGTCTTGAAGAATGGGTCTTCAAACTGAAGAGGAAAGAATAAGGAAATTCAAGATTGAAGAGAAAGCACGAGGCATGAAGAATCATGACTTTATTCTTGGAATTAAAAGAAGCATTTCCTGTGGAATTTAGAATGAACAGGAGATGTTAGGGAAACATGAAGAGCTTGAAACTTGAAACTAAGGGTGGGACCATGCTACTGAGTTTGACATTGAATGTTATGGATGTAAGAAGCAGAGGTTGCTAGAAATAAAATAAAACACATTTGTGCTGTAAGATTCGTTAGTTTCAGTTGTGAAATGCATTTAATTCATGTATGTCCAATACTCATTTTCTAGAATCTAAGTTATTTATACCACAACCACTCAATTTATAAGCACCATGACTACCTTGAGAAGATTGAAGTTGTCCAAGACTTCATTTTACTCCAATCAACAATCAATACTTATGGAAGCAGCAGTCAAGCAATCAAATGATGTATTGCATTAGGCAAATCTGCTGCATCAGATCTCTTAAAAATGTTGAAGAGCAAAGGTATCAGTTTGAGAACTAAGGTACACTTGACCCAAGCCATGGTATTTTCAATAAACTCATATGCATATGAAAGTTGGGTAGTGAATAAGGAAGACTATAAAAGAATTGATACATCTGAGTTATAGTGTTGGAGAATATTGGGAGTACCAAAAGAACAAACAGATCTGTGTTGAAAGAAGTATAGCCAGAGTGCTCCTTGGAAGCCAGGATGGCCAGACTTCGTCTCTTGTACTTCGGGCATATTATCAGGAGGGAGCAGTCCCTAGAGAAGGATATCATGTTTGGTAGAGTGGAGGATCAGAGAAAAAGAGGAAGACCGCCAATAAGATAGATTGGCACAGTGGCAGCAATATGAACTCAGGTATAGCAAAAATTGTGAGGTTGGCACAGGAACAGGCAACGTTTCATTCTGTTGTGCATAGTCATGATGAGTGAGTACCGACTTGATGGCACCTAACAACAACAACAATCTTGTTACTATCGTATCAAAGTTGTTGTTGTTGTTAAGTGCTGTCGAGTCCATTCTGACTCATAGGGACCCAGTATAGGGTTTTCAAGGAGCAGCTGGTGAGCTTGAACCACTGACCTTGCAGTTCAAATGACTTTGCAGTCTCACACATTAGCCCACAGCACCATACCAGGACTCCAGTATGAAAATAGGTTTGGCCAAAATTGATATTGAGGAGCTCAATTTCTAGATTTCTTATGTGGTTCTGTAGGATACGTTCTGGACTGCTAACCATAAGATCAGCAGTTCATATTCACATGCTATTTCTCAGAAACTTTAATCAGGATCGCTGTGAGTTGGAAATAAGTTCATCACACTTAACCACAACCACTCAATCTCTGAGTTTCTTGAATAAGCACTAAGTGGTATCCAGCTCCACTCCCACCCCTTTACTCTGTCCAGGAATTGTTAGGTGTCATTGAGTGGTTTTTGACTCTTAGCAATCCTAAACACAATAGAACAAAACATTGCGCAGTCCTACGCCACCCTCACAATTTTACCATTGAGCCCATTGCTGTGTCAGTCTTCCTTGGGGGTCTTCTGTATTGCTGGTTCTCCATTTTTTCAAACATAATTTCCTTCTCTAGCAACTCCTAATAACATGTCTAAAGTATGAGGGGCAAAGTTTCACCAACCTAGCTTCGAAGGAGCATTCTGGCTGTATATCTTCCAACACAGATTTGTTTGTTCTTCTGGCAGTTCATGGTACTTTTTATTGTCTTCTCCAACTCCGTAATCTAAATGCATCGATTCTTCTGTGGTCTTCCTTATTCATCCTCCAACTTTCACAGGTATATGAGGCAATTGAAAATACCATCACTTGGGTCAGGTGAACATAGTCCTCAAACTAATATCTTTGTTCTTGAACACTTTAAAGAGGTCTTGTGAAGTGGATTTGCCTAATACTACTCATCGTTTGATTTCTTGACTGCTGCTTCCATGAATGTTGATTGTAGATCCAGGCAAGATGAGATCTTTGACAACTTCAGTCTTTTCTCTATTTGTCATATTTACTGGTCCAGTGGTGAGAATTTTTGTTTCTTTACACTGAGGTGCAATCCATACTAAAAGCTGTGACTGTTGCTTTTGTGTTAAATGCCATCGAATCGGTTCTAACTCATAGTGACCCTGTATGGGGTTTCCAAGGAGCAGCTGTGGGTACAATAAACAACTTCCATAATTAACAGATTGCCAAATACTTGTTAATTAGTATTCCAGAAGAGTCCTCTAAAGATGGACATCTAAGCTCTGAAGGGTCATTTAACTCTGTCTAGGAAAGACAACTGTGGAGAGTGTTTATTGGAAAAGGCCTCTTGAGAAAGACAAAACATAATCTGAATCCTGTAAGAATCACTAGGAAAAAAGCTGCAGAATGTTCTGGTATGGGTCTTTAATAGTAGAGGCAATTTTGTCAGTCACAGAAACAAGAAGGTTAGTGATAGTTTGGTATAATTCGAAAGTAGGTTATATATGAAGGATATCACTGAGTATTGAAAAATATTTTTACTTATGCATTTTAATATTTGTTGTTGTTGTTAAGTGCCCTGGAATCAGTTCCACCTCAGAGCGACCTTGTGTAGGGCTTCCAAGGAGCGGCTGGTGGGTTTGAACTGCCACCTTGTGGTTCAAATTGACCCTGCGATCCAGTGCATTATCCTGCAGTAACCTTCCAGGCCTCTATATTATTTTTATCAACAGTATAGCGTAGTGGTTACGAATCGGGCTGCGAGCCTCAAGGTCAGTAGTTCGAAACTACCAGCGGTTCCGCGGGAGAAAGATGAGGCGCTCCCATAAAGATTTACAGCCTCGGAAAACCTGTGTAGGGTCGCTATGAGTCGGAACTGACTCCACGGCACATAACAACAACAATAATTAGTATAATTATTTGAAGTCTGCTCCTCTATAGGTGACCATATGGCAAGGTCAGCAGTTCACACCCACCAGTCACTCTAGGAAACGCTACACAAGGTTGTTATGAATCAGAACCGACTACACGATGTATAATAATAACAGTGGCTTCAGACTGATTGTGAGTTCAAACAACATTCATATATTCATGTAAATGGATTTTATTATTCCTTTATGTATTTTCATAAAGTATTCATTGCATGCATGTTAAGATGTAGGTTTTATGCTTTTTAAAATATATATGCCATAGTTCAGACTCATAGGTAAAGAGAATAATTTACATACATGTGGAAGATATTTCTTTCTAATAATTGCTATTTCCTAGATTCAAGTTTTCATCCTATCTGTATTTTCACAGTAACATGATATTAAAAATATGGGTACTGAGTTCAAAAATAAATATAGTATACTGTGAAGAATGCAAGCTTTAGAATTAAATCCTATCCCTATCATTTATTAGGTAAATATGGCTTTAACCCTTCTCAGTTCCCTGGCTGTAAAATGAAGTTAATTATATCACCTACTTTCCAGAGTTGTTGTAAAGATTAAATGAGGTAATTATAAAGTCTGAAGCACAGAGCACCATACATATTAGCTATTTTACAGAACATCGACCCAACATGTAAGGAGTCCTGCTATCTCAGTGGTTAAGGCACTCGGTTATTAACTGAAAGGTATGTGATTCTAACCCACCAGCCTCTCGACAGGAGAAAGATATGACATTGGTTTTCTATAAAGATTAGAGCCTTAGATCCTCTGTGGGGAATTTCTACTCTGTTTTATCTGGTTGCTATGAGTTATAATTGAAACGAAGTTGCTGAGTTGTTAAGCAAGCACATTCTTGGTTTATAACAGGTTCATATAATTACCAATTTGATGTCTTATTTGTTATAGTTTTATTCTTAAACCACAGATATAAATTTTAAATGGGGGATAAAAGCATCCATTAAAAATGCTCTGTATTAAATTCTGGTCTAAGTCAGTAGTGGATACTACATGGTTTAAAACTGGAAAATGCATGTGGTAGGGTTGTATTTGTTCACCTTACTTATTCAGTCTGCATGCTGAACAAATAATCCCTCCAAAATGGGCTATATGAAGAATAATATAGCATAAAGAGTAGAGAAAGACTCACTAATAACTTAAGGTATGCAAATGACTGAAAGTGAAAATGATGTGAATCACTTACAGATGAAGATAAAAGCCTTCAGTATAAAGAAAATGAAAATCCTTACAACTGACCAATAAACAGAATCATGATAAATGTGAAGAAATTTAAGTCTTAAAGGATTTTATTCTTCTTGGATCAACACTTAATGTCCATGAAAGCAATAGACAAGAAATCAAATTACATATTGCTTTGTGCAAATCTGCTGCAAAAGTCTTTATGTTACTGTAAGAACTAAGGTGTATCTGACCCATGTTATGTTACTTTAAATCATTTCGTATTCATGTGAAAACTGGGCAATGAAAAAGGAAGACAAAGGATTGGTACATTCAGATTTTGGTGTCGGCAAAGATATTTCATACACCATGCTGCTTAGAAGCAAGAATGAAAAGTTTCATCTCAATGATACTTGGACGTATCATTAGGCAGAAACAGTAGTTTGAGAAAGACATCATGCTTTGGAAACCTATTGCTATTGAGTTGAAGCTGATTAATAGGTGTGGGTCAATTCTCGATGAGCTGGATTGGCACAGTGGCTGCAACAATGAGCTTAAACAGAGCACTGAAAATGAGGCTGATTCAGAACCACAGAGTTTTGTTCTATTGTAAGTCAGGTCCTCAAGATTAGAAAAAAAGGGACACCTGTGGTGCAATGGTTACGTACTTGGGTGATAACCGAACCCACCAGTCAGTCAATGAGAGAAAGATGTGGCAATCTGTTGTTGTTGCTGTTATGTGCCATCCAGTCAATTCTGACTCATAGAAACCCTACATAGGGTTTCCTGGGAGCGGTTGGTGAGTTTGAACTGCTGACCTGTGGTTCAAACGAAGCGTGTGGTTCGGAGCTTTATCCCATAGTGCCACACCAGGACTCCTGGTGTAAAGATTGTTGTTAAATGCTGTTGAGTTAGTTCTGACCCATAGTGACCCTGTATAGGGTTTCCGAGAAATGACTGGAGAGCTTGAACCATTGACCTTGAGGTTCAAAATGACTTTGTAGTCCAGAACATTAAGCCACAGCACCACACCAGAACTCCATATTGTAAAGATTACGGCCTTGGAATCTTTACAAGGTAGTTCTATACTATCTAATGCTGATTACTGCATGCTAGAATCAAGTCATTGGTAACAGGTTTGTTTGTTTTTTTTTTGTTTTGTGAGTGGGAGCCAACATTGTTGTTGTTGTTAAGTGCCTTTGAGTGAGTTCTAACTCACAATGACCCTGTGTAGGATTCCAAGGAATGGCTGGTGAGTTTGGACCACTGACCTTGCGATCCAGTGCTTTATCCCATGATGTCATATCAGGAAGCCAAAGTGGTTATTAAGAATCTTATTCTAGAGGATAGTGGTGGTGGTTGTGTGTGCCACTGAGTTTATTCTGACTCATAGTGACTCTGTATAGGGTTTCCAGTGCTGTAAATCTTTACAAGAGCAGAAATCCTCCTCTTTCTCTCACAGTTAGCAGTTAGCAGTCCAGCTCATAAACCACTGCTAGTGCTCTTTATTCTAGAGTATATCAATGATGACGCTATCATTTCATAATCAGACTTAACTTTCTAACCTGTAGCTTATATATTTCTTTATCTCTCTTTCACTTGCCTTGCCAATGTCTAGTTCTCTATACTCACCCAGACTGCCTCTGCTTCACCAGCTATAAAGAACAAATGTTAGCTCTTGGGAAAAGGATCTACCTCTTTCTAAATCATGGCATGCAGCTTTCTAGACATAAATCCTTTATCTTACTGTTGTTGTTGTTGTTGTTAGGTGCCATTGAGTCGGTACTTACCCATAGCGACCTTATGTACAGCAGAAAGAAATACTGCCCGATCCCAGGCCAACCTCGCTACAGTTACCACGCTTGAGTCCACTGATGCTGCCACTTGGCCAATCCATCTCATCCTCCACATTACTAAACATGATCTCCTTCTCCAGTTACTATATTGTCCTCTAATTCAGATATTCTCTCCTGTTGACAATACTGAAATACTTGCGTATACAAATTAGATTATTTTCAAATATGCAGAAAGTTTTGTTCCCATTTCCAGAGAAAAATGAATAATTTGCCCATTCTCTGTCACTTTTTATTAAACTAAGCTACATTTCATTATTATTCCTGTTTTCTAACTAATGATATTTTATGCTATAGTCATTCTGATATTTTTTAAAGGCATAATTGCTGTCTGTAATGTAAAAGTAATTTGAGTTGATATTTTGACCATTTGTTGTTGTTAGGTGCCATTGAGTCGGTACCGACTCATAGCAACCTTACACACAGCAGAACGAAACACTGCCCGATCCTGGAGCAACCTCACCACTGTTGCCACGCTTGAGTCCATCGATGCTGCCACTTGCCTAATTCATCTCATTAGGGGCTTCCTCTTTTTCTCTGACCCTCCATCTTACCAAGCTTGATATCCTTCTCCAGTGACTGGTCCCTCCTGACAATATGTCCAAAGTATGAGAGATCATACTTTGGACATATTGTCCAAAGGTTTGGTCACCTTAACCTCCAAGGAGCACTCTGGCTTCACTTCTTCCAAAAATGATTCTGTTGGTTCTTTTGGCAGCCCATGTCACTTTCAATATTGTCCAAAACACCATAACTCAAAAGCATCAATTTTTTACAGTCTTCCTTATTTACTGTACAATTTTCATATGCATATGAAGTTATTGCAAATACCATGGATTGGGTCAGGCACACCTTAGTCCTTGAGCTGACATCTTTGCTCTTCAACGCTTTAAAAAGGTCTTGTGCAACAGATTTGCCTAATGCAATACATCATTTGATTTCTTGACTGCTGCTCCCATGAGTGTTGATAGTTGATCCAAGAAGAATGAAGTCCTTGACAACTTCAATCTTTTCTCCATTGATTAGAATGTAGTTTATTGGCCCAGTGGTGACGATTTTTGTTTTCCTGACATTGAGATATAATCCATACCGAAGACTGTGCTCTTCGATCTTCATCAGTAAATGTTTTAAGTCCTCTTCACTTTCAGCAAGCAAGGTTGTATCACCTGCATATTGCAGGTTGTTAATGTGTCATCCTCCAATCCTGATGCCACGTTTTTCTTCATAGAACCCAGCTTCTCATATTATTTGCTCAGCATACAGGTTGAATAAGTATGGTGAAAGAATACAACCTTGTTGTTCACCTTTCTTAATTTTAAAACATTCAGTGTTCCCACGTTCTATTCAAACAACAGCTTCTTGGTCCAAGTACAGATTCCTCATGAACACAATTAAGTGTTCCAGAACACTCATACTTGGCAATGTTGTCCATAGTTTGTCATGATCCACACAATCGAAAGCCTTTGTGTAGTCAATAAAGCACAGGTAAACATCTTTCTGATATTCTCTGCTTTCAGCCAAGATCCATGGGACATCAGCAATGATATCCCTTGTTCCACGGCCTCTTCTGAATCCAGCTGGAACCTTTGGAAGTTCTCTGTCAATATATGGTTGTAGCCATTTCTGTATTACCTTTAGTAAAACTTTACTCACTTGGAATATCAAAGAGATTGTCTGATGATTTCCGCATTCTGTTGGGTCACCTCTCTTTAGAATGGGCAGAAATATGGATCTCTTCCAATCAGTCAGCCAGATAGTTGTCTTCCAAGTTCTTGGCAGAGATGAGTGAGTGCTTCCTGTGCTGCCTCACTTTCTTGAAATATTTCAATTTTTATTCCATCAATTCATGGTGCCTTGTTCACTGTTAATTCCTTCAATGCTCCTTGGACTTCCTCCTTCAATATCATTGGCTCATGATCATATGCTACCTGTTGAAATGGTTGAGCATTAACCATTTCCTTTTGGTATAGTGACTCTGTTATTCCTTCCAGCTTTTCTTGATGCGTTCTGCATCATTCAATAATTTGCCCAATGAATCTTTCAATAACGAATGTTGAGGCTTGATTTTTTTCTTCAGTTCCCCCAGCTTGAGAAATGCTGAG
>NW_006408592.1:7674115-7694476 GCF_000296735.1 Chrysochloris asiatica
TTTTTTGATGAATTGCTCTCTTTCCTTCACAAAAATCATCAGGATTACATTAGCATTTTGTACAATAGTATTTGGCACTTGAGACTCACGGAAGGGAATGTAGATGAATTATTCAGAACTGAAAGAAAAGTCAATTGGGGAAATAAACATTAAAATGATTTGCAATCTGCAGTTATTCAAGAAAGACAGAATCATCAAGTGTAAGAGAAATATGAGAACATCAGGAAATAAATGGTTCAATTGATTTAAGAAATGTTTTTGTAGCACCCAAATTTTGAGAAAAGTCCCAGATTGATCAAAAAGTCATATTAATGTCTTTCCTATCTAACATGATAAAATTGCATATTTTATAACCATTTTGACTTTTATTGTTGAATCACATTTTCTCAGGGGCTGAAATCATTCGCTGATTAAAGTTCAGAAAACTTTTTATGTTAAATTAACTTTGAAATCGTTAAGATGCAATTTAATAAATCATCTATTTTTTGTATCTTAAATGACAAGGAATTCAATATCGCAAGAGTCAGAACTGTTTCCAAAATTGGCACAAAAAGCCAAATAATTTCCTATGCATGATGGCAACATGATTCTTCAGGCTTACCTTCCTGCTCAGAAGTAGTGTTGCAAAAAAAAGCGTTGGCTTTGAAAAGCAGCAGGCATCTGTTCTAATTTTGGCAGAACCCTGGGCCTATAAGCCTGTTTTGTTTTGTGTTTTTTTAAACAACTTTATTCACATACCATACAATTTACCCATTATAATGTACAATTCACTGGCTTTTAGTTGATTCACAGAGTTGTGCAACTATTACCATAATCAATTTTAGAACATTTTATCACCCCAAAAAGAAGCCTCATGCTCATTTGCCATCATTTCCCTCAAACCCTGTTTGTTGTTAATTTTAAGTGCCTTGGAGTTGGTTCTGATTCAGTGACTCTGCATAGGGTTTCCAAGTAGCAGCTGGTAAGCCCGAACTACCTACCCTGCGGTCAGCAGTCCATGCTTATTCCACAGCACCACAATGAACTCTTTAGCAATCATTTCTCTGAAGTCACTCAGCCCTAGGCTACCATGAATATATGTGATTCAAATGTTAAAAGTTGTTGTTTAGAATTCTTTCTGCTTTACAAGGATATGCTACTTCAGATAATTTGATTGATTATACAGCATCCTGGTGTGACACTGCAGGACAAGCACTGGACTGCTAACTGCAAAGTGGGCAATTCAAACTCATCAGCTGCTCCCTGGATTCCCCATACAGTGTCAGAACTGACTCAGTGGTCCCTAGGAGCAGTAACAATATTTTTAAATGAGATTCTTGAATCAGAGATAGTAAGGTTTTAAACCTGACTCATAGTCACCCTAGGAAAACAGAACGTAGCATGCACAGTCCTGCACCGCACTCTAATTGGTGTTATGTTTGAGCCCATGGTTGCTATCACTGTGTCAGTCCATCTCATCTGGGAGTTTTCTTCCATTTTTGCTGACCATTCATTTGCCAAGCATGATATTCTTCTCTAGGGATATTTCAGACCTGACTACATATTTAAAAAATCAGAGGGGCCCCATCCAGAACCTTCTGAGGTGGGACAATCCCACCAGAAAGGACAAGCAGACCCACCTGGAACAGCTACAGTGACAGAAGATACATCATCAAGGAAAGATCATCAGCAAAAACCCAAAACAAAAATGTCAGAATGACTGGGTGTTACAAGAATAAGCAAGCGGTTTGCCAGGAAGTCATC
The DNA here is from genome assembly GCF_000296735.1 of Chrysochloris asiatica. Classification (NCBI taxonomy): domain Eukaryota; kingdom Metazoa; phylum Chordata; class Mammalia; order Afrosoricida; family Chrysochloridae; genus Chrysochloris; species Chrysochloris asiatica. The sequence goes on from NW_006408592.1 coordinate 7,675,859, forward strand.
AAGGCAAGCAATCAAGTCCCTTCAGAACAAACTCCCTCTAAGACTGAAACTCAAAGGGAACACATGAACAGGCATGTAAGCTTGCTGGCGACCACATTGGTCTACTGGTGAATAGAAGAGGGGGAAAGGCAGCAATGAAGAAATGGGCTGAGTTCAACCACTTTCCACAGATTCCTGTTGACCTGCAGATGAGAGCGAGAAGAGGAAGAGCTGGTTGGCCCAAAGTGTGGTGAGACTTGGGGACACCTGAGTCCATGGACAAGGACATAGCCACAGAGGGCTAGAGCTGAGAGTGAAGCTTCCAGGTGATATGAAGTGAGGGGAGATGCACAAGAACACCCAAACTTGCAGATAGTACCCATTTGACCTAGCCTTGATGGCTTGATAATCAGAACTCGACTAGAGGAAGATTAAGTTGTTATTGTTTTTTTATAAAGGAAATGAGGGTAAATTGCTACAATGTGATGAACTTGACCTATGCTCCTGGAGGTAGTAGCTCAAAATACTAAGAGAAGGAGTCTTCACATCAAGTATTAATGCTCTCCCCTCTGTACATAGGGTAGATAGGGATGGGCAAGACATTGGCTACTTAAAATGAGGGGGTGATAAAGGCTTGAAGTGATTGGCTTACAAGGTTTCAAGAGGGAGTTTAGTTTAAGAGTGTGTGGGAGATGATAGAGTCCCCATTGAATAGTTTTCATCTTGTCTAGATGGGTCTGGTAAAAAGATATGGGGATAAGATTCTTATGATTCAACAGTGACTAATTGCGACTGTCATAATTGTAAAGGTAGAAGTTTTTTTTGTTTTTTTTTTTGTTTGTTTTTTTTAATGAGGGAGTAGTTAATCATACAGTCCAGAAACAGAGGACCCTAGGATTATCAAGGGAGAAGAGCACAAGCAGAATGTGGGATTTTATCCAGAAAAGCAGCAACACCAGAGATGGAGGTAGAGATGGGGACATGGAGAGAGGGACAGTTGAGGATGCTAATCTTGAAGAATGTGCCTTTTGGTGGTTTAAATGATTATATATGCCAGAATGTTAAAAAAACAAACAAAACAAAAACTAAACTAAAATGAATATAGAGAAATACTGTTAATTGATGATACATGGAAGGGATTATAACCATTGTAATGAAACAAAGTATATGATTTGTTGAATGTAAAACTGATTATCTGCCCTGTAAACTTTCACTCAATTCACAATATAAACTTGAAAAAAAAAATAAAAAAGCAGAGGGTAATTCTTGCCATCTTCCCTTCTAAAGTACCTTCTTCCAACAAAAACTGGTTTGTTGTTCTAGCATCCCATGGTACTTTCAATATTCTTCCTTAACAATGTATTTCAAATATATAGATTCTTCTATGGTCTTTATTCATCGTGTAACTTTCACGTCCATATGAGGCCATTGAAAATACTATGACTTGTATTAGACGCACCTTAGTCTTCCAAGTGACATTTTTGCTTTTTAACACTTAAAGAGGTCTTGTGCAGCAGATTTGCCAATGCCATGTGCCTTTTGATTTCTGGATTGGTGCTTCCATGAGCACTGATTGACAAGGTAGCTGTCTTATAAATTTCTTGGCATAGAAGGGTAAGTGATTCCAGCACGGCATCAGTTTGTTGGAAAAGTTCTATTGGTATTCTGTAAATCTCCACAGCCTAATTTTTTGCCTATGTCTTCTGCGCCACTTGAATGTCTTAAGTGCTGTCATTTCTTGATCATGTGCTACCTCTTGAAATGGTTGAACACTGACCAATTCTCTTTCGTACGTACAGTGACTCTGTATATTGCTTCCCTCTTCTTTTAATGCTTCCCACATCTTTCAGCATTTTGTCCATAGAATCCTCCAACATTTCAAGATGAGACATGAATTACTCTTCAGTTCTTTCATCTTGATAAATGGTAAGCAGGTTACTCCCTTTTGGTTTTCTAACTCCAGGTTGCACATTTCATTCTAAGACGTGACTTGATCTTCTCTAGCTAGATGCTCTTTAAAATTTCCTCTTCATTTCTTTCACTTCTTTATTTCTTCCAGCTTCTCTATGCTTGACAGCAAGTTTCAGAATCTATTCTGATATCCAGTTTGGTGGGGTTTTGTTTTTTTTAAGTTTTTATTGTGAGGTTTGCATGGGAAAACATAACCTTTCACTCATCCAATCGTATTTCATTTCATTGCACTGATTACAATCCCCTCCATGTATCATCATATAACCCCAAAGGGTACACCACATAGGCCCACCCCCACTCCCTGCTGTCAGTACACAGCCCCTCTCCCTTGCTGAGTCTAGTGTCCCCAGCCGCTCCATCTGTCCACATCATCTTCTCTGTCTCCATCCCTGGTGTCACTGCCTCTCTGGGTAGGGTACCGTTCTCCATGCTTCTCACTTGATGGTCCCAGGGACCTCTGCTCCTGGGCTACAAAATCAATCACTCTCCTCCTTTTGTCAAAAAACATCTACCTCTACATTTCCTAAACTCACAGTCAGACCTGATGGTGATTATTCACCATTGTACCACAAGATTTGTACAATTTCCTTTCTCCAACCTGGTTCCAATGGATTGGAAATCATTCATTGGTGATTCTACCTTCCTCTGCCCCGTCTGGAACTAGGCTTCCTCTTGAAAGCTTGTAAGCCAGTCACTTCTTGCCTTTATAGCCCCCCCATTTTGGGTAGCCAATGTCTATGTTGCCCATCCCTGTCAGCCCTGTGTACCGAGGGGGTGGGAGTGATCCTTGCTGTTAAGCTTTGTTCCTTTTTTTTAGCTACTACATCCATAAGTATAGGTAAAGTTCATCAAATTGTAGCAGGTTACTCTTCCCCCCACTTCTTTCTTCTTCTAGTCAAGTTCCGATCATCCAGCCAACAAAGCCAGGTCAAATGGGTACTATCTGCAAGTATGGGTGTTCTTGTGCCTCTACCTTCACTTCATATCAGCTGGACACTTCACTCTCCATTCTAGTCCTCTGTGGCCATATCACTGCCTCTGGGCCCAGGAGTCCCCGGGTCTTGCTATATTGCTGGCCATCCAGGTCTCCACCTGGATTCATGGGAGTCTATAGAATGTGGTCGGGCTCAGCTTGCAACCTCATTACTGTTTTTTCCCCCTCTTCCCTTATCGGTGACCAATGTGGTCACCAGCCAAACCACATGCCTGCTCATGTATTTCCCTTGAGTCTCAGTCTTGGAAGGGGATTTGCTCTGAGTGATCCCGACCACTTGCCTTGATGGCTATAGGGCAAACAACTTACTTGTTCTTGTAGTAATCAGACTGCTGTTAATGTTATGGATTTTTCCTGCCAGTACCTCTTTCATGAAGTATCTTCTGTTCTTCTAGCCGCTCCAGGCTGGTCTACTCATTCTTTCCAGTGGAAATTTCCTACCTCAGTTGGTTCTGAATGGGGTTCTGGTATCTACCCATGGTCTTGTAAAGTGTAACGTCTCCATGGGAAGCCTCTTTCGCTGGGCAACTTCTAATCCTTTTAAGGTATTCCAATCAGTTATAGGCTGAAGGTAGACTTACAAACTTTCTGTAGTGATGATTCTGGCTATTCCTTTCACTCTGCCTCAAGTGTCTATTTTACAATGGTAGGCAAGGGCAACCAAGGTTCAAAAGACAGCCAAGTATCTTAACACTATTCCACTATTTTACCCCTTCAAACCATGCCTCAATCCCTGTATCCTGGAGCCCTGTTGTTCCAAGATTGTGCATACATCATCATTTACCTCTGTCCTACATAGCCCATGGAAACCTGCCTAACTGTTCTCCCATCCACCTCGTTCTTCTTTTCCCCTCCCCCTTCTTGTGTATTGTCAGTCCTCCCCATCCTCCTCTGGCCAGCACCCAGGTTTTCCTGTGTCTATTCTCTACCCTGTGCTCTATCTTTCCCTCCCTCACTCCCCTCCTCTCATCCCATACATCCTGGTAATCAGCAATTATATATATGTATATATATATAATTTTTCCCCTTTCACTGTGGGTTCTTTTCTTTAGTCTTTTACATTATTTATTTATTTTATTATTTTCTTTAGTCTTATGCAGTATTTAACCTTTTGTGACTGACTAATCTCACAATAGATCTGTTTTGGAAGAAGTGCCGCCAGAGTGCTCTTTGGAGGCCAGGATGGCTAAGCTTCGTCTCTCATACTTTGGACATATTGTCCAGAGGAAACAATCGTTGGAGAAGGATGTCATGCTGGGTAAGGTGGAGGGTCAGAGAAAAAGAGGAAGACCTCTAACAAGATGGATTGGCCAGGTGGCATCATTGATGGACTCAAGTGTGACAGCGGTAGTGAGGTTGGCCCAGGATTGGACATTGTTTCATTCTGCTGTGCATGGGGTCGCTATGGGTCGGTTCCGACTCTATGGCACCTGACAACAACAACAATTTCACTCAGCATAATGTCCTCAAGGTTCATCTATGTTATGCAGTGACTTGGCAGCTTCCTTGTTGTTATTCAAGATAGCATACTATTCCATTGTGTGTATGTACCACAGGGTTTTTTTTATCCATTTTTCAGTTGATGGGCATTTTGGCTGTCTACATCTTTTTGCTTTTGTAAACATTGCTGCTATGAACATTGGTGTACATATTTCTACTCGTGTTACGGCTCTTATTTCTTGTGGGTAAATACCAAGCAAAGGGATTTACCTCTGGATCATGAGGTATTTCTATTTCCAACCTTCTGAGGAAGTGCCATATTGCTTTCCAGAGAGGCTGGACCATTTTGCAATCCCACCAGCAATGCAGGAGCATCCCAGTCTCACATCCTCGCCAGCAACTTATTGTCCTCTACTTTTTTAATCTTTGCTGTTATTGCTGGTGTGAGATGATATCTCATTGTTGTTTTGATTTGCATCTCTCTAATGGCTAGTGATTGTGAATATTTCTTCATATGTTCGTTGGCTGCCCAGATCTCTTCCTTGGTAAATAAAGTGTCTCTTCATGTCCTGTGCCCATTTTTTAAATTGGGTTATTTGTCTTTTTTTTGTAGAGGTGTTGTAGTTTCCTATATATTTTAGAAATGAGTCCCTTATCTGATGTGTCATTGCAAAAAAAAATTTCCCATTCTGTGGATTCCCTTTTTAATTTTTTGGTGAAGTCCTTTGATGCACATAAGTTTTTAATTTTTAGTAGGTCCCAATCGTCTATTTTGTCTACTTTTGTTTGTGTAATTTTCAAAATGTCTGGTAATCTGGGTATGCCCTGTATTAGAGCCATCACATTTGTCCCTATTTTTTCATTGATGACTTTCAAAATTTGGAGATTCACATTTAAGTCTTTAATCCATGCTGAGTTGGGTTTTGTATAGGGCATGAAGTTTAGCCTGATCTTGTATATGAGTAATTTGTGGTCTCATTTATAGCTGGTTCCTGGTCTTACTTTGGATGATGATATTGAGTTTCTGTATCATTTCTTACCAGAGATACAGTCTGCTTGATTTTCCAAGTATTTCTTCTGGAAAAGTCCATGTGTATACTTGCCATTTATGTTGTTGAGAAAAGGTATTTGAAGTGAGTAAGTCATTGGTTTTACTAAATTCAACTATACAATCTCCAGTTTGGTTTCTGTCATCAAGGCCACATTTACTAACTACTAATCTTTCCTCTGTGCCAGACTGCAAAGCCATTTGAACCACAAGGTCAGTAGTTCAAGCTTACCAGTCATTCCTTGGAAACCCTATACAGGGTTGCTATGGGTCAGAACCAACTCAACCACACTTCACAACAACAACAACAAATCGTTCCTCTAGGAGTCCTGGTATGGCGCTGTGGGTTAAGGTAGGTGCCAGATGGTAAAGCCATTTGAACTGCAAGGTCAGGGTTCAAGCTCACCAGCTGCTCCTTAGAAATCCTATACAGGGTCACTATGGGTTGGAACCAACTCTATAGCGCTTAACAACAACAACAATCTTTCCTCGTTGTTTCCAACTTTTACATTCCAATCAGTAGTAATTATCAATGCATCTTAATTGCATGTTTGATTAGTTTCTGACTAAAGAAGTTGGTAGAATTCTTCAACTTTATCATCCCTGGCATTAGTGTTTGGTGTATAGATTTTAGTAATAGTAATTTTAAGTTACCTTCCTTATATGTGTATGGATATTATACTCTCACAGACAGCCTTGTAGTTTTAGATAGATCTTGAGATGCTCTTTTTGATGATGGATGTGGCACCATTTCACTTTAATTTGTCATTCTAAGCATAGTGAATCATGTGACTGTCCCATTCTGTCAATTTTAGCTCAGATCCCTGGTGGTATTATAGATTATTCATTGGTAACCTCCACAAGGTCAGCAATTTGAAACCACCAACATCTGAGAAGGAGAAAGATGAGGCTTTCTGCTGTCTTAAAAATTTATAGCTTTGGAAATACAGTGTTGCTATGAGTTGGAACCAACTTGATGGCACACAACCAATAGTCACCAACCAATGCCTAGGATATTGATCTTTATCCATTCCATTTCAATTTTGATGACTTTCTCAGTTCCATAAATTGTACATTCCATGTTTTGATTATTAATAGATATTTGCAGCTGTTTCTTCTCATTTTGAGATATACCCCATCAAATGAAGTTCCCAGAAGCTTTAGTCCATCCAACTAAGGTCAACTCTCCTTTGATGAAGCAGCTTTTGAGTATTTTGAGTCATATTTTGAGTACCTCCCAACCCTAATGGCTTATCTTTTGGCACTATATCAGATAATCTTCCACTGCTATTCAAAATGTCTTCAGTGACTCTATAAGGTCAGTGGCTTTCTGGTCCCCCAAAGACTTAAAGACTCAGAAACCGAATACACGGTCACTATGAATAGGAATCAGCTTGACAGCACTTAACAACAGCAACCATTAACAAATAATCTGCATCTCTGTCTTCCTAGTCTGTCTGAGTCAGGAAGCTGTGCTGAAACCTGTCCACCATGGTTGACTCTGTTGGTTTTTTAAATACTGGTAGCATAGGTTCCAGTATCATAATAACACACAAGCCATCACAGTATAACAAACTGAAAGACAAATGCTGGTACTAAAAAAATGTTGTTGTTGTTGTTGCCAAGTGCTGTCTAGTCGATTCTGACCCATAATGACCCGGTATAGTGTTTCAGAGGAGCAGCTGGTGAGCATGAAGCATATAAAACTATGCTTGGAGCAAAACAGTTTTGGTCTTATTTTGGCTGGTGAAATGGAGCTTTTCTACTGTCTCTTTCCACAGATATAGTCAATGTGATTTCTGTGTATTCCGTCAGGTGAGGTCCATGTGTGCAGTCATCTTTTATGGTGTTTGAAAAAAGTATTTACAATGAAGAAGTCATTGGTCTTGCAAAATTCTATCATATGATCGCCAGCATCATTTCTATCACCAAAGGCATATTTTCCACCTCCTGATCTTTCCTCTTTGTTTCCAATCTTTGCATTCCAATCACCAGTAATTATCAATACATCTTGATTGAATGATTGATCAATGTCAGACTGAAGAAGTTGGTAGAAGTTGTCAATTTTGTCATCATTGGCTTTAGTGGTTGATGCATAAATTGGAATACCCGTGGTATAAACTGGTCTGCCTTGTAGGTGTATGCGTATTATCCTATCACAGACAGCGTTGTACTTCATGAATGATCTTGATATGTTCTTTTTGGTTATGAATGTGATGCCATTCTTCTTCAATTTGTCATTCCCAACATTGTAAAACATGTGATTGTCTGATTCAAATGGCCAGTACATGTCATTTCAGCTCACTAATGCCTAGGATTTTGATGCTTATACATTTCATTTCATTTTTGACAATTCCCAATTTTCCTAGATTCAATGTACATTCCATGTTCTGATTATTAATGGATGTTTACAGTGTTTCTCTCCATTTTGAGTTGTGCTCTATCAACAAATGAAGATCCCTAGGGCTTTAGTCCATTTGTGTCATAATGGTCAACTCTACTTTGAGGAGGCAGCCCTTCCCCAGCAGCATTTTGAGTTCCTTCCAGCCTGAGGGGCTTATCTTCCAGCACTATATCTGACAATATTCTGGGGCTCTTCATCCTGTTTCAATATTCAATAATCTGTTGCTAACAATATTCCAAACTATTCATAAATTTAATCATAGTAAATAAAAACTCCGCCACTCTTCTGACAATTTGTCATGCTGTGGTGGCTTTAACATTTATTGTAGTGCTGGAAGATGTGCCACTTGGTATTTTAAGTACCAGCAAGGTCATCAAGTGGACAGGTATCACTGAAGCTTCAGGATAAGCACATTGGGATGATTCTGGAAATCTACTTAAAAACAACAACAACCAAACCTGTAGGTGAATGCATTATGAGTAGCAGCAGGATACTGTATGACAGTGCCAAAAAATAAGTCCATCAGATTGGGAGGCACTTAAAATATGACTGTAAAGTGCTATCACCTCAAGTAGAGTCAATCTTAATCATGTGAATATAGTAAACATTTCAGGCCCTTGTTTTGCTGATGTGGTACCATTCAAAATGAGAAGAAACAGCAATAATATATGATGCTATTCATATAATATATATGATATTCATTAATATCAGAATGGACAAAATATGATTCTAGAAAAAAATTGAAAGTTGTCAAAAAGAAAATTAAATGCTTAGAAATCGATATCCAGGCAGTTGTTGTTGTTAAGTACTGTGGAGTCGGTTCCTACTCATAGTGACCCTGCATAGGGTTTCTGAGGCTGTAAATCTTTACCGGAGCAGAATGCCTAATCTTTCTTCCACGGAACCGCTGGTAGTTTCGAACTGCTGACCTTGTGGTTCGCAGCCCTATTCGTAACCAGTACATTACCAGAGCTCCTTATCCAGGCAGTAGTGAGCTGAAAATTTAGTTGTTTATATTTGCATGTAGACAACCCTATGGTCTTCTATGCTAGGATTAACAAATTGAAGTGGAATGACATCACATTCATCATCAAAAGGACCTTTTCAAGATCTGTCCTGAAGTATAACATTGGCATGGTAGGGTCAACACTGGGCTATGAACCACAAGGTCAGAAATTCAAACTCACCAGCTACTCCTTGGAAACCATATTAGTCACTATTAGTTGCTATTAGTCAGCAGCAACTCTACAGCACTTAACAACAATAACAAGGAAATCCAGTCAGTGCACGTATTATTCAAATTTATACACCAACTAATACCAAAGAGGATGAATGAAAGATTTTACCAAAATCTACAGTCTGAAATTTATCAGTATGTAAACAAATTGCATTGGTAATTTTTGATGATTAGAATGCAAAAGTTGGAAACAAAAAAACAGGGTCAGTAGTTGGAAAATAATGTGTTGGTCATAGAACCTACAATGCCAGACATTTTATGATAAAATTTTACAAGGTTAAGAACTTATTCATTAAAAATACCTCTTTTCAGTGAGCTGAAAGGTGACTTTACACATAAACTTTACAGAATGGAATGCAAAGACATCAAATCAACTAATCTGTGAAAGCAAAAAATAGAGATCAATATCATTAGTCAGAATAAGGTCAGGGCCAGCTATGATCACCAATTTCTCATATGTAAATTCATGCTGAAATGGATTAAATGGGTTAAATCAAAGCAAGTCCATAAGAACTAATTTAAGACCTTAAGAATATCTCTGACCTGAATTTAGAGAACAACTCAAGATTAGATCTGACACTGAATGACCTGATGAGTTGTGGGATGACAACAAAGACATCTTGAATGAATGAAGCAAAAGGTCATTAAACAAACAGGAAAGAAAAGACTAAAATTAATGTCAACAAATATTCTGAAATTTGTGGCTGAATGTAAAATAGCTAAAGAAAATGGAAGAAATGTTGAAGAAAGAGTGATGTGCACAATTTTCTGTGATCAACTCAAGAAGACAACGTAAAATATTGTAATGAGATGTACCAAAACCAAAGGTAAAAACATACTTGACATTTCTCAAGCTAAAAGAAAAAAAGAAAAAAATTAAGCCTCACATTTCAATATTAAGTATTTTATGGGCAAAATATTGAACAGCATAGGAAGCATAAAAGAAAGATGGAAGAAATATACAGAGTCACTCTATCAAAAAGTATTGGTTGATGTTCAGCCATTTCAGGAGGTAGCATATGATCAAGAACTTAAGTTATTGGAAGAACTCATCTACATGGCACTAAAGGCGTTGATAAAAACAAACCTCCCAGAATTGATGGAATACTCTTTTGGTTTCTTCCATAGTGTTTTATAATGTTAAGATATTATGAGATACTCCAGCAAACAAATGTAATGCTGTAAGTGCTCAGTTGTCTATGCTAAGAATTTTGGAAGACAGCTACCTGACCAACCAACCATGTTTTTGTCAGTTCCAAAAAAAGGTGATGCAACAGATGGTGAATATTATTGAACAATATCATTAACATCACACACAAGTTAATTTTGCTGAAGATAATTTAAAATTGTTGCAGCAGTACATTCACCGGGAACTTCCAGGAATTCATGACAGATTTAGAAGCGGATACTGACTGAGGAACATCATTGTTGATGTCAGATGGATCTTTGCTGAAAGCTGAGAATACCAGAAATATGTTTACTTTTATTAGCTATGCAAAAACATTTGACTATGTGGATCATAACAGATTTTGTCTAACATTGCAAAAAATGGAGATTACAGAAAACTTCATTGTGATCATATAGAACTTGTACATAGATCAAGAGGCAGTCATTAAAGCATAACAAAAGGCTATTGTGTGATTTGAAATCAGGAAAAATGTGTATCTGGGTTGTATCCTTTAACCATACATATTCAATAAGTATGCTGGATGAATAATCTGAGAAATTACACTATATGAAGAAGAATACTTCCTCAGAAATGGAGGAAAATTCATTAACCACCTTCATTATGTAGATCATACAGCTGTGGTTGCTGAAAGCCATGAAGACTTGACTCACTTGCTAATAAAGATCAAAGACTACAGCCTTCGATATGGATGAAACCTCAAGATATACAAAATAAAACTCCTCACAACTGGATGAATAAACATTATGATATATGGAGAAAACCATTGTAATTGTCGTGTTTTATTTTACTTGGATAGACAATCATTGTCCATGGAAATGTCTGTCAGCAAATCAAATGACGTATTCCATTATGCAAATATGTCACAGAAGACCTTTTGAAAGTATCAAAAAGCAACATGTCATTTTGAGAGCTAAGATATGCCTGTCTCAAGCCCTGGTGTTTTCAGTCACCTCATATTCATGCTAAAACTGACAAATAATAAGGAAGACCAAAGAAGAATTTTCTTTGTGAAGTGCTGTTGAGTCAGTTCCGATTCATAGGGGCCCTGTATACAGTTTCCAAGGAACAGCTGGTGGGTATGAACTGCCAATCTTGTAGTTCAAACTGACCTTGATGTTGAGTTCTTACCTACAGTGACACATTACTTATAATTATGGTGTTGGCAAAGAATATTGACTATATTTTGGATCATCAGAAGAATAAATACATCTGCCTTGGAAAGCAGTCAGGATGCTCCTTAGAATGAAGGATGTTGAGACTCCATCTTATATAATTTGAACATGTGACTAGGGGGGACCAGTCCCTAAAGCAGGACATTATCCTTGGTAAAATGTAGTGTAAGTAAAAAAGAAAGTCCTGAAAAAGATGGAATGACACAGTGTTTGCAACAGTGGACTCAAAGATGGCAGGGATTGTGCAGATGGCACAGGACCAGGCAGTGTTTCATTCCGTTGTATATAGATAGGGTCACTATCATTTGGAACCAACCTGATGGCACCTGATAACATCAGCAAAGACAAGGACAAACTTAGAGTATGGAAGGTATGTCCTTAATAGCGTGAAGATACGTTACAAGGAAATATATTTGTAAAAGTAAGCAAATGTAAAATGATTTTCTTATGGGAAACAGCAGGGTATTAAACAGTGTATTATGCAAGTGTGATTGTAGTTGTTGTTGTTAAGTGCCATCAGGTCGGTTCTGACCCATAGCGACCCTGTACAGGGTTTCCGATGCTGTAAATCTTTATGGGAGCAGAAAGCCTCATCTTTCTCCAGCAGAGAGGCTGGTAGTTTCGAACTTTTGGTCAAATATGCAGGCAGTACCAAATAATGGGGCATATTCCCGTTAAGAGTTTATACTTCAAACATTTAATTAAAAGCTCACATAGTAATTCTTAGAAGTAAATCTTGAAATAATTATCTGCTTTTGTTCTATATTATTTCTCATTCTTTAAAATTAATTACAACTATACCATGTTATTTATAATAGTAGAAAAAGTTCATGCTGTTTTGGCAACAGAAATTTGCAAAATTAAAAACTAAAAATATTCATAAACACATTTCTGACATTGGCATTTGTTGTGGATTGAATCATGTCCCCCAAAATATGTATTATAAAACCTAACCTCTGTATCAGTAGTTATAATGATATTTGGGGTTGGGTAGTACTTATTATGTTAAAAAGACAAGATTGGTATATGGTGTATTTTGAATTTATGTGTACTGACTTAGGAGTTTAAATACAAGCTAGCATAGTTGGGAGAAGAAACTATCACAAATATCTGAAGATTATCCAGGGGCAGATACTGAGAATAAACTAGAACCTTCCTCCAGAGTAGACTGAGAGAAAATCTTCACCTAGAGTTGGGTGATCAAAAAATAAAATATTCTACAAACACAATGGAGAAAAGATTGAAGTTGTCAAGGACTTCATTCTTCTTGGATCAACTATCAACACTCGCAGAAGCAGCAGTCAAGAGATCAGACGATGTATTGCACTGGGCAAATCTGCTGCACAGGAACTTTTTAAAGTATTGAAGAGCAGAGATGTCAGCTTGAAGACTAAGGTGCGCCTGACCCAGGCCATTGTGTTTTCAATGGCCTCATATGGATGCGAGAGCTGGACAGTGAATAAGGATGATCATAGAAGAATTGATGCCTTTGAGTTGTGGTGTTGGAGGAGAATACTGAAGGCGCCATGGACTGCCAAAAGAACCAATAGATCTGTTTTGGAAGAAGTGCAGCCAGAGTGCTCCTTGGAGGCCAGGATGGCTAAGCTTCATCTCTCCTACTTTGGATATATTGTCCGGAGGAAACAATCGTTGGAGAAGGATGTCATGCTGGGTAGGGTGGAGGGTCAGAGAAAAAGAGGAAGACCCCCAACGAGATGGATCAGCCAGGTGGCATCATTGATGGACTCAAGTGTGGCAGCGGTAGTGAGGTTGGCCCAGGATCAGACATTGTTTCGTTCTGCTGTGCATGGGGTCGCTATGAGTCGGTTCCGACTTGTTGGCACCTGACAACAACAACAACATATCTTTCTGGTATTCTCTGCTTACATTCAAGATCCATCTGACTTTAGCAATGATATTTCTAATTCCACATTCTCTTCTGACTCTGGCTCAAAAGTCTGACATGTTTTCTGTCAGTGTAGTATTACAACCATTTTTAAAATTATTTTCAAAAAAATTTTAATTTCATGTTTTATCAGTAATACTGTTTGATGATTTCCATATTCTGTTAGGAGTGGGCACAGGTAGGTAGCTGTCTTCCAAATTTCTTAACATAGATGTGTGAGCACTTTCAGCTGCTTCAGTTTGTTGAAAGACTTCAATTTGTATTCCATATTTCAATTTCGATTGTATTCAGTTTCATTTCCTGGAGGCTTGTTTTTCATCAGTGCTACTTGGACTTCTCCCTTAGTACCATCAGTTCTTGATGATATGCTGCCTCTTGAAATGGTTAAACAGCGACTCTTTGGTTTCAATACAGTGACTCTGGGTATTTCCTCCATCTTCTTTTGATGCTTTCTGCATCATTCAATATTTTGCCCAGAGAATCCTTCAAGTCAAGGCTTGAATATTTTCTTCAGTTCTTTGTTTGAGAAATGCTGAGCCTGTTCATCCTTTTGGTTGTTTTTTCCTCCATCCAGGCCTTTGCACATGTCATTATAATATTTGATTTTATCTTCTCAAGCTGCCATTTGAAATGCTATGTTCAGCTTTTTACTTCCTCATTTCTTCCATTTTCCTTAACTTCTTTACACTTAAGAACAAGTTTAAGACTCTCTGCTGATATCTATTTTGGTCTTTTCTTTCTTTCTTTCTTTTCTTTTCATTGTCCTTTTGTCTTCTTCTTCATGATGTTCTTGATGTCATCCCACATCTCTTCTGGTCTTTGGTCATTAGTGTCTAATGCATCAATCCAATCTTGAGATTTAAATTCAGGGGAGCTCTGATGGTCTGGTTTTCACTTTTTCCAACTCTGTGTTTTCCAACTACAGATTCTTCCCCTTTGTTTCCAAGCTTTACATTCCAATCATCATTAATTATCAGCGCAGTTTGATTGCATGTTGGATCAATTTCAGACTCAATCAGCTGGTAGAATTCTTCAATTGCATCATCACTAGTTTAGTGGTTGGTGTGTAAATTTGAATAATAATGATATTAACTGGTCTTCCTTGTACCTTTATGGTTAATATCTTACCACAAACAGCATTGTATGTCAAGACAGATCTTAAAATGTTCTTTTTGAAGTGCATCATGGCCTAGGAATAATTGTACCTAACATTTCTTAAGTGCTTGTTTTTTGACAGATATTGTTCTAAGTTATTTGCATGTATAGCTCATTGAATTTTATAGGAACTTTATACAGTAAAAATATTGCTAATCCCTCTTTAAAGGCAACTGAGACACAGAAATGTATATGAGTTGCCAAGAGTAATTTGAATTGAAGTGAAACAATATGGCTTTTGAGTCTGACCTCTTAATCACCAAGTTTCAGTTTCCATCACTCCCATATTTAGGGAAGATATTTTGAGATACAGCTAAAATTTGTTGGAGCAACTATCAGAAAAGTCAAGCTTTATTCAAATGTAAGGACTCCCTTTGTTGGGTTATACTGGGAAGAACTAGACTTGCTTGGTGTAGCGCTATTGAGCACTGGACCACAAGTTCAGTTTGAACGTCAAGGTCAACTTGAACTGCACGGTCAGTGGTTCAAAATCACCAGCTGCTCCTTAGAAACCCTATACAGGGTCCCTATGAGTCACTTAGCAATCACAACAACAAGTCTTTATGAAAGCAGACTGCCTCATCTTTCTTCCACAAAATGGTTGATTGGTTCAAACTGCTGATCTTTTGGTTTGCAGTCCAACACTTAAACCACTGCATTTCCAAACCTCTTTCAAATGGAGAAACACTATACAAAATGTAACATAAGTTAGTTTTTTATGGTACAAGTATATATACATATTTCTTTATAGTTTAACCAGGAGCAAAGTAACAATTGTTATTGTTGTAGTCTCTGGGTAGGGTAAACTGTTAACACCACCATTAGTCGAAAAGTTGGTGGTTTGAGCCCATCCAGAAACTTCTTGAAAGATAAGCAAGGTGATTTATTTTCAAAAGGCCACAGCCTGGAAAACCCTACTGAGTATTACTCTGTACACACAGTATCACAGTGAATCATCATCGACTTAGCAGCAACTAACAACAACAGTATGGTTACAGTTGCTGCATTTCATAAATAAAATCTTTCAAACATTCTGAAAATTCTTTGAGTCATATTTTTCTCCTGCCCATTTCCAGCCTGAATAACTATATTATTTTTTAGAATAAACATCTACCTGTGTGTGTGTTTCCCCTCATTAATGGAATTAAAGGTAGTAGAAAATGCATTATGTTTGGACAGGAAGAAAGAACAGAAGTGATTGGGTCATTTGAAATATACAGGGTCTAGCAGCTTCCTTCACAGTGATTTCATTTTCAATATTGAAATGGCTGGAAAAATGTCTTAGTAAATAAGAATTCTTGCAGTTTCCATCTGTAGTTATACAATTGCTACTCCCAAAGGAATAAAGATTGTTCCTGGTCTGTACATGCGCTTGATTCCTTTTTGCTTTCTAGTAATTTCCTTGTCACATTGCTTTACATTGTTTGAAAGGTATTCATTTAGAAGCTAAATCAATTCGATGAAGACTGTAAATATCTTATGGAGAAAATACAAAAGCAAAAAATGATTTAGGCAAAACTGTAGCTTCATCTTAATAATTATTTGGTTCAAATAATTGATTTCTAGTTTTGTTTTAATTATTTTTTAACATTTACCAATTACATTTTATTAGGTACTTCTCAAAGTAAGGAATATCATTTAAAAGCTAGCTAGACAGATAGAATTTCCCTTAGAGGGTTTTCTTGGCTGCAATCTTTACAGAAACAGATCACCAGATCTTTCTCCCACAGAGCAACTGGACCACTGGGTGTGTTCAGTCCCCCAATTTTTCAGTTAGGATAACTGTTACACAACCAAGTCATAGCTATAAGAAACACATTTAACAAAGGGAAGAGAGAGCGAGCAAGATGGCAGATGAATGCATAACAGAGAAGTTAAAAATTAAGAAATTCCAAAAGATACATTATAGTACCATCAATATCAATAGCTAGAGAAATATGTTTGGTTTTAAAATATCAACATCAGAAATAAATTAAGACAAAAATCATAAATAGGTGATAAATACATTGCTGGAACTCATTCCTTTAATACCATTGGCTCTTAATAACATGCTAATTGTTGAAATGGTTGAATATCAACCAATTATTTTTGGTACTTCTGTGCATACCTTCCATCCTTCATGATGTTTCATGTGTTGCTCAATATTTTGCCTGTTGTTGTTATTGTTAAGGGCCCTCGAGTCAGTTACAACTGATAGTGACCCTGTATATGGTTTCCAAGGAACAGCTGGTAATTTCAAACTGCTATCCTTTCTGTTAGCAGCCCAATGCATAAGTCACTACATTACCAAAAAATCACAATATTGTAACTCGACACTTGAATTTTTCTTCACTTCTTTCAGCTTGAGGAATGCAGAGCATGTTTTTCCCTTTAGACTTGTTTGTCACTCCAAAGTCTTGGCACTTAACAACAACAATAGCAAAGCACTGAAAGTGACAGTTAGTCATAAAAGATATAGCATAAATTAATGAACTATTACTCCTGTTGTGAGATCATTTAACAATAATAGTGTAAGCAATTCAGAGAATTATAAAGTAACAAATTCACAACAATATGTTATTGTTGTTGTTATTGTTGTTAAGTTTCATCAAGTCAGTTTTCCAACTCACAGCGGCCACATGTACAACAGAATAAAATTCTGCCTATTCCTGCAGCATCTTTGTGACCATTGCTATCCTTGAACCCATTGTTGTAGCCTCTTTTTCAGTCTATCTCATTAAGGGTCTTCCTCATCAGCTAAAAAAGGGATGTGGACCAACTGTGGAACAGATAATTAGTTGTTATTTGTAAATTCTGGCTGAAGTTGAAGAAAATAAAAACAAGTTCATGAATGCAAAAATATGACCTTGAGTGTATTCCACCTGAATTTAGAAATCATCTCAAGAACAGATTTGATTAATTAGACATTAATGAATAGTCCCAAAAGGTTGTGGGATGACATTAAGAGCATTATCCATGAAGAAAAAAAGGTTATTTAAAAGACAGGAAAGGAAGAAAACACCAAAATGGATATCATAAGTGAGTCTGAAACTTGCTTTTGAATGTAGAGAAGCTAAAGCCCATGAACAAAATGATGCAATCAAAGAGCTGAACAGATAATTGCAAATCACAGCTCGAGAAGTATTACAATGTAATGTGCAAAGACCTAGAATCAGATAACCAAAAGGAAAAAATAAGCTCAGCATTTCTATATCTGAAATGTTTCTCAGATCAGGTGTTACCTCCTCCAAGAACCCTTCCATCCTAGTCTGCTTTGTGTTCGTCGATGGAAGCAATTTTCACTTCATTCCATAACTTTTCCGCTTATTTTTTGAGATGTAAGCTCCAGGAAGCAGGGACAATGTCTAGCTGAGAGAACTGAAGACAAAATTCAAGTCTCAGATTGCAGTATGGAGGATTCTAGGGACAAAATATTTACTGATACAGTGGCAGTAATAGTGGACTCAAACATAAGAACAATTGTGAGGATGGTGCACAACTGGACAGTGTTTTGTTCTACTGTGCATTGTGTTGCTATGATTACGAACAAACTGGACAGCACCTAACACCAATCTGTGTTCTTTTTAAAACATGTTTGGTTGTATTGAATTTCATTAACTTTTGGATAAAACCTTCCGTCATTACTGTATTCTTCTAAAATGTGCTCGTTTATTTTTTTTTCTAATATCCAGACTTTCTTTATTATTACACCACAATACAGATTTACAGAGCATTCATTGCATTTCAACATTTTTTTTAGAATCTTTATGATAAGAAAATATAGTATTTGTTTTCATCCAAATGTACTTGTACATGTGGCTCTCTGGTTCACTGTATATGCTGAAGAAGATTTCAAAAGGCATTTAGTATTCTTTGGTTTAAAATATGAACCCACAAATTCAAAGAAATGCAAAATGCATCATTACATCGAGAAATCGCTGCTACACAAATCAGTCCTCTAAAGCTAGATTTAAAATAATACACTTATATACCAATATATAATGCCTTAAGGAGTTAAAAAAATAGTATAAAATTGATAACATATTGATCAGATGTGTGAAAAAGTGATAATTTTCTCAATTTATAATTAAAATATATGTAAAATATGCCATATTTGAATATTTTGAAGAAACTATCAGCATTG
>NW_006408592.1:7701826-7718549 GCF_000296735.1 Chrysochloris asiatica
ATATACAGAGAATAAGTAATAGGTATTATAAAATTTAATATCTAGCATTGTTTGACTCACCAACCATATTTTGCGACTACTGATTCTTCCTCTCTGTTTTCAACTTTCATATTCCTAACATCAAGAATTATCAATGTATCTTGCTTGCATGTTTGATCAATTTCATCACTGGCTTTAGTGGTTGGTATGTAAATTTAAATAATAGTTGTATAAATGGATCTTCCTTGTAGGTATATGGATATTTTCCTCTCACAGACAGCATTGTACTTCAAGATAGATTTTGAAATGTTCTTTATGAGTATGAATGCTATGCCAGTCCTCTTCACTTTGACATTCCTGGCATAGTAAACCATATGATTGTCAGATTTAAGACTTCAAATGCAATCAATTTCAGCTCACTAATGCCTAGGATAGGATCTCTGGTAGCGTAGTGGTTAGGAAACGGGCTGCGAACCTCAGGAACAGTGGTTCAAAACTACCAGCTGTTCTGCAGGAGAAAGATGAGGCTTTCTGCTCCTGTAAAGATTTACAGCCTCGGAAATCCTGTACAGAGTTGCTATGAGTCGGAACTAACTCCACGGCACATAACAACAACAACAAATGCCTAAGATATCGATGTCTATGCACTCCATTTCATTTTTGGCAACTTCCAATTTTCCTAGTTTCATACTTCATACATTCCATGTTCTGATTATTAATAAATAATGGATTTTTTTTCTTTTCATTTTGAGTTATGCCCCATCAGCAAATGAAGGTCCTGAAAGCTTTGCTCCCTTTACCTCATTAAGTTAACTGCTTTGAGAAGGCAGTTTTTCTCTAGATGATTTTGAATGCCTTATCTTCTGGAACTATATCTGACAATATTCTGCGGCTATCTATAGTATTTTCATATTCTGGTACTATGTGTAACAGAATCCCTTGGTGTTCCTAAGGTTTTTAGTGACTAATAATTCAGAAATAGTCTGCCTCTCCATCCTAGTCTGTCTTAGCCTGAAAGCTCTACGGACACCTCTTCACCATGGGAGACCTTGCTGGTATTTAAAATACTGGTGTCATAGCTACTAACATCACAGCAACTTCAATCTTTTCTCCATCTATATGAATGTTAGTTACTGGTCCAGTGGTGAAGGTGTTAGTTTTCTTTACAATGAGGTGCAACCCATACCAAAGGCTGTGATCTTTGATCTTCATCAGTAAGTATTTTAAGTCCTCTTCTCTTTCATCAAGCAGGGTTGGATCATCTGAATATCACAGGTTGTTAATGAGTTGTCCTCCAATCCTGTTACCATGTTTTTCTTCATATAATCCATCTTCTTGTATTATTTGATTAGTATACAGATTGAATAAGTATCATGAAAGAATACAACCCTGGCACACACCGTTCCTAATTTTAAACCATTTGGTGTTCCTTTGTTCTGTTCAAAAAAGTAACTTCCTCTTGCTCTGTGTACAGGTTCCTCATGAGCACAATTATGTGATCCGGAATACTCATACTTCACAATGTTGTCCATAATTGTCATTATCCATACAATCAAAAGTCTTTGTGTAGTAAATAAAGCATAGGTAAACATCTTTCTGGTATTCTCTGCTTTCAGCCAAGATCCGTCTGGTGTCAGCAATGATACCCCTCATTCCACATCCTCTTCTGAATCCGGCTTGAACCTTTGAAAGTTGTCTATCAAAGTATGGTTGTCACCACTTCTGTATTACCTTTAGTAAAACTTTACTCACATGGGATATCTATCAATGATATTGTCCAATGATTTCTGCATTCTATTGGGTTGGAACACCTCTCTTTGGAATGGACACAAATATAGATCTTTTCCAGTCAGCTGGCCAGGCAGTTATGTTCTAAATTTCTTGGCACAGATAAGTGAGTGCCTCAAGAGCCACATCACTTTCTTGACATATTTCAATTCATATTCCACCAATTCTCAGTGCCTTGTTCCTTGCCAATGACTTCAATGCACCTTGGACTTCTTCTTTCAGGATCATTGGTTCTTGATCATATGCTACCTCTTGAAATGGTTAAACATTGACCATTTCTTTTTGATACAGTGACTCTGTGTATTCCTTCATCTTCTTTTGATGCTTTCTTTGTCATTCAGTATTTTGCCCATAGAATCTTTCAGTACCACAAGTCGAGGTTTGCATTTTTTTGTCAGTTCCCTCAGCTTGAGCCAAATAACTGCATGAATGTAATGATTGTTCCTTCCCGTTCTCTCCATCCCCAACTTATCACCCACTTGTAAGGTGAAAAAACAACAAAAAATTTGTCCTCTGCCATCCTTGACCGAGAGGACTGACACCTCAATGGGAACATGGGATCTCCACTCATCAAAAAATAAAATAAATACATTGAAATATAATGTTGAAAATACTTCACACAGAAGGAAATGAAATTTGAAATATGTGTGACAAAAGTTAATATTCCCTAGAAATTTTAGGTTTAAAATTTAAAAACTGGAAGTATTTGTAATGAGTGCTGGTGAAGTAGTTACAAAACTCTGCCAGATATATGGTTGTTACCTTTAAAATAACTTAAATCTATTTGGAACTCAATATACCAACAAGCTGCAAAAACCTGATGTTTCTATCCATGGCTCAATAATTACATCCCTAAATATTTTATTAAAGGAAATTATTTAAGAAGATGTAATTTATAATTAGCATAGTGGTTACAACTCGGACTGTGAACCTTAAGGTCAACGGTTAGAAACTACCAGCTGTTCCACGGGAGAAAGATGAGGCTTTCTGCTCCCATAAAAGTTTACAGCCCCAGAAACCCTGTACAAGGTTGCTATGGGTCGGAATCGACTTGGCAGCACTCAACAACACAACAGTAACAACAAATATAACAAAAATTAAAATAAGTATGTGTCATTAGGAAAATGTTACTTGCTTTATGATATATCAGAATGATGCTATTTATGATGATCTGTAGTGTGGTAGATCACATAATAGTTCTCTATCAGTGGCTCTTAAAAAGAACAACAAAAATATCAGGGAGTCCTATTGTGGTCCTGTAGGATAAGCACTGGACTGATAACATGAGGTCAGCTGTTCAAACCCACCAGCTGCCCCTTGGAAACCCTAAACAGAGTTCCCATGTTTAGAAAATGATTTGGCAGTGCTTAATAACAACATGAAAAAATATCTACATTCTAATCAGTTAATCCTTTGACTAATTTACCTTACATGGCAAGGGAAACTTGCATATGTAATTATGGTCATAGAGCTTAAGATAGAGCTATTACTTGGATTTTCCAGTCCAATCTAATTAATACTTCATAAAAAGGACACAACTCTCTCCAGCTCACATGAGAGAGATGCTTCAGAATAGGTAAACAGAAAATATGAGAAAGAAGAACATAGCAGAGATTTCAAGTGTAAGAAGGATTTTGCATTCAACTGGTGATGTTGGTTCTGAAATATAGTGGACTCCCAAATGAAAGTCAGCAAGGAGAGGAAAAATTCATTCCTATAACATTAAGTACTGAATTTGACCTACAGCTTGAATAAATTTGGAAGCAATTATTTCTGCAGAGTCTCCAATCTGGATGCAGCCTGATCAATACCTTGATTTCGATCTTGCAACATTCATAGTAGAAATAGCTATCTGTTTACCTGTAGAAATGAGAAAGGATATAGTTATCTCATTGTAAGTATATAAATTGTGATAATTTGTTACTAAAGACATAAAAACCATTTATGTAGACTGTGTGCAAAAACATTGTAAAGTATTCATGTCAGTATGCTTAATTAAAGGGCCAAGTACTACACAAACACAACAAAACAATACTCAAAATTACATATATACCATTCTGTAATTAGGTAAAATATAGATAAGCAACTATACAAAGAAGAAAATTCCTTTAAGTGGTAGAATTAGGTATATTTATGATTATTACTTGCAATGATTGCAATCATTATTTTATTTTACTTACTACTGTTGCAATTAGGATCCCTGATACTGACATTAAGGTAAGCATAGGACTTCTGATCAGAAGGTTCAAATTCACCAGCCACTCCTTTGTAGATAGACTAGACAGTCAGTTTCTGTAAAGGATTTTCAACCTCAGAACCAGTATTGAGTAGTTAGTTCTACTCTGGGAAAGTTGGACAGTGAATAAGGAACACTGTAGAAGAGTTGTTGGATTTGAATTGCTGCATTTGAATACAGTACTGTCGAAGAATATTAAAAGTATTAAGGACTGCCAGAAGAACAAACAAATCTGTGTTGGAAAAGTATAGCCAGAATGATCCTTAGAAACTAGGATGGTGATACTTTGTCTGTCATACTTCGGATATATTATCAAGAAGGACCAGTGCCTAGAGAAGTGTATCATACTTGATAAAGTGGAGGGTCAGTGAAAAAAGGAAGAACCCCTTTAATAAATATAGTATAAATATAAAAATTTATTCCTATACCAGTGCCTTTCAATGAGAAGTTATGTTATCTGTTTTACGAAGACTACATGCCCATTTTTGGAAGAGCTATATGTAAGAGGTTGCTGCATTTAAGTATGAATAAATAATCTTGTCTGGCTTCTTAGTTTCCCAACTCTCCACATTTGCTGTCACAGAATTGTGACATACTTGGTTTTACCATATTGTGACATACTTGGTTTTACCATATTGTGACATACTTGGTTTTACCATATTGTGACATACTTGGTTTTACCATATTGGTTTTACCATACTTCCAGTTTTATGACCAAACGATCTTTCTGTCAGTGACACATATAATTCAGTACTAATTTAGCCTGTAAATTCATTGTTTTCTGCTATATCTCAGCTTTAACGATCACACTTTCCAACTAGTAGCCAGTTCATGAAACAGGGCCTCTACCTTGCGTATGTGTGAATCTGTGCGTGCATGTGTGCCAGTTCTGGTAACTTAATTCACATGAAGTATGAAAAGAAGGGTGCTGACTAGTCATGGATAAGATGAATATGATTCAGAGAGACTGCTATAAGAATTACAGAAACTGAAATTCAGTAAGGCTGGGTTAGCCAATGAAAAGTTAAGTCCATAATCCTTGAAGAGAGACTTGAGATGAAGTCAGTAGGATTAATACAGAGGATTGTAAGGAGCACTGTTGTTAGTTTCTGTCAAGTTGATCCTGACTCATACTGCCCCATGTGTGCAGATTTAAAACTGCTCAATAGGGTTTTCAAGGCTATGACATTTTAAAAAAAGCAGATCACCAGGCCTGTCTTCCAAGGCTCCTCTGGGTAGATTTTACCTGCCAAAATTTTTGCTTGCAGTTGAGCCCTTAATCCTTTGCAAAGGGAAATCAGATGCAGAAGTATATCTGAAACAGGCTAGGTAGGTCCAGGATGATGTCCACAAACACTGGATTTTGGAATGGTATTAATGAGTTTGCAGGCACACCTTATGAGGTCAAGCTAAATGAATATCAAGGCATTCATCTGTCCCTGCAACCTGCTAGGCACTCCCTCCAGCTCCTCCAGTCATCTGGCTATCCTGTATTTTTTACTGTTATTTGAGGCCATGGAGGGCTGTTCTTGATCATTTGTCCCATGGCTAACCATTTGGTGACTGTTGAGATCTCCTGTGTGTGGAACGCCCCTCCAGTGCCCTGACTGCTAAAAATGAATCTCTGAAAATGGTATTTGAATCAAAGCAAACAAGAGGCAGTGGGAATGCTTGAGTAGTCTTCACCATGCTGCCAGCCACTCCTCTGATCTATGACTGTGTTATGTATTTTCAATTGCCTTTCATTTTTATCATTACAACATGTGGCTCTCATCTTTCTCTCCCTTTCTGAATCTGTCAAGGTTTAAAAGTAAATGCCTCCGAAATTAGGACAAGAAAAAGATATAAAAAAGCAATAAAACTTCCTTAGGGGACAGAGAGAGAAACCCATCTTCTCTGTAGTTGTGTAGGGTTGAAGAGGGCTCTCAGGAGGGAAGAACTGAACAAAAGCTGCCCAGGGACATCCATGTGCCCTTTTATGCTCAGCTATTGGATCAGAAGTTGTCAACAGTTTTTGAAGAAATGACTTTGTCAAAGCCAGAAAGTGCCCTGCTTCTCTGTACTTAAATATTTTGATAAAAAAGCATAAATAGAAATGTCTAGAATTATAAGCAGTCCCCCAGTTACGAACAAATTCCATACCTAAGTTTGTCTTTAAAATGATTTAGTAAATCAATTGAACAATAAGATATGAAGGTTCATTAGAGCGTCAGTCAAATGTTTGTCTTAGTAAAGAGTATATAATATAGCTTTCTGTGAATAAAAAAAACATGATAGAAACTCTTCCAGATACACTACAGCATCTTTAACATAATAATAGTGTAATAAGTAAAATAATTCTTTAATATGCCTAACCCAATGGTCACTGTTTGTTGTTGTGAACCATTGTAGGTTACCTGCAGCGTAGACAGGGAAGACTCTGCAGCCCTCACATGACCAGTCTCCTGTGCTCCTCTAACTCTCTCCTGGCAACAGTGGCCACAAGCTTGTCCATTTCTCACCCATACTTTCCCTCCCTACAATTGCTGTGAACCTGATGCCTGGTTGTGGCTGTAGGGTGCCAGACCAAAGTAAGAATGGGCTGTGATCAGACTCTGGGGTCACTTTGCCACACCTGATTGCAGACAATGTTAAAGTGATATCTGATGGGCGGTGTAGAGCTAAGCTAAGTCTTCACCAGCCCAAGGCCCCAGAACTAGTCCACAGTGGTTCTAGGGCCAAGGTGAAGGTGCTGCATTACTGCCTAGTCTGGGCACCTCACATACCATCTGACTTCCAGACTTGGTTCTACATGGGCACCTCAGAGTCTGGAGCTGGGTGGGTATGGGAATCGCCCTGTGGCTAATGGAGGTAAGGTGAAAAGCTATTTGGACCTTTTCTGTGCATACTCTGTTGATTTATGATCAAGGGAAGACATTCAGAGTTTGGGTGGTAACAGTTGGTTGTATGTAAGTAGAATGTGTGCAACCTAGAGATGGCCTGTGTACAAATTATCAGAACTGCTCCGACCTTGGTGGTGGTGGTGGCTGTGTACCGTGGAGTCGGTTCTGAGGTGTAATGATCCTCCATAGGATTTCTGAGGCTGTCAGTCTTTATGGGAGCAGAAAGCCTCATCTTTCTTCCACAGAATGGCTGGTAGTTGCTAACTGCTGACCTTGAGATTGATTAGCTGCCTGACTCATAACCACTATGTTACCAGAGCTCCTTGCTGCTACCTTGGTCCTAACTATATCATTTTTCATCTGGAAAATATTAAGGTTTCTTGGTTGGTGTCTACTTTCACATCTGCCCTCTCTAATTTTTTTTTTTTTTTTCTGCACAGTGGCCAGAGGAATATATTAATATGTAAATCAAATAATACCATACCCCTCAAACATCCCAAATGCATTCAGGAAAATAAAAACAAAAAAAAACATTTTAACTGGACCTGCAATTTCCTGCATGATATGGTCCAGGCTAAAGCTCAGACTTAATTTCATATGCTTCCTCTTTGCTAACTGAGCTCCAGACAATTGTAGCTGCATCACCAACGCCCTCCATATAGAGCCTCATCCTCTCTATTAAGCTTTTACTGATATTCCCTCATTTTCACTCCTGTTATACCCAATATCAATCTTGATGTGTATGTCCCATAACAACTTACTTGATATTGTTTTTATTAAGTGTTGTCAAGTTGGTTCCTACTCACAGCAACCCAGTATAAAATTTCTGAGAAGCAAATGGTGAATTTGAAACACTGACTTATTACACCGCTTATTTATTTTCACTTATTAAAGCACTGGAATGCTAAGTGACAGCTCAGCAGTTCAAACCCACCCATCCCTCCTTGCAATGCTATACAGAGTCACTATGAGTCAAAACTAACTCCACAACACTTCACAACAATAGTGATTATCATCATGCTTAATATATTTGTGTTTCCCTGGCTTCAAACATTAGTCTAACTTAGAACAAATGACTGACATTTCTTTAATGTACCAATGAGAAGTGAGGTGAGGTGGGGAGATTTGTTGTAGGGAAGGTGGACTAAATTTGAATCTAACACATTTATTATGATGATTAAGAGTGCCTACTTTGGGATGCAGATAGGTATCCTGTGATACAACAATGAATAATTGTTATCAGGACTGATTGTAAGGGCTGGAAATGTAAAGGTGGATGTTTTGGGGCAAAGGGAGGGGAGTGATTAACCTTGCAGTCTAGGATCAGAGGTCCCTGGGACCATCAAAAGAGAAGAGCAGAGAACGGAAACCTACCGAGAGAAGCAGTGATGCCAGGGATGGAGGCAGAAACAGAAACGATGACATGGGGAGATGGAGCAGCTGGAGACTTTGGACCTGGAGAGAGAGAGGGCCATTGTGCGGACGACAGGGGGGCAGGCTTGTGGGGTATACCCTTTGGTTGATCGATGATGCATGGAAGGGATTGTAACCATGGCAAGGAAACGATATATGATGGGATCAATGTGAAGCTGATATCCCCATGTAAACTATCACATAATTCACAATAAAGCATTAAAAAAAAAAAAAAAAAGCCTATTCTGAAGTAACCTATCTGGTTTAAACCCCATCTCTTCTTCTTATGAGTTGGAAATATGAATTGATACTCTTATTGTAAGTATACTCAGATTCTATACTAAAAGAATTAAGGATGATAGGTACCAACATCTACTGGGCACTGATATGCAGATGATAAAACCTTGCTTGTTGAAAGCAACAAGGACTTAAAATACTTAGTGGTGAAAATCAAAGCGCACAGCCTTCTGTATCGATTACACATTAATGCAAAGAAAATGAAAATCTTAACAACAGGATTAGTAAATAATATTATGATAAATGGAGAGAAGCTTGAAGTTATCTAAGACTTCATTTTACTTGGATCTGTAATCAACACTCATGGAAGCTGAGTCAAGAAATCAAACGATATATTGCATTAGACAAGTCTGCTGCACAAAATGCCTTTAAAATGTTCAAGAGCAAAGGTATCAGTTTGAGGACTAAAGTGAACCTGATCCTAGCCTAGCCTTGGCATTTTAAATAGCCTCATATGCATGTGAAAGTTGGACAATGAGTGAGGAAATACCTTAGAAGTGATGCATTTGAATTATGGTGTTGGAGAATATTGAAAGTGCTGTGGACTGCTAGAAGAACAAAGGAATCTGGGTGGGAAGTACAGCCAGAGTGTCTCTTAGAAATTAGGATGGTGAAACTTTGTCTCTCATTCTTCAGATTATTGTCAGGAGGCACTAGTCCCTGGACAATGATAATTATGCTTGATAAAGTAGAGGGTCAATGAAAACAGAAGGTCCCATATTTAGGTGGATTGGCATAGTGGAAGCAGCCATGATCTGTAGTGTAGCAACAGTTGTGGAGATGGTGCAGGTCTGGCAAGTATTTCATTTTGTTATGCTTAGGGTCACAAGAGTATAGCCAACTCAGTAGCATCGAACAACAACAACAACAAATCTAAGCACTCACTGCATGTTGAGCCATTTAATCCCAAAGACACTAATGCACCATCATCATAGTTCTTGCTATTCTTGCACCTACTGTTCCTGCCACCATGCCAACTCATTTCATAAACCCTCTACTTTACCACATGATGAAGAAAATATCATTGATGTCTCCTATTTTATGTTGTTATGAGGAATGCATAACTGATAAATTCAAAAACATATTTAAAACAGTGCTTGGCACATCGTAACATTCAATAACTCTTAGCTATGGTAGTTGTTGAAGTCTTTTACTTGTATAATAGAAATGCAAAGAGCTAATCCCTATGTTCAAAATATTCATGGTAGAGCTACCATCAGGCAAAGATGAATACTAAAATGTTGTTATAGAAAATAAATTCAGAACATACAAAAGAAATTTACCTGAATATCAACCAGGCATCAGAATAAATGGCTGACATCACAAAGCTTTACTAACCATGGGTAGAGATCAGAATCAACTGTTGCCAAGGAGGCATATTAGTGGTAAACAGTAGGAGGGATTGTAAAACGTAGACTACAAAATAATTTGCATAGGGAGCTCTGTGCACAGCTTCTGCCCCGAAAATATTCGATCAGCCTCCTCTAAACATACCTTTGTCAGTTTTTAAATAATGCACTGCCTGATTGTGTCTGAAAAATATATCAGCGTGTGTATGCAAATAAATGAGCTATATTTGGCTTTTTAGACACAAGTCTATTTGTGGCAATGCACATATATAACTATAAAACAAAATAGAATGCAACAAATCCTGTTACAATACCTCAGTCATTATAATTCCAGTTACTAATGTTCTTTAATACAGTCTGAGCAGGGCTTTTCCTTGTGTGAGAAACAAAACACTCACAATAATTGGGATCATATATCCTGTGCTAGATATATAACATGCATTGTTACATCTCATTCTCTCAACAATCTAACAGAGTGGGTTCTATTATTACAAATCTAGAGAGGGTAGTAGTCTCAGGAAATTGAGACCAGACAAGTTAGGTAGTCTAACAAAACTTAAAAGTGAAAGCTAGGTTTGGCATGAAAGGCCATTGATTCCTGAATCCATGTTCCTTCTACTTTGTTATACTACTTACATATGATATTGGTCATCAGCTTAGATAAATCTACATGAAACTGTTGGAGGTGACATAAATAATTGTATGGTTTAGGCTCTATTTCTGACTGTGGACTTTTGTCAGCTCCTTTATTCTTTCTGTAGTTGTGGTTGTAGTTGTTAGATGCTGTCAAATAGGCTCCAATTCACAGTGGCCTTATGCACAGCAGAACAAAACAACTCCCAGTTGTACACCCTCCTCATTCATTCTGGTTACACTTGAGCCTTTTGTTGTTGTCACTATACCAACCCATCTGGTTTGGGGGTCTACCTCTTTTACTGACCGTCCACATTCCCGCACATAATATCCTTTTCCAGGGACTAATCCCTTCTAATAACATGTCCAGAGTATGAGAGATGCCATCCTGGATTCTAAGGAGCATTCTCACTGTGCTTCTTCCAATATAGATTGTTTGTTATTCTAACAGTCCATGAGACTTTTACATTTTTCTCCAACACCATAACTCAAATGCATCAAGTCTTCTACAGTCTTCCTTATTCACTATCCAACTTTCATATGCATATGAGGCTATTGAGAATACCATAGCTTGGGTAATCCTTATTGAAGGCTGTGTTCTTTGTTCTTAGTCTTCAAACTGTTTTTGTTTTGTTTTTTTAATTTAATAAATTTTTAAATAAACACATTAAGTTGTTGTTTTATTATCTTGAGAGTTGTATTATAACACCATTAGTACCAATGTGGCTTTGCAACTTACTTGACCCACATTAAACAAGGATGTCAGACTCATCTTCGAACTATCTCACTAGTCCTAGCATGTATTTAGCAATTTTTTTTCCTAATCCTTCATTTGGTCTTTCTCCTTCAAAAGAGCTCATCAGATAAGGATGAGAGTCTCTCAAGTCTATTCTAATTTTACACATTCTTAAAAGCTTGAAAAATAGTGTCTTGGGAAAAAAAAAAATCCCAATATACACACATATACAGAGTTTTTCCCAGGTTGCCCTCACTTACTGACGATTGCAACACATCAACTCATGCTGATTTATCTTTCCTCTAAATAGTTATTAATGACATTATCCGGGGGCGGTGGGGGGTGGGTGAGTGTATTCTCATATTTCTATTATTCCTCTGGGTTTATTCTGTTTCCCAAGTCCAGGTGCAAGTTTCTTGAAGGCCCACTCATTGAACTCAAGTCAATTCCAGCTCATAGCAACCTTATAGGATGGAGTAGGATTGCCCAGATGGTTTCCTAGGCTACAATGTTTATGAAACCAGACTACCACTTTGTTTTTCTCGGAGAAGCTAGTAAGTTTGACCCACCAATACTTTGCTTAGTAAGAGAGGGCTCTTTGAAGGCAACTAACACTTTTTTCAAACCTTGATGATACTTCCCACAGGGTTTTGTGACTACAGAAGAGATCTGCACACCTGCTATGATTTATTGTTTCATTTTGATGATATTTTTGTCTATTTGTTTATTTTGTCAAATATCATCATATTTGATGATGTTTGAGTTTTGTCTCAGTTTGAACTGGCCAAATGACTAAAGATTCCAAATTCTATGCCTATAAAAAACCTTGAAGTGTTTCTTTGTATAACTCTGTATGTTTTATTTGATGCTTTAGCAAATATTTTGACAGTTTCCTACTGTGACTAATATAATTTTTGTTTAATTAATGAACCTTTTCTCAGGCCCAGATTTTAGTGTTTTAATGCACTTTTTCAGCTGCTAAAAAGATACTATTAAAATGCTTAGTGACTGACTAATTTGTAATTTTTCTCTTTCTAAAGTAAATCACAATTTTAAAATAGATTAATCCTTGACTTTCTGTTTTCGTCATTTGTGGGTAATGCAAGTTCTACAAGTCCTGATGTGGCACTGTAGGATAAATACTGGACTGCAAGGTTAATTTGAAATGAAAGGTGGAGGTTCAAATCTACCAGCTGCTCCTCAGAAACCATAGACAGGGCCGCTATGAGTCAGAATCGACTGAACAGCACTTAACAACAACAATAACAGTTTATTGTGATATTCTTTTTGTTTACATTGTGAGAGAATAACAGTTGTATAAAGGGCGATGGGAAAAGCAAGTTACTATAGATTCTCCGGCAGATCAAATGAAGATCTGGAAATTCTTTGGAATAAATTAGTTTACCAAATGCATCCTGTATCTAGTTTGATCTGATGACCACCGTTTCTACCAAAGCATGACTAAGTAGTCAGCGTTTGAATGTCTTCACAGTATTTTCCCAATGAACTAATAGAGTCCACGTAAGGCCCAGAGTCTTATCTTTCTGATACATAGACCAGAGCAGAGGAATAATATTCAATTAATAATAATATTCAGTTAACATAGTGAATACAATCCATATATATTAATTTAATTGAATCAGTCTCACACGGGATTTACAATAACCCCAAGATAAATATAACATCTATTTCACTAAGTAGAAGTTGTATGCTAAAATGCTAACATCAATACACCATGGAGAAACTTCAATTATACTTAAAATGTTTTTAAAACAACACTTGGTATTAATTGGGAATGAGTCAGTCTCTGAAGTACAGGGAAAGAGCCAAAAATTGAGAGGGGGAAAGAAACAAATAGCAGATGGTAATTTAAACTAGCCACGTACTTTCCCTACAGACACTTTAGAAATCACAGCACATCCTAGATAGAGCCTATGTTCTGATGGTGATGTTCCTGGCCCAGTGGACAAGCCAAAATACGCATAGGACACAGGTAGGATGAGTTTAGATAAACTGGTTCCTGAACATTATTTACCCATAATTACATCCCTTTTTTTTTATTCTCTATACTTACATATCAGATTTATTTGATAACTATTCTTTCATCCAGTTTGGTGAACCTCTTCTTGACTCTCTGCTATGCTGTTTACTTTACTGATGATTTCCTTTCTCTCTTTATATTACTATATCAATAAGAACTTTTGGAATTCCTCTCTAAGTAGTGTTAATTGCTGCTTGTTTAGCACAAAAACAATCTTTCCACAAAGTAGATGCATTTTGGTGTTCAAGTTTGTCCTATATGCTAATAGGTTCATATTTTATTTATAATGTAAAAATAATGTTATAAGGCACTTCCTATTTTCCCCATTTTACAGATTGCTAAATCCACTCAGACATTGTTATTGTTTGTTGGGTTCCATTAAGTTGGTATTGACTCATAGGGATCCTATCACAACAGAACAAAACACTGCCCAGTCTTGGGCCAACCTCATAATTCTTGCTATGCTCGAGCCTATTGCTGCTGCCCCTGTGCCAATATATCTTGTTTGTTGTCTTCCTTTTTTTGGCTGACCCACCCATTTACCAAGCATGATATCCTTCTCCAGAGACTGGTCCCTCCTAGTAATATGTCCACAGTATGAAAGAAAAGCTCTGGCCATCCTGGCTTCTAAGGGACATTCTGGCTGTACTTTTTCCAACACATATTTGTTTGTTCTTTTGACAATCCATAGTACTTTTAATATTTTCGCCGAACACCATAACTCAAATGCATCAGTTCTTCTACAGTCTTCCTTATTCACTGTCCAAATTTCACATGCATATGTTGTTGTTGTTGTTGTTGTCAGGTGTCATTGAGTTGGAACCAACTCATAGCAACCCCATGCACAGCAGAACAAAACAATGTCCGATCCTGGGCCAACCTCACTACCGCTGCCACACTTGAGTCCATCAATTGTGCCACCTGGCCAATCCATCTCGTTAGAGGTCTTCCCCTTTATCTCTGACTCTCCACCTTACCCAGCACGACATCCTTCTCCAGCTACCGTTCCCTCTGGACAATATGTCCTAAGTATGAGAGATGAAGCTTAGCCGTCCTGGCCTCCAAGGAGCACTCTGGCTGCACTTCTTCCAAAATAGATCTATTGGTTCTTTTGGCAGTCCATGACACTTTCAGTATTCTCCTCCAACACCACAACTCAAAGGCATCAATTCTTCTATGATCTTCCTTATTCACTGTCCAGCTTTCGCATCCATATGAGGCTATTGAAAATACCATGGCTTGGGTCAGGCGCACCTTAGTCCTCAAGCTGACATCTCTGCTCTTCAATACTTTAAAAAGTTTCTGTACAGCAGATTTGCCCAGTGCAATACATCGTCTGATCTCTTGACTGCTGCTTCCGCGAGTGTTGATAGTTGATCCAAGAAGAATGAAGTCCTTGACAACTTCAATCTTTTCTCCTTGATAAGAATGTTGTTTATTGGTCCAGTGATGAGTATTTTTGTTTTCTTAACATTGAGATGCAATCCATACTGAAGGCTGTGCTCTTTGATCTTCATAAGTAAATATTTCAAGTCCCCTTCACTTTCAGCAAAGCAAGGTTGTATCATTGGCATATCGCAGGTTGTTAATGAGTCTTCCTCCAATCCTGATGCCACGTTTTTCTTCATAGAACCCAACTTCTCATATTATTTGCTCAGCATACAGGTTGAATAAGTATGGTGAAAGAACACAACCATGTTACACACCTGTCCCAATTTAAAAACATTCAGTGTTCCCATGCTCTGTTTGAACAACTGCTTCTTGGTCTAGGTACAGATTTCTCAGAAGTACAATGAGGTTACTGAAAATGCCATGGCTTGGGTCAGGCACACTTAGTCCTCAACAGATCACATAGCCAAAAATGGGAGCCAGGCCAAGGAAGTTATTTTCTGATGCAAGAAATCATCAATGAAGTGGTCTTTCTGTAAAAATATTTTATCATTGATAAAATGTTGTGTTCTTAGGTACCTTCTGCAAAACAGAATAAAATACTGCCTGGTCCTACATCATCCCCACACTTGTTGTTATGTGTGAGTCTATTATTGTGGCCACAGTTTCAAACCATCTCATTGAGGGTCTTCCTCTGTTTTCCTAACCCTCCACTTTACCAAACAATGTCCATTACAGGTGATTGGTCCTTCTTGACAATGTGTCCAAAGCAATAGAAAAAAATCATGCCATCCTGACTTCTAAAGATAATTGTTGTTGTTGCTAGGTGGCATCGGGCTGGTACTGACTCATAGCAACCCTATGTACAACAGAACGAAACACTGCCAAGTCCTGGGCCAACCTCACAATTGTTGACAGGCTTGAGCCCATTGATGCTGCCACTTTGCTAGTCCATCTCGCTGGGGGTCTTCCTCTTTTTCTCTGACCCTCCACCTTACCAAATGTGATATTCTTCTCCAGTGACTGGTCCCTCTTTACAATATGTCCAAAGTGTCAGAGACAAAGTTTGGCCATCCTGGCCTCCAAGGAACGCTCTGGCTGCATTTCATCCAACACAGATCAGTTGGCTCTTTTGGCAGCCCATGGCACTTTCAATATTCTCCTCCAACACCATAACTGAAAAGCATCAATTCTTCTATGGTCTTCCTTGTTTACTGTCCTGCTTTTGCATGCATATGTGGTTAGTGAAAATACCATGGCTTGGGTCAGGCACATGTTAGTCCTCAAGCTGACATCTTTGCTCTTCAACACTTTAAAAAGTTCTTGTGCAGTATATTTGCCTAATACAACATGGCATATAATTTCTTTTTTTTTTCATTTTTAGGTCTAATTTTATCTCTTCCCACTTATTTTATGTTTGAAGGTTTTATTCTTTCTTGTCCATAGATAAATTGTTTAAAGAGTTTCATGATAAATTTGATACAATTGTATTTTATATACTTTTTTTTTGTTTGGTTTTCTTGTTTTGTTTGTTATGTTTTATTGTGAATTATGTGATATTTACATGGGAGAACATTAGTTTTACATTCATCCTATCATTTATCATTTCATTGCCATGGTTACAATCCCCTCCATGCATCATCAACCAACCAAAGGGTATATCCTGCAAGCCTACCCCCAGGTCATCAACCCACAGCCCCTCTCCCTCTCTGGGTCTAAAGTCCCCAACCACTCCATCTCTCCACGCCATCATCTCTGTCTCCATCTCTGGCATCACTGCTTCTCGGAGTAGGGTTCTGCTCTCCTCTCTTCTCCCTTGATGGTCCCAGGGACCTCTGCTCCTAGACTGCAAAGTTAATCACTCCCCTCCTTGCTACAACACATCTACCTTTACATTTCCAACCCTCACAATCAGTCCTGATAACAATTATTCACTATTGTAGCACAAGAGACCTATCCTCATTTCCTTTCATCAGCCCC
>NW_006408592.1:7719093-7738915 GCF_000296735.1 Chrysochloris asiatica
GGTCTGCACGGTCTGCATCAGATTCCCCCTTATTTATTGTTTGTTTAAGGGACGCTGCCTGTCTTAGGCGGTCAGTGCGAATTCCTCTGTCTTACCCGTCATCGAAACTCATTGCAGCATGGCAATTGTAGCCCCTCCATTTTGGGTAGCCAATGTCCAAGTTGCCCATCCCTGTCTGCTCTGTGTATGGAGGGGGTGAGAATGATCCTTGCTGTAAAGATTTGCTCCCTCTTTTGAGCTACTGCATCCATAGGCATAGGTCAAGTTCATCAAATTGTATCAGATTACTCTTTTTTTTCCTCCTCCTTCTTTTAGTTGAGCTCTGATCATCCAGTCATTGAAGCCAGGCCAAGTGAGTATTATCTGCAAGTGTGGGTGTTCTTGTGCATATGCCCTCTCTTCTACTCTAGTCCTCTGTGGCTATGTCACTGACTCTGGGCTGAGGAGTCACCAGGGCTTGCCACACTGCTGGCCAACCAGGTCTCCACCTGGGTTCACAGGAGTCTATTGAATGTTGTAGGGCTTAGTTTGTAGCTTCATTGCTGGTTTTCCCTCACTTCCCCTTATTGGTGATGAACGTGGTCACCACTCAGAGCATGCATTCCCATTGAGTCTTAGTCTTGGAAGCGGGTTTGCTCTGAGGGGACCCGACCACTTGCCTTGATGTCTTCTGGGTGAGCAACTTGCTTGTTCTTGTAGTAATCAGTCAGTCTGCCTATACTGTTTTGTATTTTTCCTGTTGGTCTTTCTTTCAAGAAGTATCTTCTGTTTTTCTAGCTGCTCCAGACTGGTCTGCTTGTCCTTTCAAGTGGAAATTTCACACCTCTGAAGATTCTAGATGCTGTTCAGGATTCCACCTATGGTCTTATGAAATGCAGAGGGTCTGCAGGAAGCCTCCTTCTCATCTGATTTCTTGACTGCTGCTTCCATGAGTGTTGATAGTTGATCCAAGAAGAATGAATCTTTTCTCCATCAACAAGAATGGTGCTTATTGGTCCAGTGGTAAGGATTTTTGTTCATTATCTAAAGATAATGAATGGTTCAAAATCAGGAAGGTTATGCACCAGGACTGTATCCTTCACCAAACTTGTTCGGTCTGAATGCTGAGCCAAGAATCGGACAATCTGGATTATATGGAGAGGAATGTGACATTAGGATTAGAGGAAGACTCATTAACAATTTGCAATATGCAGAAGATACAACCTTGTTTGTTGGAAGGGAGGAGGACTTAAAATATTTATGTTCAGTCTGGCTAATTCTTCCAGACACCTTTGTTTTTAGTTCTGGAATTTCATTTTGTTGTTGTTTTTAAGTGCCATTGTGTTAGTTCTGATGCATAACAACCCTATATAGGGTTTCTGAGGAACAGCTTGTAGGTTAGAACTGCTGAACTTGTAGCTCACAGTCCATTGCTGGTAATAATCATTTTCAACACTGTAATTCTTCTCTGGTCTTTCTATTCATTGCCCAATTTTCACATTCATATGTGGCTATTGAAGGAGATCTGGTAGTATAGTGGTTGTGAGTCAGACTTCTATCCTCAAGGTCAGCAGTTTGAAACTACCAGCTGTTCTGTGAGAGAAAGATGAGGCTGTCTGCTCCCATAAAGATTTACAGCCCCAGAAACCCTATACAGGGTCGCTATGATTTGGAACCAACTCATGGCCCACTATCACCACCACCACCACGAGCCTATTGAAAATACCAGGGCTAGCGTCAAATGCACCTTAGATCTCAAACTGATATCTTTAAATAGGTCTTTTACAGCATGTTTGCCTCAAGAAATATGTCTTTTGATTTCTTGATTGGTGCTTCCTTGAGTGTTGATTGTGGGCCCAAGCAAAATGTAGCCTTGGACAACTTCAGTCTTTTATCCATTTGTCATGATATTATTTATTGCTCCAGTGGTGAAGATTTTGTTTTCGTTACATTGACGTGCAATTCATACTGAAGACAGTAGTCTTTGATGTTTATCAGTAAGCATTTTATGTCCTCTTCACTTTGAACAAGGAGTGTTATATCATCTGCTTATTGTAGGCTGTTGATGAGTATTCCTTTGATCCTGATGCAACATTTTTCTTCATATAATCCAGATTGTCTGATAATTTGCTCAACATACAGATTGAATAAGTATGGTGAAAGGATATAACCCTTTCCTGATTTTGAACCATTCAGTGTTCTCTTGTTTTGTCTCACAACTACTTCTTGATATGCATGCACGTTCCTTATGAACAAAATTAAGTGTTTTGAAACTCCACTCTTTGCAGTGTTATCCATAGTTTGTTGTTATCCACACAGTCAACTGCTTTTGCATAGTCTATAATGCAAAAGTAAACATGTTTCTGGTATTCTCTGCTGTCAGTCAAGGTTCATGTAAAATCAGCAATAATATTTCTCATGTTCCATTTCATATTTTGAATATGACTTAGATTTCTGGCAGCTCCCTGTGGATATACAGCTGCAACCATGTTTTAATATTCTTAAGAAATTTTACTTCCTTGTGATACTAATGATATTGCTTGATGATTCCCACATTC
This sequence comes from Chrysochloris asiatica, assembly GCF_000296735.1. Taxonomy (NCBI): domain Eukaryota; kingdom Metazoa; phylum Chordata; class Mammalia; order Afrosoricida; family Chrysochloridae; genus Chrysochloris; species Chrysochloris asiatica. The sequence goes on from NW_006408592.1 coordinate 7,721,631, forward strand.
CACTGGGTTACCTAACTTTGTAATGGTCACATATATGTACCTCTTTCAATCAGTTGGCCAGATCTTCCAAATTTATTGGTGTAGATGAATGAATGCCTCCAGGGACACATCAGTTTGTTCAATCATCTCAATTTGTATTTTATCGATTACTGAAGATTTGCTTTGAGACAATGAAGATTTGACCTCTCCCTTCACTGCCATGAGTTCTTGATCATATGGTACCTCTTGAAATGGTTGAACATCAATCCATTCATTTTGGTACAATGATTCTTGTATGCCTCCCATCTTTGTTTCATACTTCCTGAATCATTCAATATTTTCAAATGTTGGAATGCATGGCTTAAACTTTTCTTTCAGTTCTTTCTGCTGAGAAATGCTGAGCGTGGTCTTCCCGTTTGATTTTCTCACTCCAGATCTTTGTGCATTTCATTATAATCCTTTACTTTGTCATCTTGAGCTGACCTTTGAAATTTTCTGTTCAGCATTTTTTTCTTCATCATTTCTTCCATTTCTTTGATCTTTTCTATTTTCAAGAGCAAGTTTAGAGTTGCTTATAACATCTGTTTTGTCTTTTCTTTCTTTTCTGTCTTTTTAATGATCTTTTTTTCATGTCTAAAGTTCTTGATGCTGTCCCACAACTCTTCTAGTCTTTTTTTCATTAGTGTTTTACACATCATATCTATTCCTGAGATGGTCTATACATTCCAGGACATATTTTGACTTTCAAGGACTTGTTTTAATTTTCTTCAGCTTTAGCCTAAACTTGCATATGAGCAATTGATGGTCTGTTCTATAGCTTGGTCTTGGTTGATGATACTTAGCTTATCCATTGTCTCATCCCACATAGATAGTAAATCTGATACCTATGTATTCCATCTGGTGTGAGGTCTATGACTACAGTCACTGTTTATGTTATTGGAAAAAAAAAGGTATTTGTAAGGTGTAAATCATTGGTCTTGCAAAATTCTGTCACATGATCTACAACATCATTTCTATCACCAATGTCATATTTTCCAACTACTAAACCTTCCTCTTTGTTTCCAACTTTTTCATTACAAACACAAGTAATTGCCAGTGCATCTTGATTGCATGTTTGACCAATTTCAGACTCATGAAATTGGTGGTCGGTTGGTGGTTGTGTGCCATTAAGTCAGTTCCAGTGCATAGTGACCCTGTATAGGGTTTCTGAGGCTATTCATCTTTACAGGAGCAGAAAGCCTTATGTTTTTCCAATGGAGCAGCTGTTTAGATTTGAACTGCTGACATTGAAGTTTGTGCCTAATTTGAAATTCACTACACTGCCAGGGCTCCTTAAAAAGTTGGTAGAATTCTTCAATTTCATCATTACTTCTTTTAGTGGTTGGTGCATAATTTTAAATAACAGTGCTATTAACTGGTCTTCCTTTTAGGCATATGGATATTATCCTATCACAGACAGCATTGAACTTCAAGACTAGGAATTGTTCTTTTTGACAATAAATGTGATATCATTCCATGGTAGTTTGTTTTTCCTGACATAGTAAACCATATGATTATCCTTTTCAAAATGGGCAATACCAATCCATTTAAGTTCAGTAATGCCTAGGATTCTGAATTTTATGGATTCCATTTCAACCTTTATGCTTTCCAATTTTCCTAAATTGCAAGTTCTGATTTTTACTGGATATCTGCAGCTGTTACCTCTCATTTTGATTTGTGACTCATCAGTAAATGAAAGCACAGAAACCTGTATTATATCCATGTCTTTAAGGTCAACTCTACTTTAAATAATCAGTTTTCTCCCAGTCATATTTTGAGTGCCTTCCAATCTGAGGGGTTTATTTTCCATCACTGTATTAGACAATATTTTGCTGCTATTCATAAGGTTTTCAGTGGCTTACTCTTCAGAAGTGGTCTGTATCTCATTATTCCCAGTCTTTTAGTCTGGAAGCTCTATTGACACCTTTGCACTATGGGTAGCCCTTGCTGGTATTTAAAATGTCGGTGGAGCAGCTTTCAGCATCATAGTAACATACAAGCCATTACAGCATGATAAACTGATAGATATAATAGCCTGGGTTTAATAGTTGTGCGTTATTAACTGCCATTGAGTCAGTTGCAACTCATAGCAACCCTGTATAGGGTTTCCAAGGAGTGATCTGTAAGTTTAAACTACTGACCTTACTTTTATTCTACAGGGGATCATGAGTATTGCAGTTTTTTGTACTAGCTTAGCTATAATAGGTTTTTGTTTTGTTTTTTTTGGTATGATTATTTATAATAGAAAAGTAAGATAATAGCAAAGCTCATTGTAGTTGAGTCATAGAATAAACTGTACTGAAATTTTATGAAGGGCTAATTGCTAATTAAGGAGTCCTGGTGTGGTGCTATGGCCTAATGCATCAGACAGCAAAGTCATTTGAACTGTAAGGTCAGTGGTTCAAGCTCAGCAGCTGCTCCAAGGAAACTCTATACAGGGTTGCTATGGGTTGAAATTGACTCAACGGCACTTAACAACAACAATTGCTAGTGGTGGCTCTGTAGGATAAGTACTGGACTGCAGACCACAGTTCTGTGGTTCAAACCCAGCAGCCGCTCCATGGGAGAAAGATGTTGCTTTCTGTTCCCCAAAGATATACAGCCTCAGAAACCCTATACAGGGTTTATGAGTTGAAACTGATGTGACTGAATTTAGCAATAATAATCACTATATATACCTTATTCTTTTCTAGGATAAATGGATTCTTTCATAAATATCTGTTTAATAGTTTTATTTTCATTGGCTTCAATGTAAACAGTTTCATTGTCACAAAATTAATGAGCTCTGATTGGATTCATGTCTAAAGATTTTACTCATTTCAGCTTGCATACACAAACAACCAAGAAAAATTCTGTTTGTTAGTAAACTGGTAAATATATTTCCTTTGTTTACTCTAGGAATATTGATGTGAATGATAAATATTGCATTTACTTTGTCTTCCCCTTGTGTCTTCACAGCATGAAGCTCCAAATAAAAGGCATATTGTATTAAGTCAAACCAATGCATTTGGGTTGAGCTTGACATAAAAATAATATTACCATAAAATAGCTCCATTTGGATGCCCAAGTGTCTCCTATGTGCCAAGAGCTTCATATTTTATTTCTAATAGTTACAATGATGTTATAAAGTACTCACTGTTTCCCCTCTCTTTACTGAGGATGCCACTGATGTTTGTACAAAGAATGTCCAATTGCTGTTAAGTTACAGAGATAAGATGATGACCTTTGTCTGGCTCTATGGAGAGGACTCACTCCTCTTCTAAGGAAGAAGTATCACTATCTTAAATTTGTGTCCTACTTAAATCCATTCATTTATGAAACTTCCTCAGTACATGGTAAAGAGATATAATCACTAAAGAAATGAGTAAGGAACGAAATCGTCCATGAAAATTATTGGCCTTCATTCTTTTAATCTGACTCAGGCTATCCTGGTTTAGTTTTAAAGCAAACAAATAAAAAGACAGCACACACACACACACACACAATGCATTGAGCTTTTAAAATGTAGTGTCCAATGGCTACTAACCTTTAGGAAAGCTCTTTGTACATAATCAGTAGCCAGTTGCTCTTGAGTCAATTCTGACTTAAGATGACCCCATGTCTATCTGAGTAGGATTGTACTCCAGAAAGTTTTCAATAGATAATTTTTAAGAAAATAGATAATCAGTTCATTAATCTCAGGTGCCTCTGTGTGGACTTGAACCTCCACTTTTCAGTTAGGTGTTGGTGGTAGTGATTTGTGTGCTGTTGAGTAGAATCCCACTCCTAGTGATCCTATATAAGGTTTCCTATATAAGGTTCTAAATATTTATGGGAGCAGAAAGCCTTGCCTATCTCTGGTGGAATGGCTGGTTGATTCAAACTGCTGACCTTGAAGTTAGCAGTCCAACACATGACTCACTATGCCACCAGGACTCCTTTTCCAACTAGGTATGAGTTGTTCTTAAGTACTGCTAAGTAGATTCCAACTCATAAGTGTTTCCAATGAGTGGCTGGTGGGTTTGCACCACTGACTTTGTAGTTAGCAGTCTAGTGCTTACCCTATAGTGCCAAACCAGGTAAGATTAGCTTAATAAAATTATTGAATAAGAGTTCTGATTTTGGTGGGCAGCAGAGACAGCCAAGTAGGAAAGGCTACGTGGGGAAGGGATTGAAAACCCAGAGAAGCTATGCTCATGGAACAACATCAGAGTTCTGAATCTAGCATAAGGTACAGGGCATCAGTTTCCCGCACACACAAGTAGAAAATCATGATATAAAGGAAAATACTACAAGTTAGGAATTGCCCAAGATGGTATTCCGTCTGCAGCCACCCTGCCTGGGTGGAGTTCAGAGGGCGGGGCTACAGCCAGACCGGCACAGGGAACTGGTGCTAAAAGCAGTGCAGTGACATTTGCAAAAGGAGGTCCAGGGATTCTACACATTTCTTCCTCCTCTTCCCTGTTGCGCCTTCTTTGCCAAGCCTGGAAACCTCCAGGAGGGTGGGTGCACACATACAACCCAAAAAAAGTCCAACACTGAGCCCATACTTTTTCCACAGCACAGAAAGAAAGAGCTTGGTGGCTGCTTATGATATCAGCCAAGGGGTCACAGCCCTAAAATTAACTTGTGCAGGACCCTTTACTTCAGCCTATGGAGCAAGAAAAAAGCAGGCCCGTCAGACCTGACAGACAAAGCATTTGAATAATCTGTAAAACCAAAACATAAAAGGATGCAACATCTCGAGAATTATGCTGTGTACAATCAGATAACTAACTGAACTTCAGAGACAAAAATAGCAGATAATCTTTCCCCAGTTACTTCTCAATATCTATCTGTGTACCTCTATGGTGGTGACTAGAGGAGGGGCCTGAGTGAGCGGACACCCCCACTCACTGCTAGAGGCTTCTATGGTGCACACACACTGCTTGAATCACACATTTTTCCTGGAGCTGTGAGTTTTTTCTCCCTATGTTACCCAAGAAGAGATATCAATCATGGCCATATAGCCAAGCTACAAGCATACCCCATAACATTCCACCATTGAGACAAGAGCCAATGATAGCTGCTAAGCATTACATGCAAAAAGGGAAGCCTATCTCCTGATCATATCCACCAGGAGACACCCAGTAAGATTAATAACACAACAACAAACATCATCCATTTTTGCATTATACAATGAACATAACCACTGGAAATGACAAACAAAAAACCAGAAAAGATCTCAAAACATGTTCAAAAACAGAAAAGAATAACAGACAAATGCGCTGGAGACAAAAGCTCCCCAGAAGATTTGTCTGAGAAGGAATTCATAAGAATGATATGGAAACATTTTCAAATGCTCTGAAAAGAGGTGGAGAAAAACAAGGAAAAAGTTAAGAAAGTACTACAAGAGCAATCAAACAAGATTGATACAGCATTGGAAACAATTCAAAACCTGCAAAAAGAGGTCCAGATGATAAATAATAAAATATCAGAAATGGACAATACACTGAAAGGGGAGAGGAGCAGAATAGAAGAGATAGAAGACAGAACTAGCAAGCTGGAGGACAAATCTCTCCATAGTGCTAAGATAGAAGAAGAGCAAGCAGAAAAAAAGGATAAAAAAGTCTGAAGAGTCATGCTGGATAACATGAAGAGGAACAATTTAAGAATTATTGGCCTTCTGGAATGGCAAGAATCAGAGTAGTCCACAGAGGAGATAGTTGAAAAGTTTCTGGAAGACAATATCCCTAACATCTTGAAAGATGATAAACATTAAAAAAGCCAAACGTACCCCAGGAAGGATAGACACCAAAAGAAAATCACCAAGACATATAATAAGCTCTCAAAAATCAAAGACAAGTAGAGAATCCTAAAAGTGGACAGAGAGAAGAGAAGTGTTACTTACAAAGGTAAGCAAATCAAATTAAGCTCTGACTATTCAGAACAAACCTTGCATGCAAGAAAGCAATGGGGAGACATATACAAAACTCTAAAAGGAAATAAACTGCTAATCAAGAGATGTCTATCCAGCAAAACTATCAATCAAATACAATGGTGCAATCAAAACATTCCAGGAGAAACAGAATCTAAGAGATATTGTCAAAACCAATCCAGCACTTCAAAACATCCTAAACGGAGTTCTTTGGACTGAAAACCAACAAGAATAGACAACAACCAGAGATTGACAGGTGTGGCAACACCACCTGGAACTCAATGAACAGCAGAGTCCAGAACAGAACAAAACTAAAACAACAAATTCAAAAGAGCTGGGAGGTCAACCAAAGATCAAAATAATATCAACGTCAAAGAAGGGACAAATGTAGGAACAGAGATGCAAGAAGAAACTGACAAGAAATAGCACACACACAAAAAAACAAACTCAGCCCAAGAAGGCATGCAGAACAAAGGTACAAACAGCACAACTAAAAAATTAATATAATGGCAGCAATTAATTCATACCTATTGATAATTACATTGAATGTCAATGGATTGAATACACCAGGGAAGAGACAGAGAGTGGCAGATTGAATAAGAAAACAAGATCCTTCAATATGCTGCCTGCAAGAGACACACTTTACACACAAAGACAAAAAAACCCTGAAAAGTTAAAGAATGCCAAAAAACGATACCAAGCTAACTGCAACAATAAACAAGTAGGAGTGGCAATTCTAATCTCTGATAAAGTAAATTTTAAGACAAAAACCAGCATAAGAGATAAAGAAGGACACCATCTCATGATCAAAGGGTCAATTGAGCAAGACGACATAAACATAGTAAGTATTTATGCTCCCAATGAAAAAGCACCAAGATATATGAAGATAACCTTACTAGAATTAAAGAAAGAAATAGATAAATCTACAATTATAGTGGGAGATTTTAATATGCCACTTTCAAAAAGGGACAGAACAACCAGAAAGAAACGCAACAAAATTACAGAGGAACTAAACAGCACAATCAGCCAACTTGACCTCATAGACGTGTACAGAGCAGTCTACCCAACAAGAGCACAAATTATTTTCTCCCCAGTGCACATGGAACATTCTCCAGAATTGACCATGTGTTAGGTCACAAAGCAATCCTCCATAAATTTACAAACATCAAAATACTACAAAGTATCTTCTTAGACCACAATGCTATAAAACTAGAAATGAACAACAAGAAGACTGAGGAAATAAAGTCAAATACATGGAAACTGAAAAACACCCTGCTCAAAAGCGACTGGGTAAAAGAAGAAATTAAATGTGAATTCATAAAGTTCCTAGAAACAAAAGAGAATGAAAACACAACATTCCTAAATCTTTGGGATGCAGTAAAAGCAGTGCTGAGAGGACAATTTATTGTGAAAAATGTGCACATCAAAAAGAAGAAAGAACCAAAATGAACACATTAACATAGCATCTCCAACCATTAGAAACTGACCAACAGAGGGAACCTACAGCAAACAAAAGAAAAGAGGGAGAAGATACAAATAACTTGCATTAGAAACCACATGGACGATGTCACAATGGAAGCACAGGAAATCAAAAGGATAATAACAGAATACTATGAAGAGTTGTACTCCAAAAAATTTGAAATTTTAGAAGAGATGGATTCATTTTTAGAAAAACTTACACAGAGTGAAGTAGAAAACTTGAACAGACCCATAACAAAAGAAGAAATTGATTAGGTCATCAAAAAACTCTCAACCAAAAGAAGCCCGGGCCCACTGAGATGGCTTCTTTGTTTTGTTCTACCAAACATTCAGGGAAAAGCTGTTACCAATTCTTCTCAAATTATTCCAAAATATAGAAGAGGATGAAAAACTTCCTAATACTTTTTATGAAGCCAGCATAAACCTAAATCAAAAACAAGAAAGGACATCACTAAGAAAGAAAACTACAGACCAATATCCCTCATGAACATAGACGTAAATATTCTCAACAAAATCCTAGCCAATAGAATCCAGCACCACATCAAAAAAATAATACATCATGACCAACTGGGTTTCATAAAAGGGATGCAAGGATGGTACATTAGAAAAACAATAAATGTAATCCACCACATAAATAAGAAAAAAGAAAAGGACCTATGCAAAGAAAATTACAAAACACTACTACAAGAACCAAAAAGAGACTTACAAAAGTGGAAGAACGTACCATGTTCCTGGATAGGAAGACTCAACATCGTGAAAATGTCAATACTACCCAAAGCAATTTACACATATAATGCAATCCCAATCCAGATTCCAGCGACATTCTTCAAAGAGATGGAAAAGATAAACTTTATATGGAAAGGAGGGAGGCCCAGGAGAAGTAAAACACTGCTCAAGAAAAAGAACAAGGTTGGAAACCACTGACTCCCTGATTTCAAAATCTACTACACAGCTACAGTGGTCAAAACAGCCTGGTACTGGTACAACGAAAGATACTTTGATCAATGGAACAGAATAGAGAATCCAGAAATTATCCCATCCACATACAGCCTGGTATGTGGTCTAACTGGTGACCACGTTGGTCACTGATAAGGGGAAGAGGGGCAAAAACAGCAAGGAAGTTGTGAGCTGAGACCAATCACATTCGATAGACCCCTGTGAACCCAGGTGGAGACCTGGATGGCCATCAATATGGCAAGACTAGGGGACTCCTGGGTCCAGAGGGCACATGGCCACAGAGGACTAGAGCAGAGAGCAAAGCATCCAGCTGATATGAAGTGAGGGGAGATGCGCAAGAACACCCATACTTGCAGATAGTACCCAATTGACCTGGCTTTGATGGCTGGATGATCACAACTCGACTAGAAGAAGAAAGAAGGGGGGGCGGGGAGTGTAATCTGCTACGATTTGATGAACTTTATCTATACCTATGGATGCAGTAGCTCAAAAAATGGAGGCTCACTCTCTCCTCCTTGGTACACAGGGTAAACAGGGATGGGCAATGTAGACATTGACTACCCAAAATGGGGCAGAGGGCAGGGGGTGCCTATAAAGGCAAGAAGTGACTGGCTTACAAGCTTTCAAGAGGGAATCCTAGTTCCAGATGGGACAGGGAAGGTAGAATCTCCATTGAATGATTTCCAATCCATTGGGACCAGGCTGGTGAAAGGAAATGGGGATAAGACTCTTGTGGTACAATAGTGAATAATTGTCATTAGGACTGACTGTGAGGGTAGGAAATACAGAGGTAGATTTTTTTTATTTTTTATTTTTAATTTTTTTTGACAAAAGGAGAAGAGTGATTGACTTTGCAGCCCAGGATCAGAGGTCCCTGGGACCATCAGTGAAAAGAACGGAGAGTGGGACCCTACCCAGAGAGGCAGTGATGCCAGGGATGGAGATAGAGATGATGATGTGGACAGGTAGAGTGGCTGGGGACACTGGACTCAGGGAGGGAGAGGGGCTGTATGCTAGCATCCTGGGGGTGGGCCTGTGTGGTATACCCTTTGGTTATTTGCTGATGAATGGAGGGGATTGTAATCATTGCAATGAAACAAAATACGATAGGATGAGTGTAAAGCTGCTGTTCTCCTATGTAAACCTCACAATAAAAACTTATAAAAAAAAGTATTGAATAAATGAATAAATATTGTTGGTGGTTTATAAGGGAAACTAATGAATTGTATCCCTCTTCTTTGCCAGATTTCCAGAACAATCTGAGCAATGATATTAAAAAACAATAATAAAGAAAGAAAAATACATAATATGAATATTACCTTAATTACTGAAAAGAAATCAAATTGAAAGGCATGACACTAGGTCATGGAATTCCTAGATGGTGAAGTCTTCCACATTTTGGTGAAGAGCATCAATAGAACCTTCATTCCAGGGGATGCACACTCTCAATAAATGGAGAATATGAGTATTAAGCTTCTTAGATGGATGAGTGCTTAATGTAAAATCTTTACGCACAGAAATAAGTGCTTCCTCTATCCAAAAAATGGCAGCAACGTGCAAGAGGAATCAGCTGTTGCAGCTCTGATGTTCATGACTGGAAGGGTCAGAATTCTTTACTTGTGCATGCCACTAGTAAGTTGCACCTTAATATAGAGAAAGCAAAACTCCTCACCACTGGATCAATAAATAACATCATGATAAATGGAGAAAAGATTGAAGTTGACAAAGACTTCATTTTGTTTAGATCTACCTTCAACACTCATGGAAGCAACAGTGAAGATTTGCATTAGGCAAATCTCCTGCACAAGACCTCTTGCGTTCAAGAGCGTAGATTTCAGTGGGAGGGCTAAAGTGTACCTGGCCCGAGTCATGGTATTTCCATAGCCTCATATGCATGTGAAATTTGGACAGTGAATATGGAAGATCTTAGAAGAATTAGTGCATTTGAGTTATGGTGTTGGAGAAGAATTTTAAAGATACCATGGACTTCCAGAAGAACAAACAAATCTGTGTTGGGGGAAGTACAGTCCTTAGAAATATGCTCCTTAGAAGCCAAGATGATTAGATTTCATCTCTCATACTTTGGACATATTACAAGGAGAAATCAGTTCCTGGAGAAGGACATCATGCTTGGTAAAGTAGAGGATCAGCAGAAGACAGGGAGACTCCCAATGAGATGAGTTGGCACAGTGAGCAACAATGGGCTCAAGCATAACAGCAATTATGAGGACAGCACAGGACTGGCCAATGTTTCATTCTGTTGCATGTAGGGTCACTATAGGTCAGAACTGACTCAACGGCACCTAATAACCTTGTTGATAAGTGCTGTAGAGTTGGTTCCAACCCATAATGACCCTGTATAGGGTTTTCAAGGAGCATCTGGTGAGCTTGAACCACTGACCTTGTGGTTCAAACCGATGTTGCAATACAGCACATTAACCCAAAGTGCCGCACCAGGACTCCTAATAATTAAAGAGTCTAGTTGCCATTTAGAATGTAGAGAGAAAATGGGATGTAAGCTCATTAATACCCTTTGAAATGTCCTTCAGAGACGTGCCCTCATCTCAGTCATTTCTGTGGCCCCAGTCTCGGTGTCTGAGATATTACATCTCTCATCCATCTATGATCATTAACCATCCTTCCAATAAAGCTGTTGGTGTTTTGATATTTTTAATTGAGTGTTTAGATATTTATTTTACATTAGGGACTTGTGTAGTTCTGTAAGATCAGCACTGGATTGTGAACCACAAGTTTGTTAGTTCAAACCCAGTGGCTTCTCCTCAGAAACCCTATACAGGGTTGCTATGAGTTGGAACCAACTTGACAGCACTTAATAACAACAACAAGAAAAGGTAAATCCAATGTTATAGAACTTAAGTTTTTCTAAATGTGAGTGGGACCATGGATAACAATAAAAAGAAGAGAAAGAACGTCTTTATTCATTCTTTTTTTTATATTTCCACAGCAAGAAAAACAGATATATACAAATGCCTTAATAAACTGTCCTGCACTATATGAAAAGTGTTTAGTATAGAATATATGATCAAAATGATTCATATTGCTTCATTGTTATGATTATGAGCATGACCAGAATAATGCCCACTAAGTCCAAATACTGGATTTCTAGCGGGAATATCTAAGGGAAAAGTCTCCAAATTGAACTTTTGATGTTACCAAGAATGAGAGACTATAAGTGATGCGAGTATTACATCAAAGCAAATGTATGTATTTCTTGAAATGTTATCTGCTTCTTGACTTTCACTTTTGCCTAGAAAGATAAAATAATCCTTTGAATTATGAAAAAGATGAGGATATATGTTGTACCTTGAACCAAAAATGTGTTTCCCAGAATCCATAATCACAGGTCTGAAATCCAGTATGTATTACTCTCTATTAATACCCCCAAGGAATTTCTCCTCCTTTATTCTGAAAAGATAACATAGACCACACATTTATCAAGGGAAACATAACTTGAAGAATCCTGGAGGAAGTAAAGTTAGTCAGAGAAAATATTGATAGAGATTTGTTTTGATTTTTTAGTTTAAGGGGAAATATTTTTCTGAAAAATTATGTATCTATGTTTTATTTTTTTTTTAAACTTAGTAAAAAATGCCATGAGGGTGACATCTGACCTCTTTTTAACTTTTCAGTTAGGAGAGAATCAGAATCAACAGCATAATTGAAATTGCCTCCACCTTCCGATGTATTTTCACTAATTCTGACATTGCTGTCCCTCACATGGCACTCTAATTCTCTGATGGGTTGGACAGTTTGTTTTAATGACCACCCAGAACTCTCAGAAAATACTCTTATGGGGTTTACTAGGTAAGTAATGGATTACAAGTCAGGATCAGATATACTCAGGATACAGTTCTCCTCTCAGCCATTGTTGCAAGCATACATCTCCCTGGTCTTTGGTTTCTTAGCCACATGGCCTCTTGGCCTCTGTTGTCCTCAGGAAAGTGTTTAAAGCTCTTTTTGTAAAAAGTTTGTAAATGTTCACTCTGCCAGTAAGTCTTTACCCAAAGTTGCTCAGCTCTAACTCCAGAGGTCAGCACACCTAGTTCAGCTCCTGGAGGCATCCCCTTTCTCTAGCAAGCTTCCTGCACAAAGGCATTCTGTTTTCTCCCAGGCATTCTTGGGCCTGGGAAACTCACCTGCTGGTTGTACTAGTTCTGATACCTCTTCCACTTCTACCTCTCTGCCACTACTTGTGACTGTCTCTGGTACCACAGTTTTCTGTCTCCTAGACCAAGGAAGTTTAATACAGGGATCTAGGGTCAAAGGTATACTTTTGACTGCTGATTTTCCTTTCTCAGTGATAGTGAGATCCCCCTTTATACCTCTGGGATGGTTCATTTTCAGACTAGGAGCCCTGGAGTGGCACTGTGTGATAAAGTACTGGACCCCAAGTTCAGTTTGCACCATAAGGCCAGAGGTTCAAACTCACAGGCCACTCCTTGGAAACCCTATTCATGGTCTCTATGAGTCAAAACTGACTTAAAGACACTTAACTATGATAACAACATGAAGGCTTGTGAAGCTAACCAATTCTCTCATATTTACATGGGCCCACCCCACAAGGGTACTATGCCTCTTATTTATTTTATTATATTATTAGTAAGTGATCCAATCCCCTTGTTGGGCCACAAACACCTCACATTTGCATAATCCAACCCAGTCATTGGTGAGAGTAAAAAAACTATAGTTGGAAAGGCCATATGAACTGCATTGCAGTTTATTTAGACTAAAAGATAATTTCTTAAAATTTATTGAAGTTTAACTTAATAAATTTGAGGTAGATATAGTATAAAATGCCTTTGAGTTGTGGTGTTGGAGGAGAATACTGAAAGTGCCATGGACTGCCAAAAGAACCAATAGATCTGTTTTGGAAGAAGTGCAGCCAGAGTGCTCCTTGGAGGCCAGGATGACTAAGCTTCGTCTCTCATACTTTGGACATCTTGTCTGGAGGAAACAGTCACTGGAGAACGATGTCATGCTGGGTAAGGTGGAGGGTCAGAGAAAAAGAGGAAGACCCCTAACGAGATGGATTGGCCAGGTGGCATCATTGATGGACTCAAGTGTGGCAGCTGTAGTGAGGTTGGCCCAGGATCGGACATTGTTTCGTTCTGCTGTGCATGGGGTCGCTATGAGTCGGTTCCGACTCGATGGCACCTGACAACAACAACAACAATAGTATAAAATATTAAATCTCTATTACTGATGTAGCCAAAGTATTGAACTGTAAACCTTAATTCTAGTCTTGACTTTACTATGTTAAAATTGTTTGCTTTGAAAATACTTTAACATTTCTGAGTCTCAGTTTACTCATTTGTGTAACTTTGATTGCAAACTATATTTAAATCAAGAGTTGTGATGAGGATTCAACACAACCATGTTATGAAAGTAGTCTTCCCAAACATGGCAAATGTGGATACATTTGAAATTTACTTTAAATTATTCTATTGAGAGGCTTGCTTATAATATTTGTTAAAAAAAATATATATATCTAAGTTTATAACCAAGCTATCATATGTCAAAATATGTGTATTTCAGTAAATATAGCTTTAACATAATACAATCAAAAGTATATATGAAATTATTATCTTTTCCACTGAAATATAACTCAACATCAGGGCCAAACAAATTCATTTATTATTGAACATGCCTAGATAATCTGTTAGAGGTAATGATCTGTGGATTAATAATAAAATAGACATTATAATTTTGTTATATTAGAATTTTTACATAGTTTCTACTTTAATGAGAGTAATGAACTAAAGGAATTAAAAACAAAATGCAAGATACCATATTTCTCACATAAAACATACCCACATAAACAACACAAATGCTTTACAACATGCGCAATGCACATAGACAATGAATGTGTAAAGGGATCTTGTGGTTTGCAAAAGAAAGGTATATTATTATGCACATCATTTGTGTAAAAATGGATGTCAAAGATTGCGAGGGTCTCTTCAGAAGGACTCAGAAGTTAAATAAAAAGACTTCCAATAGCCAAACATGAGAAATTGTGAGCACCACTAAGTATAAGAACTACAACAGATATTAAAAACACTTTAAACATTAATAAATGCATGAGTGCAAATAATAAGAAATTCATGGTTTTGAAAGATGTTAGTGAAATCATTAATTTGGAAGCTAGTGAAAAAGGAGAAAGGATCAGTATTAATCTTACCTTGCCTTGTATAGGAATGTACCAGTGGTTAACCAAATAGTAGGCAATGAGAAATTTCTCTTCATGAAGTGTTAACACAATTACCATTTACAACTCCTAATGAACTAATAGCTATATTATGCCTAGAAAGACAACTTCTAACAAAAAGAGGACTCCTGGTGTGATACTATGGGATCAACACTGGACTGCAAACCACAAAGCCAGCAGTTCAAACCCAGCAGCCACTCATCACAAACTCTGTATAGGATTGTTATTAGTTGAAACTGACTTAATGACAACAACAACAAAAGAAAGAACATAAAATCACTGATGAAGTCTTATAAATAAATTAACTACAGCAACAGAACATACTGAATGTAATCAAGCCTGTAGTTTAGATCCAGTGATCAATTTAAAGGAAATAAAAGTACGAGAAGACCAAGATAGCTGCATATCCTCCAAGAAGTTTGGGTCTCTCATCTTAGGTCTTTGCTTTTTCTTCAGAATCATTCTCATCTAAATCCCTCAATCCCCTGGGCCTAGAATCAGAATTCTAGTAAAGAAACTTCAAATTTGGTTCTTTACAAAATGATCAGTTTCCTGAAATTCAAAGTTTTCAAATTCCATTTTTCACTCTCACATTCACTCTGTATTGCATGGCATCAACTTTATTCCTCTAATCCCTCTGTCCCCAAATCATGGATACCCCAAGCCTTTATTACTCTCAGAGATGTTATACCTTACTTGCAAAATAGTGAACCCTGGTGTGGTGCTGTTGGATAAGCACTGGACCACAAGGTCAGTTTGAACCTCAAGGTTGGTAGTTCAAGCTCACCAGCCACTCCTTGGAAACCCTATACAGGGTTGCTATGAGTCAGAACAGACTCGATGGCACTTCACAATAACAACAATACCTGTGGTGTAGTTTATTATGTTTCTCTGTTTTATGTGTGTAGGTGTGTTTATGTCCCACCCTCCTCTCAGAGTTTAGTTGTTGTTGTTGTCAGTGCTGTCAAGTCAGTTCCAACACATAGTGACGGTGTATAGGGTTTCCAAGGAGTGGTTGGTGAATTTGAACCACGGACCTGATAGTTCAAACTGACCTTGTGGTCCAGTGCTTCATCCCACAGGGCTCCTTAGAAACCCTATACACAGTCACTATGGGTCAGAACTGACTTGATGGCACTCAACAGCAACAACAATATGACTCTTTAAAGCATCTTGCTTGAGGAAAAACTTTGACTGTTAGCTAAATTAAATGTTACAGGCACATTGGTCAAATAATGAAGGATTTCACATAATAATGGAATTTGCTATCCTAGAAGAGGTAGTTTTCTCCATCATGGTTAAGGATTTTTTTTTTTTTTTTTAAAGCTACTATATGACTCCTTCTCAACAGAAAAGTATTAACAACAAATAAAAGTAATAAAATTATGAAAAAAATATTGATTTGACAAATGTACATTCAATTGTGGCATTTTCCTTATTTAATCTTGAACCAATTTTAGGAGATGGTAGTTTTAAAATTGACACTTCAGATTTTACAAAGGAGAAACCTGAGGTTTGAGTTGTTTACCTAAGTTAAAAATATACAAATATGACAAAGCTAGAAGGTAGAAAGGTAATTATTATCATGGGATAAAGGTGGGTGTGTGGTACATTTGGAACTCTTGATTTAAATTCATGTTCTCATCTGCCTTTTTAAAAAATAATTCTCATGCAAAGTGTTCGTTTGAGTCATTGGAGTCATGTGTGAGTTGTTTAAAAATAGTTCTGACATGTTTGAAGCATTCTTATCATAGAGTATTTTGGTCTCGGCACACATTTAAAAAAACTGTTGAGAACTACAAGGAGTGTTTGTGTAAGTGAGACATGTTTATGTGGGTCTTATTAAAACAATGGTGGTGGTGTGCTATGGAGTTGGTCCCGACTCATACCTATGTTGTATAAAGTTTTCTGAGGCAGTAAATCTTTGTGGGAGCAGATAGCCTCATTTTTCTCTAGCATTAACTATGTGTAGCATGGCTTAATAAAAGGCGGCTGATTCTGTAGATGTTTCTGAATTCAAATTCTGGAGCACATTATTTTGATTAAAACATATGAACAAAATCTGATCTCATACAGCTCTGGAAAAAGAAGGATATTTTTAATAGTCTTTTTAGATAATTATAGATATTCTTCTTAGATACTACACCAAAATTTGACAGGTTAGTTGCAGTGTGGAATCTAATTCTAAAATGATAAACTTTTATTTACTCTATTGCATTAAAATTCATTACTCTCTTTTGTACTTTGAATGGCTCTTTTATCCATGCATTATTTTCTAACATGATGCATTTGCCATTTTGAAAACAAAGCTTACTGATTTATACTGATCTTCCAAATGTTAGACACTTTCTATTATGCTATGCCAAATTTTTTATGTATTATTATCATCAGCAGTCTCATCAGAACTGTCTTAAATATCAGTTCGCTGTTGAGTTCAAGGTGATAGACACAAGTTTTTCAAGAGTCTATTTTTTGAAAGCTCAGATGTTATCACTGGCAAAAAATGATATTAATTGCTTTCCTCAAAGTGGTTGGTTCACTTTACATAATTTTGAGAAAAATTCGGTCAATTATCCTAGTCTGGATAGCCATTGTTGTTATTGTTTATAGCTTGTTTATTATTTGTTCTTTCAAGTAAAAGAATAATACTGTACCCCTTCCAAAACTAAGACTCAATGGGAATACATGCTCTGATTGGTGACCACACTC
>NW_006408592.1:7739895-7744341 GCF_000296735.1 Chrysochloris asiatica
TAAACTATCACATAATTCACAATAAAACATTTTAAAAAAAGAGTAATACTGTAAAAATAAAAGTTGCTAGTTCTGCTCACGACTCAAATAATTGCACTATATTTTTCTTCAAGATCACTACCATACTTCCATATGAAGATGTGTTTATGCATCCTTTTTATAACATCACACAGATAGTAAATATATGTACTCAAAGACTGACCTTTAAAATATTAATGTTTTACTGCTTCACTCAGGTATTTGTTAAGTAAAACCGTTACTACAAATGAGTGACATTAAAGAACACAACTATGGAAATGTTTACTACCATTGCTTTGAGTTGTGTTAGTGTTGAGAGTTTTACCCACAATTGCAGTCATACCATTATTTCAAAAGCCAACACAGTAAAAGACAAATAATCTTGTAAAATGATTGTAAACATAGTTTTTACCTCATCAACCCCTTGAAAGGCAGTTGGATACCCACAAAGGCTGGTGGAACACACTTTGAGCATGGTTGTTTTAAAATAATTATCTTTTTGGATAGTGACATCCTATCATTCTGCTTTAAATAAATTTGGAAACTTCTTTTACTTTAGATCAATCTGTTAATATCCTTTGGATGTTTTTAGTGATATGCTAAATTTGATTTATATTAGTTTACAAAAGGCAATCATGTGTATATTTTGCCAGTTCTGAGTTCAATTTCGTGGTATTTTGGTACCTTTAAATAGGCCATTGTGAGAATATTTATACCATCACATTGTGAAACAGTACAAATCTTAGCATTTCCTCCAAGGGAGTGGGTTGGTAAACAATTACCTGCTCACCACTTCAGTATTTCAAATCCTCAAGGCTTGAATTGTTTCCTCAATTCTTTCAGCTTGAGATATGCTGAGATTATTCTGCCCTTTTGTTTTTCTAACTCCAGATCTTTGCACATTTCATTATAATATTTGACTTTGTCTTCTCAAGACGACCTTTGAAATTTTCTGTTCAACTCTTTTATCTCCTCATTTCTTCCATTTGCTTTAGCATCTTTACACTGGAGAACACAATTCAGAGTCTCTTCTAACATCCATTTTGATCTTTTCCTTCTTTCCTGTCTTTTTAATGACCTTTTACTTTCTTTCTCTATAATGTTCTTGTTGTCATTCCACAACTCTTCTGGTTTTTGGTCATCAGTGTTTAGTGCATCAAATCTATTCTGGAGATGCTCTCTAAATTTAGTTGTGATATGTTAAAGGTCATATTTTTGCTCTTGTGTTTTTATTATCTTCAGCTTTAGGCTGAAGTTGCATATGACCAATTGATGGTCTGTTCCACAGTCTTTGCTTGGCCTTGTTTTGGCTGATGATCTGGAACTATTCCACCATAACTTCACAAAATGGTTTAAAATCAGGAAATGTGTGCACCAGGGTTATATTCTTTCACCATTCTTTTCAATCTGTAGGCAGAGCAAATAATTCAAGAATCTGGTTTACATGAAGAAAAGTGTGACATCAGATTAACGGTAGATTCATTAACAACCTGCAATACACAGATGATACAATCTTGATTGTTGGAAATGAAGAGGACTTAAAATATTTTATGAAGAAGATGAAAGACTACAGTTTTCATTATGGATTGCACCTTAACGTAAAGGAAACAAAAATCCTCACCACTGGACCAAAAAATACATCATGATAAATGAATAAAATGTAGAAGCTGTCAGAGACATTATTTTATTTGGATCTACTATCAGCACTCATGGAAGCAGCAGTCAAGAAATCAAACAACATATTGCATTAGGCATATCTGCTGCACAAGATCTCTTTAATATTAAATGTTCAAGAGGAAAGATGTGAATTTGAGGACTAAAGTGAGACTGACCCAAACTGTGGTATTTTCAAAAGCCCCATAAGCATGTGGAAGTTGGATAATAAATAAGGAAGACCATAGAAGAACTGAGGCCTTTGAGTGTTGGAGATGAATACTGAAAATACCAGAATAATAAAACAAATCTGTGTAGGAAGAAGTACATCCTGATTCTCCTTAGAGACCATTAAGGCCAGACTTCATCTCTCATACTTCAGACATATTATCAGCAGGGACCAGTCCCTAAAGAAAGACATCACGCATGGTGAAGTGCAGGGACAGTGAAAGAGAGGGAAATAGCCAACAAGATGTATTGGCACAGTGGTATCAACTATTGACTCAAGCATAGCAGCAATTGTGAAGATGGTGCAGGACCACACAGTGTTATATTTTGTTGTTGCTTCATTTTGTTGCTATGGATCAGAACCAACTAATTGCACCTAATACATGGTGCTGTGGGTTAATGCACTGGACTGTGAAGTCGTTTTAACCTCAAGGTTGGTGATTCAAGCTCACCAGCCACTCCTCAGAAACCCTATACAGGGTGTCTATGGGTCGGTATTGGCTCAATGGCACTAAACAACAACAACAATAAAAACTACAAAATACACCATTAGATATATCGTAAATATCTCTTGCTTCACCCTACTAAAATTATAATAATCTCAGCTCAGAGCATTCTTTCACTAGGTTTAGATTCATATAAGCATTCAGTGATTTGTCAGTTCAGGTGAGTTGTTACTACTATATGTTGGGAAACTCATACTGCTTATCTGCATTTATCTCTTAATGCTTGTGATATATAACTAGGGCTATAGAACAAATGGACTTTGTCCTATATATTCCTATCTTTTGTTTGCCCCACTATGTAAGTTATTTATTCATATAATTATGAAATGAAAATATTTTCAATTGCTATGCTTCCATCAAGTGGTATGAACAGTAGTTTAGAATGAAAAATTAAAGCAAAAATAAATTCCCAAATATTGTCATTGAATTAATTGATCTATAAGACTTATAACAAATCATTGTAATAAGGTGATCTGTATACTTATGTACTTCAGAATGAAAAATACTTTATCAATAAGATAATTCTTGCCTTTTGCAAGTTTATTTGCAGAGTGATAACATTTATGTCAGTTAACCTTTATGCAATTTTGTACTGTCAACTTTGAAATTACAGGGACAATATGAATTAGGTGTGATACTCCTGACTATAAATGTTTGACATTCTCTTAGTCATCTTTTATTGTTAGGAGCCATGCAGCTGGTTCTGAGTCATAGAGACCCCATGTTCAACAGAATGAACACTGCATGATCCTGTACCATCTTTACAATCATTCCTGTTTGAGCCCCTTGTTGCAGCCGCTGTGTAAATCTCTCACTGAGAGTCTTACTCTTGTTTTGCTGACCATCTACTTTACTAAGCATGATGTCCTTCTCCAGGGATGAGTCCTCCCTAGTCTCTTTATCCTCACTTCTGAGTATACTTCTTCTATAACAGATTGGTTTATCTGGTGTAACTACATTTATTACATATTATTCTGGTGGTGATAATTGCATGCCACCAAGTCACTGACAATTCATAGTGACTCTGTGTATGGTTTCTGAGGCTGTAAATCTTTATGGAAGCAAAAAACCCACAGAGCAACTGGTATATTCGAACTACTAACCTTGAGCTTAGCAGCCCAGCTTGGAATCCACTACTCTACCAGGATGTATTCAATATACTTCATCAACACCACAACACCATAATTAAAAGGCAATAATTCTTTTGTCTTCTTTATTCAGGTTTCTCATGTATATTTTTGTTGTTGTTATTGTTGAGTGTTGATAGGGTTTCTGAGGCTGTACATTTTGCTGCAACACAAAGCCTCATCTTAGGCAACTGTTAAAGTACTATGTCATTGGTCAGGCACCCCTTTATAGCAAAGTGTCATCTTTGCTCTTTAAGACTTCAAAGAACTATTTTGTAGCACATTTGGCCAGTACAATATGCCAATATTTTCCTTGACTGCTGCTTCCATGGATGTTGATTGTGGATTCAAATAAAATGATATCTTTGACAGCTTCATTATTTTCTGCATTGATCATGTTGTTGACATTTGGTCCAGTTGTAAGGATGCTTTTGTTCTTTATGTTAAGGTATAATCCACACTGATGACTGTACTCTTTGATTTTCAACAGTAAATACTTCAGGTCCGCTTTCTTTTCATCAAAGAAGATTGTGTCATCTGTATATTACAATCTTCTTCCAATCTTGATGCCATACTCTTCTTCATATAGCCCAATTTATCAGATAATTTGTTCAGGATACAGAATGAAAAAATATTGTGAAAGGTGCATTCTTTTAAACTGATTTTATACCATGCAGTATCCGCTTGTTCTTTTTAAATCACTGTCTCTTGGTCTACATATATAAAATCTACATGAGCACAATACAGTGTTCTGGAATTCCCATTCGTCACAGTGGTATTCATAATTAATTATGTTCCATAGGGTCTAATGCTTTGCATACTCAACATAATACAGATAAATATCATTCTGTTGTCTTCTACTTTCAGCCAAGATCCATGTGATGTAAGCAATGATACCCCTCATTCCATGTCCT